>NC_036243.1:12890892-12914750 GCF_002742605.1 Olea europaea var. sylvestris | reverse complement strand
CACGTGAGGGACCTGCGATTGTGAAAAACTTATAAATTAAAAAAAAGCTAGAGTATCCAATTATTTTATGTAGAAAGTACTTTTGAGTTTTGACTGTTCCGGAGGCACTCTTATTTTATTTCTTTACTTATCATTCATATGGTGAATTCCATTCACCAATATGCAATCATAGTTTACAGGTCTATTCGCTAGGTACTAACAATAGTAATTCTAATGTGTGCATTCCGATGAGTTGATTATTCTTTGGTGTGTAGAATACTAAAAGATATACTCTTTCAGCTCTAATTTTTCAATGGATTCTGTATTCTTGAGAAAATACGTAGCACTATTTTTGCATCTTTTCCTACTCACCGATTCTTGAGAGATGCAGCTTCAAGATTCTAGCATGGACATCCACAAGGAAGGTAAATACCTTATGCTCTCTGTTCAGGAGCTGGTGTCTGGTGGTCAATGCAAAAGGAGGTTTGTTTTTGGTCGTGAAAACAAAATGCCTCGAGAGCCGAATGACGGTAGTCCGTAGTCGATTTACAAAAGACGGAACAAATCCTAAGAGCTTGCTACCGACGTTGATGAGGGCAGGTCTCTCACCTCTCAAGTATAAAACAAAGCACCTTAAGACAAATTTAGGGCGTTGGCGGTGTTCAAGGGAATGCAGTTTGTGAGAAAACCAAACTGAAATAAAGCCCTTGCAGAGAGAGATGCTACTATAAAAGAATTAGCCTAGTTAACTCACACATCTGACAATAATCACGAAGAGAAGTTCCTCGCCCGATGTCACAGACAACATGCTGAAACATCTAGGAAAGCGCGGGAATCGAATACTACGGTATCATTATATGGATACTATATTGCTTAAATTGCGACACGCGGATGATGATGGTGATTTTGAATTGATGATCGTTAGATGTCTTTCTTTATAAATTGCTTACTGTGGGTATTAGCGCGCACTGGCATATAGTAGAACGGGGGTGGACCTTGTCGCTTTTTTACTCGTACGGTGTTGGGAACTCTTCAAATGAAAAGTTTAGTTTCTCGACCTTTTAATTTTTTTATTTTCCACCTTATTTAATAAGAGGTTAGACAGAAAGAAATTAAGTCTACAAGTTAAAAGAAAAGGCTAAATTTTACTCAAGTAAATAACGATTGAATTTATTTAATTGCTTATTGGTAGGAATTCACGACATAATTCTTACTGCCAATCATACTGCTTTTCCAATCCATAACGCCCCCTAAAATAGATGCCATCGCTCTTTGCTACCCAAAGACAGAAACGACCTGGACAATCAACGGGCCATTTGGAAGCATAAACATCGAAAGATCTATTCTTTAAACCCCACCAAAGGTGACAGAAAAACAATGTATTTGTGACAAAAAAATTATCACAAAAACTCCAAGTCCAATCTTTGTTTACTGTTAGCGTACGATTTCCCATATCGTTATTTCCAGATGCACAATGCACCTTCATTGGACTGGAACCTTGAGGGAGTCCGTTGACAACAGAAATCGTGTGTTTTTCGGTAAAACATGAGTTTGCCTTGAGAAGGTTGGCGGATAGGATAAGGGTTAGTATAGCTAGGATTTTAAACAACATGGTATAATCCTTGTTGCTTGTTGGTACAAGTGATATTTGATGCTTCTTCAAGATGGTAGTGTCCTTTTTATAGTTGTTTTCTAAGGTTGAATATGTTAAGGAAACAAGTTGAAATCCCAAAAATCATGGTCAGCTGCATTAGGAAACGACTGTGACATTAATTGGTTTTCACGAGGAGAATATCATACAAGGAATGGTGAAGCCTTCATGCCAAATTACACGCATCAATGTCTGCTTTTTAATAGCATTAGCAGACCTTGATAGCTCCTATAATAATGCAATTGATTGTAATTAGAAGGCAATTCCCATGTATAATTTGAACACAATACTGTCAATGAAATCTATAAAAATTCCCTGAATACAATAGAATATGAATTGTGGCAATTGAATTTATTATCGAAAGCGATTATGATTTTTGAAATCTGAATGCAACACAGTGTCCATATGGTGATAGTCTGGCAACACGAAAACTAGTAAAATTGCCCAACTAAGAATTTTATTCTTAGAATTTACTATATTTGGCTCCTAGAGAATTTTTCAGGAATATAATCCATTGCTATATATTATACATGTTAAAGGATCGGGAAAAAAATTCTAGTTAGAAATTTACAAATTCCTCGGAAGAAATTAAGAACAGGAAGAAATTAAGAACATAAAATACTGGAGTACGAGGCCAAAATTTAACAAAGATATAGATATTAAGATGCTAGAAGGAGAGAAAGGTTGCGTGGTAGATGCATATATTTGTGATGTCATTTGAAGATGGATTTGAAATCTTCTAGTGATATTTATATGTGTACAGAAGTAAGAGTTTGACTTTGAAATTACGTATCTAAGATCCAGTAATTATTTAATCGGTTATGCCACTTTGACGCCAAGTTATTAAAAGACGGAGTGACATAACATTTGTTAAACACAACTAGAGCTTGACGACATTACTTTGTAGAATATGTATTGTAGAAATTGAAATTAAATGAGGTTACGGTTTTTTAAATCAGAATACAAGAATAAAATATCCATATAATGATACTTTGGCTGCTTCGAAACAAAAAAGAGAGTTTTGTGGTGATTTGTGATTTTCTAGCTCTTTGTGGTGAATTTATGATTTGTAAGCAATTTAAATTCAATGGAGATAGACCTCACAAACAATTATCTAATTAAATCTCCATCACGAAGATAATGGCATTACTACAAAAAAATATCAGTGAAAACATTGATTTCACCGTGTGCAAGTTGTATTCACCTAAATGGAAACTTCAGTGAAACAATAGCAAATAATAGAAGAAGAGAGATAATTGCATGAAGTGTCAAATCTTAACTACATTACCATATCCAATGACCCTTTAAGACTAAATGAAATCGATGAATATAACTATCATAATGATTCCTCTCATTTCAATTTCTGCATATTATTTTATTAATTCTAAATGCTCGAAATAAGACCAGTACAATTTTTAAAATCACCATTATCATTTATATCTTGAATCGAGGTGGACCNTTTTCCCCCCCCCCCCCCCCCCCCAAAAAAAAAAAGAAAAAAAGGAACCCTTAAAAATAATGATGGCATCCATAGCACAAGTACTAAGAGATTCCAACCAAAAAAGGAAGTCTTCATTGTCAAAGTTAGAAATTTTGATTAGTTTTCTACCATTGGTGTTTTGAGTTTGCAATATTTCCTGGGTGTTCGATGACCTCTTTGTTATTTTTTACACTTATTTTGTTCAAATACGGTGTTTATATGCATATATAATGGGAATATACGGTAGGAATATGCATTAAGGGTTAGTATTTATAAATTGTATGCTTTGTGCACATACGATAGGGATATGTGACTATATGTGTTCATATATGGTGTAAAACGTGTAACATCAAAGCATATAATGCTATGATATGTCTCCACAATTGGAAGTGGTGTAAAGAGTTTCATTTATATTCCTCTTGCAACAACCATGGCTCGCCTAGTAACTTTCTAAGTACCAGCTTAGAAAGTCACAATATGGCCTTCATCATCAAACTTGCAACTGAGATTAAATTACACATCAATTTAGGTACACGCTTTACCATATGAATTTTCCATTCAAACCCGTTTGACATATTCAAATTGACTTCACCAACGCCAATAATATCCATAGATTCTCCATCAGCAAGATATACCTTTTCCATAATTTCAAACAACATAGTTTTCCACAATCTCATGATATGCATAGGTATGAAAAGATGCTCTTAAATCTATCACCCAAAAATAAATAGAATTGTCGACCGACAAGAGTAAAGCGTCTTGTACCTCTTTAGTCAACACATTAGTGTCAGAGAATGAAAAACTCAGTTTTTTTTATATATATGTTTACAGCCGGGTGTTACATATTTATATGTAGGAGAAGAGGTCCTATTCTAATATATACAAATCTTATTCCTACAATCAAGTTACTGTGTAAAGAGAAAAAAAAAACTTTCCATCCCATTTCCTATAATTCTTCAATCTTTCCTCAATTCACGCCGACACTCCCCCTCAAGTTGATGTATATGGATCCATTATGCGCAACTTGACCATCGTGTTGTAGAAATCTTTGTTTGACACAGCTTTGGTAAGTATATCTGCTCGTTGGTCCTCGGACTTGACAAATGGAAATCGAATTGTCTTAGTCTCTAAGTTATGTTTGATGAAATGCTGATCTACCTCTACATGCTTCGTTCGATCATGCTGAACTGGGTTGTGCGAAATATCTGTGGCGGCTTTATTGTCACAAAAGAGGTTCATTTCGATTTTGGGAGCAAAACCAATCTCAGCTAGCAATCTTTTCAACCAAAGAAGCTCACACAAACCCTTGGCCACCCCCACGAAATTCTGCTTCTGCACTGGAGAGTGCCACCACTTTTTGTTTCTTGCACTCCATGTAACAAGATTTTCACCAACAAATGTGAAATACCCTGAAGTCGACTTATGGTCCGTGATGTTCCCGACCCAATCTGCATCTGTATAACCATCAACTCCCAGATGGCCATTCTTAGAAAACATGAGTCCTTTCCCTGGAGAGGACTTTAAGTACTTTAGTATCCGAGTTACAGCCTCCATGTGTTCTTCACTTGGACATGCATAAATTGACTCACTACACTCATGGCATATGCAATATCTGGACGGGTATGAGAGAGATAAATTAATTTTCCAACTAGTATCTTCCCTTATCAGTTGGTTTCTGATCCGGATATATTCCGAGCTTGTGATTCTGTACAATTGGGGTCTCCACTGGTTTGCACTCCAATAGTCCAACCTCAGATAATAAATCTAGAATATATTTTCTTTGGCATAGAAATATGCCTTGGTTTGATCTGGCAACCTCTATTCCTAGAAAATACTTGAGTCCACCTAGATTTTTCATTTCAAATTCACTAGCCAACAGCCTTTGAAGTCGTGATATTTCTTCAATATCATCTCCTGTGATGATCATATCATCAACATAGACAATTAAAGCTGTTATCTTGCCTTGCCGATTTTTTAGAAATAGAGTATGATCTGTGTTGCTTTGTCGAAAACCATACTTCTTCATTGCCAAGCTAAATCTCCCAAACCATGCTCGTGGCGACTGCTTTAATACATATAAGGCTCGCTGTAATTTGCACACCTCATTAGTTCCGGTGATCAGTGAGTATCCTGGTGGGATGTCTATATAAACCTCTTCTTCGAGATTGCCATGAAGAAAGGCATTTTTCACTTCAAGCTGGTGGAGTGGCCAATCTAGGTTCGCCGCAATAGATAACAATACTCTAATAGTATTTAGCTTAGTTACCGGTGAGAAAGTTTCTTGATAGTCTACACCATATGTTTGAGTATACCCTTTTGCCACAAGTCTTGCCTTGTATCTTTCTATAGATCCGTCAACTTTGTGTTTGATAGAAAACTCCCATTTGCAACCAACTGTTTTCTTTCCTTTTGGTAATGGCACTAGGCTCCATGTCTTGTTTTTCATTAATGCTTCCATTTCATCTTTGATTGCTTGAGTCCACTTCGGATCTTTCAAGGCTTCCTCCACCCTTGTTGGAACATGACAAATAAAAATGTTATGTACAAAGGTCTTGAGGGGTTCAGTCAATCCCTTTGTGGAGACATAATGGCAATGGGATATCTTGATCTTCTTTCCTCGATATCTGGTGAATAGCGACTTGGAGGCTTGCCACGATTGTGCCTGTAAGGTAATATATAACCACTAGGAGATTCTGTAATATTTGTGTTGTAAGAGTTTACCTCAGGATCATTCTCAGGAGTTGGGTCTTCGGGTACTATAGAGGGAAAAAAGATTGCAGCTTCGTGATCAGCTTCATGGTGTTCAAGAGAAGGAGTAGCCGGAAGCACATCTTCTAATCGCATTGGTTCGACATGTTCTTCATATAAGCCCAACCAATCCAATTTCATCCAATTCGGTTCTTCCTGTCTAGTCTCCCCCTGAAGATGAGAATTGGGTGAAAAAAATGTTTCGCTTTCCATAAAAGTGACATCCATGGTAACATAGGTGCGATTAGAAGAGGGATCGTAGCATGTATAGCCTTTTTGATGAACTGCATACCCCAAAAAAAAGCACTTACGGGCACAAGGATCAAGCTTAGTCCGTTGATTCTTATGGAGATAGACATAAGCTACGCACCCAAACACACGAGGTGGAAGCATCAATACTGTTGGTACAGTGGTATATGTAGAGATGGCCTGTAATGGTGTTTGGAGACCCAACACCATAGAGGGCATTCGATTTATAAGATATACTGCAGTGGTAACCGTATCCGCCCAGTACCTATTAGGAGCATGAGCACCAATCAAGAAAGCACGGGCAATTTCAAGTACATGTTTATTTTTTCACTCAGCCAAGCCATTTTGTTGAGGAGTCTGGGAGCATGAAGTCTCATGAATGATGCGATGTTGCTGAAAATAATCACGGAATTTGTGATTGATACATTCACTACCATTGTCCGATCGGAGAACCTGAATCTTAGATGAAAATTGTGTTTGCACCATAATATAAAATGCCTTAAACATACCAAATACTTCATCCTTATGTTTTAGAAAATAAAGCCAAGTCATGCGGGTACAATCATCAACAAATAACGCGAACCATTTGAACTCGGATACAGTAGTAACTGGGGAAGGTCCCCACACATCAAAATGGATTAACGCAAAAGGAGTACTCTTTTTATTCAAGCTCAAGGGATAGGACACCCTATGACTTTTTGCCAATATGCAAGTTTTACATTGAAAATTAAAATGTGTCAACTGAGTAAATAAATTCGAGAACAAATGTTTCATGTATGTGACGGATGGATGTCCTAATAGTGGTGCCAAAGCCAGATTTCCTTTTCTTTGATTCCACGAGAATGATGCGTATAATGTGCTCGAGCCACACTAAAATCATCCATTTAATAAAGTCCCCCTCTCTTAGTACCACGCCCAATGATCTCCTTGGTGAGGATGTCCTGGAGAAGGCAAAAGTCAGGGTACATTAGCACCATACAGTTAAGATCAGATGTTACTTGACTCACACAGAGGAGCTTATGGGATAATGATGGAACAAGTAGTGTATTATGCAACTGTAAAGCAGGAGATAAAGTCACAGTTCCAGCACCAGTAACAGGAGAGAGATCACCGTTAGCATTGGCAATATTTGTTTGTCTCGATAATGAAGTGTGTGTGAAATCCTTACCAGAGAACATCATATGGTCAGTGGCACCGGAGTCCAGCAGCCACGCACCATGATTAGTATCATTAGATGAACTGTAACAGATACAACCACAGTTACCTGAGTTCGGGACCGATGGAACCTGTGATGTCAGGGATAAATGAAGTTCTGCAGTGACCACAACTGCCTTACTGGGATGTTCATCGTTATTTTCCATGTCACGATGTTTCTTAGCCTGGAGTTCCTTCCACCAATCTAGATACCTATTCAATTTAAAGCAGTTTTCACGAGTATGCCTTTGATTGCCACAATAGGTACATTTTGAGCCCTCTGATGATGTACGAGATTTCTGTTTCCCATTATGGAAGGTAGTAGGTTGGTCAGAAGGACTCGATCTAAGTCCTTTGGAGGCAAGAACAGCACCAGGAACAAAATCTTCACTACCAGAAATCATAACAGCCTGGCGAATTGCTTCACGAAGGACTTGAGCATAAGCTTGCTCCACGGTGGGGAATGGGCGAAGCTACAACACATCACTTCAAATTTTATCCAGTCGGTCGTCAAGGCCATCCAAGAAAGTATAGACCCGATCTTCTAGAAGAATAGCATTATACTTCTTAATATCACTTGCACACTCCATAGGATTAGGATGTCGAAAATCTATCTCACACCATAACCCCTGGAGATCATTGTAGTATTTCTTAAGATATCCTCCAGCTTGTTTAAGTTTTGTCACACGACGTTTCAGATCATATACATGAGATGTGTCACTTCCATCAAAGTAAGTCGTAGCAATGGAGTCCCACACCAATTTGGCCGTAGGAAACCTATTAATGAGGAATCCATGGAGTTAATTAGCCAACCTTTTACAATAGTGTTGTCTGTGCGCCATTTATGAAAGGATGGATCTGTTGAGGGTGGTTGTGGAATGTCTCCATTGATATATCCCAACTTGTCTTTGCCGGAGATATACATCTCGACAACTTGGGACCACAGGGCAAAGTTGGTACCATCAACTTGATGCCAATTGGAGCAGCGGAAGGTTCGGTGGTCAAGGCAGGTGTTTGGATCTTAGTAAAGGCTTCAGTCATTTTTGTTGTCAATTCGGTGAAGATAGAATCAGACTGAGATGCACCAGTTTGTTGTTCTGCATCAGAGTCTGACATAATTGGAGAGGTAAGAAAAAAACAGGTTTATGGTTTTATGGTATGATAATGCCTAGAATGTTGCTTTGATACCATGTCAGAGAATGAAAAACTCGGTTGTTTTTATATATTTTTTACAGCCGGGTGTTACATATTTATATGTAGGAGAAGAGGTCCTATTTTAGTATATAAAAATCTTATTCCTACAATCAAGTTACTGTGTAAAGAGAAAAAAAAAACTTTCCATCCCATTTCCTATAATTCTTCAATCTTTCGTCAATTCACGCCGACAATTAGCACTATTGTTATTTATTCTTCCTAATTATTTGGCTCTTTGCAATTCTTTTTCATGTGATTAGTCTTGTCACAGTTCTAATATTTCACTTTCTTTTCAAATCTAGACTTGCTTCTACCATTCTTCTACTTTCCACCATTGCCTTTATTAGAATTTATTTCAAAACCCATTTCCCTATTCTCCACGTTAAAGGTTGAACTAAATATTGAGACTTCTCAATATCTCTTTTGCAGACCTCCTTAGCAAGAATATTATCACAAATATCACTGAATTTTAATTTCACATGGCAATAGAGTTATTGACCGCAACTCTCATTGGCCCCTAATCATTTGGTAGTGATGCCAATAGAATTAGGGCACATACCTCATCATCAATTTTAATATCGATTGAGATTAATTGATTGATAACTATATTTAATTTAAGGTGATGTTATACAACTGGAGCAATTTTAACATCTTTAAATTAAACAAATTTTTACCAAATGTACCTTGTTACAAGTAAATGACTTCCCATACATATTGGAGAGAATCTTCATCAAATTCGTCATGTTTTTCTTCGTCGTCACGATGTGACCAACTCTCTTCGATAATGTTGATCAGTACTAGATATAAACGAGACACCATATATAGAGTCTTATGCACAATAAGCAATTTAAGACTTGATAGCCTATTGTTGGATCGGAGTACCTTCGGTTTATGGGGCATCTATTCTGAATCAATATTGCAAAGAATGATTTATATTTTCATAATGCTCCTTTCTTCCCTAGTTCACAAATGACTGAAGCGTTGTTTTTGCGTAAAAGTGTTAATTCATGGATGGATCACATTTCTCTGGATTAGGGAAAAAGGGTAAGTGTATTTTAAATTTAGGGCGTTGGTAGAGTTCAAGGGAATGCAGTTTGCGGGAAAACCTAACTGAAAGAAAGCCCTTGCAGGGGGAGGGAGGGGGAGAGAGAGAGAGAGATGCTGCTATAGAAGCATTAGCCTGGTTAACTCACACAGTTGACAATAATCGTGAGGGGAAGACAATTCGTCGCCCGATGATGGTATCATTATATGGATACTATATTGCTTAAATGGCAACATGCCGATGATGGTGGTTATTTTGAAGTGATGACAGGTACATGTCTTTCTTTATAAATTGCTTAGTGGGGATCTTAGCTCACACTCGCATATAATGGAACGAGGTGGACTTCGTCACTTTTTTTTACTCGTACACTCTTGGGAACTCTTCAAATGAAAAGTTTAGTTTTAGACTTTTTATTACATTGAATTGATTACTTAATTTAGTTTATTTTCCACCTTATTTAGCTTTTGTTTGTCAACCATTCTACCACATTATTTTTTTCTACAGTACTTATTTTCAAACATACATTTTTCATTAAAATAATACTACACATAAATTAGAAACTTTTCCTTCTTTCTTAATTATATATTTCAACATCAATCACTATTCTATAATACACTTTTTGAAATTAAATGGACACAAACAGGCCCTAATAAGTGGTTAGACAAAAAGAAGGTAAAAGGAAAGGCTAAATTTTATTCTAGCAAATAACGATAAAGAATTTAATTACTTATTTGTGAGAGTTCACGACTTAAATTCTTATTGCCAATCATACCGCTTTTCCAAGTTTCCAGATTGCGCCTTAAAATAGATGCCATCACTCTTTGCTACCCAAAGGCAGAAAAGATATGGACAATCACTGCGCCATTTGGCTCTATAAACATCGAAAGATCTATTCTTTGAACCCCAACAAAGATGACAGAAAAAAATGTATTTGGGACAAGAACATTATGACAAAAACTCCAATTAAAATCTTGGTTTACTTTTAGCGTACGATATTCAAAATCGTCATCTCCAGATGTACAATGCACCCTCATTGGACCGTCTAGTTCTCGCGGTTCCCATACTAGAACCAGGAACTGGACCGGAACCGATCGGTTCTTAAAAATTTTTCCAAAATCAAATTATTTTTTAGAAGATCTGAAATCGAACAGACCAGTTCTAAACGGATCCTGTCCGGTTCCACCGATTCTGGGAAAAAGTACTCACTCCTACCCCCACCCCATCCCACACAAATGTACTAAACCCCACAACCCACCCACATGTAGGAGTGGACGCAGCCCGATTTGGTCCGATTCCAAAGGAAACCGAACCTAACCAAATACCAATGGGAATGGGAATTTTAGAAATGGAACCATTGGTTCCATAGTTAGCTATGGAACCGAATCGGAACCGAACCAATCAGTTTCGATTCGGTCCGGTCCGATTCTTTACATTGAAAATATCAAAATAAAATTTTCACTAATAAAAACTCTACAAATGCTACCAACGTGATATTTTTAACAAAATATAGAAGAACCGAACATACTATTCAAAGATTTATTTAGGTATAGATTTACAAAGTGAAAACAAAATAAAAATTTCGCATCTTATAAATGAAATTATATATTGTAAATAAATTTATTTAGGTATAGATTTACCCAAATTCTAATTTGGCTTGAGAATTAATTAATCAAAGAATTATAAGAAGAGACAAGGAAAGTGCTGGAATCTAAAATTAAGAAGGAACTCGATTATTTTTTATAAAAGTGTTGGAGATTGAGTTATATATTTTACCCAAAAAAAAAAAAGAAAAAATCTGATGAGAACCGTCTAGTTCTTGCGGTTCCCATACTAGAATTGGGAACCAGACCGAAACTGATCAATTCTTAAAAATTTGTCCGAAATCAAATTGTTTTTTAGAAGATCCCGAACCGAACCGAACTGACCAGTTCTAAACGGTTCCTATCCGGTTCCACCGGTTCTGGGAAAAAATGCTCACTCCTACCCACATGGATGAAATTTTCTCTTCTTCTTCCTCCTTCATCGCTATATTCATTTTTTGACAAAAAAAGCTCCACAGCAACTAAGATGATGAATTTTTTTCCCCCAATAATGGAGAAATCTGAAGCTCCGACCCTTGAAAAACTCAACACGCCCATCATCACTTAAGAAAATTAATCTCAGGTTTAATTTGTTGTCTGCTATCAGCCTTGAATTTATGGCTTGATTATTTTAATTTTCTAGTTTATAACTTTTTATTTGATTTTATGTTGTTGTGGGACAAAATCTGGCCAGAAACTGAAAAAGTAAAAAAATAAAATAAAATAAAATAAAATCATGCTTTTGGGTAGCAAGTTCACAAAACCATTCCCCCATCGTCGCTACCTTAGCACCACCTAGTATGGTCCAAAGTTCAGCCGAGTCCATCACCAACATCCTAGTCGCTGCCATGTTTCAAAGGCTATTCCCACTTTGGTTCGTAACCAGGGGCGGATGCAGACATTTTACATTAGGGGGTCACTGATGCAGGAGGATCCGAGTCGAGTGATGCTGATTTGTCAGATAGTACGATGATGGCGCTGAGATACCATGAGATAGTGGATCGGCACAAAGATGGGAAATGAATCACAATTATTTCCTTGATTGAGAGAATTTGACACATCTTTGGAATTTGGTCATAACTTTGGCTACAATTATCATAATCGTTATTATGACCCCAATTCGGAAATCTCTTTTCGGCGCACACGTCATGACCACCGTGGGCGTCAATTTTGAACCCAAAATCCGCTGTTTTCTTTTTCGAAATTCATTTTTAGTTATTTTTTGCTATTTATGGTAATATTTCGTTTCCCTTTTTCCATATGTTAAAAAACTCGAATTGAGCCAAATTTTTAGAAACCTACTTCTTTTATTTAATATTTTATTCTCGTGTAATTTTGGGATTTTGCCATTTTTGGTAATTTTCCTATAATTTCGTATTTTGCAACTATTTAACCTGGCTTGTGGGTTAATTTTGGTCATTCTACATTATTAATAATATTGAGTTGATTTCAGAGTATTTTCTTTGATTTTTGGGCATTTTCCTTCATTTCTTTCTTACGAATCATCTGCTACAACAAGCCAATAGGATAATCACTATCTTACCCGGTGTCACAATCAAACTTTTAGAAAAATTGACGAAATTCTTTTTATTACTTTATATGGGTTATACTACTTTTTCATCTTGATTATTTTTAACATCTAAATTTTTTTTATATATATATATAAAAAAATTGATCATTTTTAGGATTTTTTTTTATTGTTGTTACTTTTTCCTCTCAATCAATTAATTTTTTTTAAATAATCTAATAAATTTTCTAATAAAATTTTTGACGTCATTTGAAAAAAAATTAATTGATCGGAAGGAAAATGTAACAATAATAAAAAAATCATAAAAATGATTGCATTTTTTCATATATAAAAATAATCAAGATAAAAAAGTAGTATAACAATTTATAATCTCTATGAAGTAATAAAAATTTTATTAACAATTTTTACGTCCAAAATCTTCACAAAATAGCATTAAGTGTGTTTATCAATGATCTACTATCTAACGACAAAATTTTCACTAAATAGCATTGAGTGTGTTCATCAATGATCAACTATCTAATGACAAAATCTTAACAAAAAAGGTACATTGCGTTCATTAAATAGGGAATCCACAACAAGATTTTATAGAGATATTGTCATGCAAAATAATTTGCAAAAGTAATCCAAATGAAAGAATCCTTGTATTCCAAATAAGGTTACAGATGTTGATAAATTAAATTAGAATACATTGCTACTATCTCAATCAGCAATCACCTATTAAGTTAGAGGATAAAAAATAAGGAAGAGGCTAACAAACTCAAAACGAGGGTTGCTGATTTTGTACTCCAGTCCTCAAAGGTTGGTTAGCCATATTGATCATCATCGTTGTCTTTTTTTCACTGCTAGGTACTAGACAATTTTTCATAATGCTCTTTTAAGACTACTACCCTTTCTTTCATAGTGCATGTTTGTGAGTGTTTAATAATATTTTAGTTATTCCAAATATACTAAGGGCCCTTTTGGAGAATCTCTGCTTCTTTTAGAAAAACTTTCTAAAAACGTTACTTTATATTGTATTCTTTTAAATAATCGAAGCACTTTAAAAAAATTATTAAGGGCGGCCCTTTCGGCATAGCTTCCTAAAGTCTGAGGTAACTCTTTAAATACCACTACCCATACAGCTATGTCATTAACCATTTAAAACATTTGGACGATATTAAAGCCTAGTCTTCTTCACCTTACTTTTACTTTTAACATTTGGGCCTTGGGATCAATCATTCCTTTTCACAAATCACCAGTTACTTTTACAATAGATAATAAGGACGCTCATTTGATTGTAAAGATGGAATTTGGTGGAAAGAAGACGAATTTCAAGAAATTAAATTGCCTAGAAATTGTTTTACTGAAAATTGTCAATTATTGTGTTTAATTGGTATAATTTTTCACATGAAAAATGTTGAAATAAAAGTATTTTTTATTGTTCGCTTGACTTTGTTTTATATGAAAATTGTCAATTAAAGGTATATAATTTATTGGTATTGAGGATAAAATTTGTTTCCATAGCCAAAAAAAAAAATCTATCTTTTGGTATTCATTTGACTTTATTTTACATAGAAATTGTTAATTAAATGAAAATATTTTTTTTTACAATTATAGATAAAATTTGTTTCAATTGCCAAAAAAAAAAAAAAAAAAAAACCCATAATAGTATCCTAGAAAACCAATTCCCCCATATTGGTGGGAATTGGTTTTCAAGCAAAATCAAGAAAATTCCAGCTTCCAAGAAAACCAAATTCCACGAAAAAAAATATGTTATCTAGCAGTCAAAAAATGAAAGTTGGAATTTGAATTCCATTTTTCATGGAAAATATAGTGCTATCAAACATGGCCTTAGAGTATGATCCAGCCTAGAAAACCTACTAGACTCGCTGATGTAATTCCTACAATCTCCAAGACCAGCTGGAATATGTTTCACTCACATTTGCTTCCGATTTTCTGGAAATGTCTATTTTCTGTGGATCACCAGAACACATTATTCTTGTACTTTTCCTGTACTACTGATCCAACCTTCCTCAATCTTTAGTAATTTCTGAAAGTTATTGAGAAAGTACATTTCTCATTGTATGTAGGAAGTGGGTGTGTTATAAATTATGTCATTTTGATATTTTTTTCCAACTTGTTGATTGATCTCAAGATGTAGAATTGTTGTTTGATCTCCAAATGATTTTATGAAGGTAGAATAGAATGTTCAACCACAGTTTTCATGAAATAGGGCTTATATATTTATAGTAGAGAGGTAGTGAGGTGGTATAAGATAGATAGAACTCTTGAAAATCGTGAATTAGTGTTTCTTGAAAAACATCGTCGCTCGAGCGCCGAGCTAGCTCCAGGCGATCAATAGGTGTATCGCTTAAGCGACGATCAGGCGACAATGATTCTATTCTGGTTGCTCGAGCATCAACTTGGTGACAGGCTAGCATAATTCTGGCTACTCTTTCTCCATGTTCCATACTCAAACCCAATGACTCTTAGTTCATCAATACAACATTCCAACAGACTCCTTGATTTTTACAACTCTTTTATAATAATCCATTTGTTTAAAGAATAGCCAATACAATTGAAACATAACACACACATTCTCCAAATTTCTATTCAAAATAATTCTTTTTAAATTTTAAGGATATCAACCACGGGCTAGAAATATAAATATAGTATAAAAAAGACTATTACACTTTTATTCTTCTTTTAATAAGTTGAATCTTATAAAACTAGTAAAGTTTTGTCAAACATAAAGGATCATATGCCAACCAAAAGTAAAATTTTGAGCCAATATAAGTAATTCTCTAAGTTCTCGTAATTTTGGACATACATGTTATGTTAAGCTCATGTTTGGATTAAAATTTAGATTTAAATTTAATTACATATTTCAGGTATCCTAACTTTTCAACCTTAGATTTCATTAACTTTTATTAAAATCTAGTAAAATTTTAATCCCATCAAACGCGCCTAAGTGGGATTTGAGGCATTGAGCATTAAATCTCAAAATTGAAATCCAGGTAGGGTTTTGCAGTTTCCAAGTACACAAACCATTTGAATTATAACTTGCACGACTACTTCTACATAACTTCTTTACAAAGAAAACTAGAGACAAAGCAACCTCGTGGTATGTAGTGATCTTCGAGTTGGAGTGAGTAAAGTTTAAGGTTGACATCATTAGAGGCTTACAAGAAATCCTGAATAGTATTGTAGTCAGCCAAATAACTCAAAACGTAAATGGAATACGAAAGATAATGTTGATGTAACTACCTCGATAAGTTTCAGTCTACATTTAAGAAAGCTATTAAATTTTAAGACTTCTGACAAACTTCAAGAACTTTGAAGTCAGAGTGGACCCATGTTAGTGATGGAGACTTGGTTAATCTTCTTATTATTTATGCCAAAATCGCATTTCTAATTGGGATGACATAGGTAAGGAATATGAAGCAACTTATACTATTAGATTAAAACTATAAGTGGTGATGGCTGGTAAATATTTACGGATGAGCACAACTTAGTTGCTAGTAATGTCGTGGATTTCCAACTAGTCCATGACTGCAAGTTTAAGAATCACATTGTAAGCGTGGACTACTAAGATGAAATGGATGCGGATGTGGGAGAGTTGAATGAAGATAGGCCACCAAACAACTTAAATTAAGATAGAGCACTAAACAACATAAATCAATATAAGGCATCGGACAACCTAAATCAAGATAGCGTGCCAATCATAGTGACTATGAACGATGCAAGAAGAGGCCTAGTACGGGCGAGGTATAGGAGTTGCATAATTCATGATGAGAATGGTGGATTTATTTTGAGTCTCTAGTCTACCATATTTCCTTTATTAATCATATATGTGACTAAGTGAAATGTCACCTTTGATGTTACCATAAGGTATAGGATCGAAGTTCCTTTGATGATCGATTGCTATGAGTACATGGACAATAATGCTATGTGTAAATTCGGAGGTTGACACGCCCCTCACATGGGTATGAATCACCATTATTTTATTATGTGCGGACCCTACCCTCATGTTAAGGGATGACATCCGCAGTTTTAACCCAGATGTACACATTGCATGACTGTTACCTAAAAGTATGGAACTCTCCCCATTTGATATCTAGTGTGAGAATTACTAATGCTCTAGAGAGTAATATATTCAAATACCAAAGCTAATAAGAATAATGACTCGAGAAAAATACTTTGCGAACAATACCT
Organism: Olea europaea var. sylvestris; assembly: GCF_002742605.1. NCBI lineage: Eukaryota > Viridiplantae > Streptophyta > Magnoliopsida > Lamiales > Oleaceae > Olea > Olea europaea. The sequence continues at coordinate 12,897,908 of NC_036243.1, read as the reverse complement.
ATTTATAGGAGATGATCTTGAAAGCTTCGCAAAAGGTGCCTAAAACAAGTGTCGCATTCTCGAGTGTTGGATCCATGCTTAACCTGAATTCATATTATAGTGTGAAGATCTAAAGTTTGCTTTCCTGTGTCTCTTATGACGTTGGACACTTAATGCATCCTGAAGCATTGGAAATCTGTGTTTCAATTGTATCAATATAGAGGCATTAAGGTGAATGGACAAGAGTCACATGTTTGAATCATTGGTTATGAAGGGACACTACTAACTAAAGATGATCGATCAATTAGTTTCATAACGATTTAACATGGCCCGTCGAGAAACAATCGATGACAAATTTTAAGGTTAGTCAAATGACAAGCTTTTGCGTTTGTGGTCGTGTTCCCTACCCAACCACACAAAAATACAGTGGGTAGGTATGCTACCCAACCATTAAGCCTTGGGGTGCAAGTTAGGGTACGTGGTAGGTTGGCAACGATTTGGTTTGGCCAAAACCATCACAAAATCCCCAATTTTTTTGTCATATCATAACTGACTATAACTACGTAAGTCGGTTTGGTTCGGTTCATATCTCAGTTCGACTCGATTTGGGTCGTTAGTAACCACGAAAAAAAATTATATTTTATAGGTCTAGCCATCAAATTAAAAAAAAAAAGGAAAAAAAGTCAATAAAAAAAACATAATACTAAGCCAATGTAGCAAACAACATCCTAAATGAAAATACAAACAATATCTCAATTCAATATCCTCATAAAATATGTACCCCTCATTTCAATAGCACAATCAAAAAAAAAAAAAAGAAAAAAATGAAGACGATTCATGAAATACATTCAACTGAGAAATAATTTTGACAGCCAAAAATCTTGCATTACTTGTTTCTCTCTGAGTGATATCCACTAATGACAGTTGAGCAGCAACAATTAGCGAACGAGAAAATGAAGAAAAGTACCCTCCTATTTGGGGATGGAGATGGAGATGGCGAGCGAGAAAGAATACAATGTGGAAAAGAAAAAGTGGAGATGCACTGCAGAGACTTGAGTGAATATGGCTGTCGGCCAATGCCTTGTTGAATTTGATTCCAATTTTTCTTGTGGTAGGGTTAGTATTTAGTGGGTAAGTGGTAACTGGATTAGGTTACTTAATGGGTTGGTAATGGGTCATAAATTTTGGGCTAAAGAAACTATAATAGAAAGAATAATGGAAAACTCAATTGTCCAACTTTTTTTATTTTTTATTTTTTTAAGGGGTAATCGGTTTCGGGGTGGGGCGACAACGCAAATACGATACCTGCCCCCTCGAAACCCGGGTCACTAAAATAAAATACCATATTCGCTCCATTGCACCATCGGTTCAATTTTTTTCGCCTTAATCGATTCGGTTAACCGTGATTTTCGATTTTGACAGTTCGAATTGTCATCCCTAATGCGTGGTAACTTATTAAGTTGACAGGTGCTAAAAACAGGGTCGATTGTTGTGCCTTTGGTTTGAATTTTCATTACGATATCAAAATAATAATAATAATAATAATAATAATAATAATAATAATAATAATAATAATAATAATAATAATAATAATAATAATAATAATTCAAGGAATTTTGCATAAATTTCCCTACAATGAAAATGGACAAAAAAGTTGTTACTTTTTGAAGAGGAGCTCAAAAAAATTCTTTTTTTTTTTTAGTGTAAAAGTCTTATTTGCCCTTGAATTCATATTATAATAAATTCAAATGAAATAAGCTGCGACATTTTCAAAATAGTGACAGATATTGTTACTTTTCTCATTCTTGTTTTCACATGCACCTTGCATGCATCACTTGAATTGAGTAAAAAGTGTTTTTTTAATAAATATTAGCTGAATCTAATTCATACAAATATGAATTTTAATATATACTAACTCAAAATTATTAATTCAAAGAAGAAATTATAAATGAACTAAAACCCAAAAAAAAAAAATGTAAATAAAAATTCAACAACATCAAAATCAAACCAAAGATTAACTAATTGAACTAAAAAACTAGTAGATTTGAGTTGACTGTTTGCAGATTTGAGGAAAGAAAAGGCAGTAGAAGCAGTTTTTAATCACCTTTGGACTTGATTGGTGCAGGATTTCCTTTTATGATTTTGATTGTGATTGATTTGGACTTTAGAAGACTTGGATTGTTTGGGTTGCTAATCGACTTTCCATTTCTAGGATAGGTTGTAATTTTGACAATGTTATAAAAATGAGATTATAGTATTTGTATTCTAACACATATTTCTCATGATTTTCAAAAGAACCCAAAATTATGGGTATTTCAGTAAGTTCAACCAAATTGTTTAGATTAATCGAACCCAACTACTTAGGCCTTTGATCATTAAACATATGCCAACTGTCTATTTTCACTTTCAATTTATGATAAACATCGTTTAAAAGTGCGTTAAGAGTAGGATGCTCAACTTATCATAAAGTAGGTCCTCCATTCCCAAGAGTTTACAAGAAAAGGCACAAAATGTCTGGATTAAGCTCATTTGGCATGCCTTTTGGGAAATCAAAAGAGAGCTTTTGAATTCATTTAACTAATTTTATGAAAGTATTTCTTCTAATTATAAGAGATTTTAAAAGAAACTAGTTCAATATAACTTTCTCTGGAAATTACAATATGAAGCTCTTTTATAAATTAGTTTTCAAACACATTAAAATAAATTTCTCGGATGAGTCTTCTAAAGGAAGCAAAAGAGAAAATAAAAGCAAAAATAAAAATTATGTCAAATGAAACCTAAGTAAACACAACAATTGAACCTTCAAATATTCAATCTCATCCAAAAGTCTGTTTTTCCATTCAAAAGCTAGTGGGTGTTAATCCCAACCCACCACAAGGTGAATCCTCTCTCGCTTCACCAAATATTGATGTCTTTTGAACTTAAATCCAATCTTAATTTGACATATTAATACAAATAAAATTTTCCCAGGCAAACAATTTTGATTTCCCTCATTTCCTTTGTTCTAGACGGTATGAGTTGGAGCTTTCATAGTTCTTTCAAGTTAGCAAACACAAATCCTTATTCAGTAAAAAGTTATTCGGCTAATCGTAGTGAGCTCTACTCATGAGTAATACAGTTTATCAAATACGACTAATTGCCACTTACCATCATGCTATAAGTACAGATTATTTTGAGAGAAAAACCTAATACATGGTGCGACATCATTGAAAGATGGAAAAAAACGAAAAAGTATATATATATATATATATATATATATATATATATATTGTGATCCTAGATTAAACTAATTCGTCAATATAGATAAGTATATACACACTTAAAATAGTCACGTATATGTAAATGGCTAAGAAATGTGTATATAATATTCAATGACACATGCAAAATAAGAACAAAATTTTTTATCCTGAAATGTTGAATATAGTACAATATTTTGACTAGAGGAATAGTATAGCTTGTTCGATAAAAATGACATAATTTTCCTGGTATATAATATAAGAAAAATTCAACGATTTATTTTATTTTTGTGGAAATTTTTCAGTAAATCAAAAATGGACTTATTCAAAATCTCTTATAGATATTTTGTTGGGATCACATGGAACTGCACTCTAAAAATAATGGTTATTGTCGACAACTTTTTATTTTTTTTTCTCTCTTTGCTGAAGAAAATTCCTTTTTTTTTTAATACAGTTTTTTAATGGAATTTTTAATTTTATCTGTGGAATTTCTGATGAAAATTAAAACCTTCTCATTTCTAATTGGCAAGAGCATATTTATTTTAGGTGGGAAATACGAAAACGATTTTTAAGGTGCACTAAAATTTAGAGTTGGGCTGGACATGAACTTTCTGGGCTGAGGTAATCCTTTTTCTAATTTTATGAAGTAAGAAAATAAAAGAAAAACTGAGACCAATTTATGAAGTAATTTTTTCCCCAAAAGTTTAGACTTTTTTTGGCTTATTGTTAGTGAAAAATACAAAATATAATAATATATTAATTACAAAAAGAACAAAAGAAGAAGTTAAGAACTGCAGGAAAATATAAATCGCTGAAGGGAGGATAGATTTGCAAAACTAGACATGAATATTACACAATGTCCACAAAATAAATCTATTTCCTCACCGTTAGTGCTTGAGATCATGTTGAGCATCTATCTCTTAGGATACAATGAAGAAATCAGTAGAAAGGTGGAGCTCAAACTTATTTTCAACTGTATATTCTCACAATAAAATAATTGTAGACATAAATAAAAAAAAAAAATTCTACTTCTCAACCACGTGTTCTAAAAAAGTGGTGCTCAAAATGAAGGCTAAATATTGAAATAGTGATGAGTTTAGGGAACTATCTTATCAATCCTTGCCAAAGTTAGTTAAAGGCATTGAGTGACGAAGCCAGAAATATTATTTAGTTGGGTCGAATTTATTAAATTTTCGATCATGAATTTAAAAGTGATAAAAATATAAAACAATATTAAGACAACACTAAAAATGACATAGTTTATAAATTACACTTATACCTTGTGAGTTTACATACTTTGATGTTGTAGTACAATGGCTACATTATTAATCTTTAAAAATATATATTTCTCTACATAAACAATTATGCTACATTCATCAACTGATCATCTGTCCAATTACGTAATATATTCTTTACAATGCTCATTGCAGAAAGCAACCGATAGAATTGATGCTAATTAAAGCTTGTAAACCAATGGATACACCTTGCTTTTCTTTGTCATAACTAACTTCTCTACATGATCGCTAAGGCCATTCAACAATTCAAACACTGTTAGAGTACATGTCAAAAACATAAGTCTCAAGTTGATCATTTAGTATAACGAGATCTACTATAAAAAAAATCTTCTGGATAAAACTCAACAAATTGAATCAAGTTTTTATTGTCAAAAGAAGAAAATGATTTTTGTGGACATAAACAAGCTACATAAGGAGTAACTTTGTTTTTACCTCTGAAAACGACCATTTAGTTCTAGAAGTTGTAAATCCATGATAGAGTAAAACAAATCTACACCTACAATTTTTGGAGGATTATACTATGGGAGACCACAAAGTGCACAATGTACAAATATATCATCCATGCTACAAATATTAATATAATGCTGCTAACAAAAAGAACATGCTTCTTCCAAAAGGAATCACACCCTTCATCTTTCATTATTTGGAGTCATTACTTACTCTTGATTCACCAAAGCTTGACACTTCTTGCAAGCTTCATTATGTGCACTATCATGAACCCCAAAATGAGTATTAAATCATTTTTTTTTATATTTCAAATACGTGAATCCTTCCAACAAACAAGTCACATTCTCCTTGTTTTCCATTACTTGTTTTGAAAAGATAACAATAAAAATACTAAGCAAGTCCTTTTCTATATTGTACTAACTCCTTTCTTACTTTTTGCCCAAATGAATGAGGGCTTAACTAAGTTTCTCTTCTTCTTATCAATTAACAACGACAAATTCTTTATATATACACACTTTTATAGTCAATCCTGAGGTATATATATTGAGATATTTTTCTTGCCCCTGCAAAGGGTTACATAGCCAATACGATCTGAGCTAACTAGTTACAAGGCTAGCATTTATATTTTTTTATGAATAAAAGTTTGATTAGTCGAACAAGAATGTATTTGGTTTGTTGTTTTCAAACAGATTTTAGTTTAGCAAAACATCCAAAACTTTCAAAAAGGTATTTTTGAAAATAAGGTTAAACTTATAACATAAAATTCAAAATATACTTTTAATGTTTTGAACATTTTCTCTAAAAACTTAGAAAACAATCAAAACATGAAAAATAAGCATTTAAATAAATTTAAAAATTTTAAAAAATTAATAAATTCTAAAAAAAATTTAAAAAATGCTCTCAAGCAGCATATGAGCAATCTTTAAAAAAAAAAATTGAAAAAATAAACTCTAAATTTAAAAAAATAAAAATCTGAACAAAAAAAAATTTGAAAAAAAAATTCTAGAGAAATAAAAATTGGAAAAAAAAATTTAAGAAACGCATTTTTGTACAAAAATATATTTAAAGTAGCACAGATAAAAATTCTCAATCCATTTCATTAATTTTTATGTTATATGCCAACTCAATTTATTATTATATTTTTGTTTCATTTTTGTAACGTTAAAATGTAATTAAAATTGTTCTACTTCACTAAATAATTAAATTTAGCGGGATAAAAGGTCATAAAATAAGCTTTCAAAATTTCAGGTATTCAAGAGAATTTATTTATTTATTTTTTTTGTGAGAAATATTTTTTCAAAATAACATGCTAAATGTGTTTTTAACAATTTTAAAATAGACTCCCAAAATGGAAAACAAAAAGAATTGAAAACAGGAAACTAAAACACAAACTAAATGATTTAGTTAAGTTTAGTTTTAAGCAAATTTTTATTTCTCGATATGATTGGATAAATTACTTTTAGCCTCCGTTTGTGAATTTTTTTTTCCCTTTTTGTAAGCGGTTTATAATTTATAAATAGGAAGAAATGAGTGATGGATAATAAAATATAACTTATGAATCCTATGGAATACTTGGTTAAAAATAAAGTTTGATAACTTATAAATAATTTATAAAATTTTCCATACGTAATCTTAATGAATAAAGGAGACAAACAATTTATGATTCGAGCGTCGAAGACCAATAAAAGGAAAGATCAAGAATGTTACACATTTCAGGAGCTAGATTAGTTGATGAACTAAAAGAACTTCTTTTAGTAAATAAGTTATTTTAGAATTATGATGAATCATGTATGCAAAGCCCCATATTTACTGTTGATCAAAAATAGTTTTGAAGGTAATTATTTCCTCATCAGCTTTAGCCCCCGTTTATTAGCATTTTTCACCCCAAAAAATCAATTTTTTTAATCATTATTTCACTATTCCAACCGTCATTTTTACTTCTTCACTCACATGTGAGACTCACTTTTCTCCCTAATATCAAAAAATCAATTATCATAATCATTAACAAACGGGTCCTTAATAATTATATTTATTACAAACTTTAATCAATAAATTAAGC
>NC_036243.1:12879108-12890494 GCF_002742605.1 Olea europaea var. sylvestris | reverse complement strand
GATAAATCTCAACAATTCTTTGTAAGGATTTCACACAGAAATCACAAAGTAAACACACAGAAAAATAGAGAGTTCGAAGAAGAGAACGGCAGTCAAGAAGAAAATGAAAGTTAGAGTTAAACAAAAATATCTCAAACCCTAGTTATATGAAGCGTCCCCCAAAGATCAATCCAACGGTCACAATCATGCCACGCGTAAGAGATTCAGCAAAGGACGCATTTTGGAGTTAAACGCGTTTCACAAAAACACGACTTTGTCAACTCTAGAATGTTCAGTAAGTGTGGTAAAATCATTGGGCCGAGTCAGTATAATATCCATTGGGCTCAAAGATTTCAGCAGCCCAAATCCTTACAATCTCCACCATGCTGGAATTTTGAAAGCTAGTTAGTGGATTCGATCATAAACTGTATTTCATTTGCTCTTTATTACCTGTTAACAAAGAATAAGAATTAGTAAACTTCAAGATTCAAAAGTTTCAAAGAATCAAAAAATTTACTGATAGGTATTACCTTTGTACCTAAATCTGCAGGATTGACTTTGGTAGAAATTTTAACCAATTTTATATCACCCTTTTCTATAATATCCCTTATAAAATGAAACTTAACATCTATATGTTTTGTTCTATCATGATAAACAGGATTTCTACTCAAGAAAATTGCACTCTGATTATCAGAACAAAGCTCCACCTTATTTCTTATAACATCTTATTCATTTAACAGACCCATTAGCCAGATTCCATCTTTTACTGCTTCTGTGACGGCAATATACTCTGCTTTAGTAGAGGATAGGGCCACAAGTTTTTGTAATTGAGCTTTCCAACTAATACATGTATCATTTATCACATAGAAAAATGTAGTGGTTGACTTTCTATTGTCAGAATTTCCAGCAAAATCAGAGTCTACATAGCCTTTCAAACTTAAACCATTTTTGTTAGTTTTAAACATAAGTCCTAAATTTTGTGTGCCCTTTAGGTATTTCATTAAGTTTTTCATGGCTTCCCAGTGAAGTTCACCTGGGTTGCTCATAAATCTACTTAACACACTCACAGCATAGGCTATGTCAGGTCTAGAACATACCATGATGTACATTACAGATCCAACTAAATTAGCATATGGTACGTGTAACATTCTTTTAAATTCAGTTTCATTTTTAGGTGATTGGTCAATAGACAATTTAATATTTGCAGATAAAGGTAAACTAACAGGTTTGGCATTATGCAATGAAAAACGTCTAATTACTTTTTCAATGTACCATTTTTGAGTTAAAAACAAATTTCCATTTTGTCTATTCCTTTTTATTTCCATTCCTAAAATCTTCCTAGCAGGTCCTAAGTCTTTCATCTCAAATTCAGACTTCAATTTTTCTTTTATAAAGTGCATCAAGATCATTACCAGCTAGGAGCATATCATCCACATACAAAAGCAGATAAAAGAATTCAGATCTCTCATTTCTTTTGAAATAAAAACTGGGATCATATTCAGATTTTCTGAACTTAAGTCTTTGTATAAAAAGGTCAAACTTTTTATACCATTGTCTTGGGGCTTGTTTTAGGCCATATAAGGACTTACTTAATAAGCACATTAAGTGTTCTTTATTTTTAACTTCAAAACCTTTTGGTTGTGTCATGTATATGATTTCATCTAAAAAACCATACAGAAAAGCGGTTTTTACATCCAATTGTTCAAGTTCTAAATTAAATTGAGCGACAAGGGCAAGAAGTATCCTAATTGAAGTGTATTTCACTACAGGTGAAAATATTTCAGTGTAGTCAATGCCCTCTCTCTGTGTAAAACCTTTAGCAACCAGCCTAGCCTTATATTTTTTATTATTTGAAGTATATTCTTCTTCTTTTATTTTGTAAACCCATTTACAATCAATTAGTTTGTAGTCTTTAGGTTTTTCCACTAAGTTCCAAGTTTTATTTTTATACAGAGAACTCATCTCTTCTTGCATTGCTACAACCCATTTAGCAGAGTCTTTAGAGGTGATAGCCTCTTCATAGCATTCAGGTTCCTTATCTAAGAATTCTTTATCTACCTGGTCAGAAACATAGTCTGCAAACTGGTACCTAAAGGGAGGTCTAATAGTTCTTCTCTCTCTATCTCTGGCTAACTGATAGTTCTGCAGGTCATGTGCAGGTTCTAATTGTTGGGATTTATCTCTGTGTGAGATCTGTGTATAGAATCTGAGGGCCTCTTGTGATTAGGAGAAACGGCAGTGTACTCTCATATGTTTGTAACTTGGTTTTGCCCAATATAGGTATTTTGATAGTGGATTCGAGCTTAATCCGTATGGATGCTCAACGGGGATGTAGGCGTTAGTTGGTCGCCGAACCTCGGGGCCTTTGGCCGAAAATTTTTTGTGTTCTTTAAGATTTTTCTGCACTTCTGATTTTGTATTTTACTGAAAATACTCGAACGTACAAAAGATTTGAACAACTGGGTCCAACAGTGGTATCAGAGCCACTGCTAAATTTGTTTTTCAAAATATTATTGTTCTTGCATTCTATAACACGACTGTGCTTAGATCTATCAAAAATTAATAGATCTGTTTTCTGTTGTACAGGAAATCTCTTCGATTTAAATCTTGAGCAGATCTGTGGAAACAGATTGGTACTTTTCGAAATAAACTGCAGATCTGGTGAAATCTATACTCTGTCCAAATTTAAATATTTACTGAACATTGATTAGGGTTAAGTTAGGGATTTTCTTTGAAACCCCTTAATTTTCCTTTGTCTAGGGTTTCATGCGAGAACCCTAGAATCTGAGGGAATTAAGGAACGGTGAAGAAATTCATTAGGGCATAATTTTTTTTTATGTATTGCAATTTATGTTAATCTCTGCATATCTTAAATTTGGTGTATAGGAATTCACAATACTTGTCAACAATCTACAGTTGACATTATTCATTTATTTTTTGTGTATGCACTTACATATAAAAAAAAATTTATATGGTTACTGCAAGAATAAATTGTCAAGTAAGAAGTTTACTGAGTGTGAACTGTTTTATGCAATATATTTCTATTGTGCTCTGCATAAACTGTGACAATTTTTGGGAATTAAATCTTGCCTAACTCATCTAAAATACTATAGTGCTATACCTGTACAACATGTCTCACAATATGTCCACTAAAACTGATATTCAACATTGGGATGACAAAGGGAATTTTACTCTTGGAGCCAGAAAATGAAAGCCCTCTTAATGCAATTAAAATGTGTTAAAGCAATTGATGAATCTTGGCCAGAAACTTTGTCAGAAGTTAGAGTTAAACAAAAATATCTCAAACCCTAGTTATATGAAGCGTCCCCCAAAGACTAATCCAACGATCACAATCATGCCACGCGTAAGAGATCCAGCAGAGGACGCATTTTGGAGCTAAACGCGTTTCACGAAAACACGACTTTGTCAACTCTAGAATGTTCAGTAAGTGTGGTAAAATCATTGCGCCGGGTTAGTATAATATCCATTGGGCTCAAAGATTTCAGCAGCCCAAATCCTTACAGCCTAGGATTTTTGGATGTATAATCTCCGTGGAACTCCAGCAAGGCTTCTGCGATTGGATAGGTACGGGGATTGTTAGACGAGCAAGGGATCTTCTGTTTCGAATTATACTAAGACAAGAACCCCCAGTCTACGAATTCTTTTTTGCCTGAAAAGAGGTATTATTGTAGGTATATCATAAAAGATTTAGTTTCGAGTTACTTTCCATTTACTGGTTTTATACTAATTTCTGCTTACTTAAATGAGATATGGAGAGGTTGGTTAACTTGATTGAAGTCTAATTTTTAAAGCCGCTTATATGTGAATTTTATCGAAACTATGAATTTATAAATAGGGAGTGATTATTGATTAGAGTTTTGTCCTAAGATCAAATTTTAATGCTTTGTGCAAATCTATTTTAACCCATAATGATAAACATTTATCTTTTCAGTTAAAGTAATTGCAAAGTTTTCATGTTTGATGTGCAATTACATTGCCTCTCTAGTAACTTTCTTAGTTTTTTCTTTCTAATTATAATCAGTTAGTTTGCCCTTTAATGCTTGCTCTATATATTCTAGTAAGAACTTACTTGTTCTTGAAAAGTTTAATTAAATATGATGTAGAATAAATTATGTTTTTACTCTTTAAGAGTAAATTCTTATAGAATTTATTATTTTGAACAATTGTATGTCATTGCTCCTACAAAGCGTGATATTATAATTTCAACATTCCAAAAGAATATTAATCAATTTTTCTTGGAAAAGCACAATTCTGCTAATATTAAATTCTGCTAGAAAACATACTTCTAAAGAGTTAATATTTTTAAATAATAATTTGTTGTTGCTCCTAAAATAGCACAATATCATAGTTAATATTCTAAAAGTATATTGTTTACTTCTAAAGAGTATGACTATTGACATATTGTTTTTGAAGAAATAATGGTAAAATATAATGTCTTCTCAAAATAGTGCATGTCTTCGAGAAATATATCATTTTGAAATAATGTTTATCCCTAGAGGAAAACATACAACCCATGTCTTAGGAACATTGGTTTTTATGTGATTATATCATAGTTAATTATATTTTCGAAAATTAACTATATCTTTTGTTTGATTGAATAGTTATTCAAATGGCAAACATTATATTGAACTAGAAGTTCAATTACTAAATGTATTATTGTTTGACAAGATCAATTGGACTATCATTGGATAAATAATGATGCGAAATTGAGAATTCAAATATTCAATGAAGAACCAGAAGATTTTTCAATCCAATGAATTCCTATATAATGTTTATTCTCCTTACTGAGAATTGATCATTAATCATCACTAGTTAAAATATAGATTGAATTTCCTATATATCTGAAAAGTAATTATGGTTATATATGAGACCTGTAACCCTCTACATAGACCATCTAGATATTATTTATATCTAATAAATTTGATACATTTGTTAGATGATTGCATGATGTTAGCAACCTGAAATTTGTAAAGTTATTGCTCAAAAGTTAAATTATGAGCATAATTTTCAGAGTACACAATCAATAGTTTACCTTATTAATGCTAATAAGTTTAAATCTTAACTTTTTAATAAATGTTAGTTGTGATATCGATCAATGGTTTAATATCATTGCTTGTAAAACGCCTCCAATTAATTTAATTGACAACAAAGTACTTTTCATTTCTGTTTAAGGAATGCTACTATATATCATGACAATATCAAGTTCTCCTTATTATAATTGACTTATGGTCAGAGCCTTTTTTCATTTAATTATTTAATAGTGTAATATATGTACAATTAATTCATCTCATTACATTGAGATAAAAAGTAAAGAATGATAAAAATAAATGCGTATTTTGAACCATAACCCAAGTGATATTATTTTATAATGTAGTTTATTAATTATCAATTTGATTGAACAATTCTTTCAGTATTATGTGTAGGAATTAGGAGGTTGGAAATAATGTACAAATGCATAATTATTTAAATTCTCGCAAGAGATAATTTGAATCATTAGTTCGAAGGATAATTCATTAAGATGTATTCAAATGCTCCAACTTAAATAAACGTTAAGGAGGTTAATTAATTCATATTATATTTGATAAATTTATGGCATGCTTGAAGCATGATGCTACTCGATTCTAATACAAAAATCTTCAAACAAAAATGGAGTAATTAGCAAAGATGGTCCAATTAAGGGAGCATATAATCTTGATGAGTATTTAAACATAACAATTTATAAAATTTCAGAAAAGATTCAAGTATCTAAAATGTTGAAATTTGGAATATCTCAATAAATTATGTCATTATAGAAAAGAATAGAATAAAAAAGAAAAAATTGTTGATAACACTTTTACACATGATATACTGTATCATGTAGCGAGGAATCAAAATAAAAGTGTCAAAATATATCGACTAAAGTAATGATTGGTCTAATAAAAGGGACATAATTCTAAATTGAATTTACTAGAGAAACTTGAAATTTTTGGACCTACAGTACAAAATTCAAAGTGAAATGAAAATAGAAAAAGTAAAGTCATAATGTGAAATGAACAACTCTTTACACAATGAATTTCATGAAAACTTGTATAAATGGATAAATTGATCATGTGGTGAATATAATCACAAGTATTTATTTTATTAGTTTGACGATGCATGGAATTTGAAATACGGTTATGGTCAACTTATTCGGCTTGATTATTAACACTATCCTTGAACAATTTTATGCTTGAAATATATAATTCAAAGTAATATTATTATGGGGGGGGGGGGGGGGGGGGAATGCGTTGTACTCTTTTTCATTGACCAAGTTTTTTTTCATTGAATTTTCTTCGCAAGATTTTTAATGAGACAACTTTGAGCAATGCTACAATGACAAAGGGGGTTTACAAAGTTAAATCAAATCTACACCAATCATTTCGAAAACAGACTTTTAAATCATTTGAAATCAAGGGTCCAAATTTTGCGAACACACTTTGGCACTCCACTTTTGTACACCAACTTTGTAGAAGTAGAATTATTCAACAACATCTATAGCGTACTTAATAGAATAATGTATTTTTTTTCTTTTATTAAGATTTTCTCATAGGACTTTTCCTAATAAGGTTTTAAAGAATCATATTTTTTGTGCAGTGAATGTCTATAACATACAAGACATGTATCTTCAAAATAATATTTTGATATATATGAAACTCCTGAAGAGATGAACATAGCTATTTTTCAAATTATTATGTTACTATAGTCATTAAATCTTGATAAATATCTTGTATGAGGATGATATTTTTTGAAGACTATAAAAAATAACATGAGATGTTTTAACCAAAATTGCAATATTAAAGATATTTTGACAATGTCAGATATTTTGTAATGTATTATTCAAGAGGAGCATTGTAAATAATATGTAATGTAAATGACAATTATACAGCCCTAGTTTTTATCACTATTGTATCCCCGATTCTTCTTCCTAAATATGAGACTTTGATTCTCAATATAATACATAAAAGTTCATTTAATTCCTTAATTTTCTCTTTTTTTCATAGCAAAATCTTTTATATAAAAAAAAATAATACGCTTTATTCTACTTTTAATTAGTTGAAGTCTTTTGGTGACATTTTCACCACCTTTTAAAGCTTTGCCAAACATAAGGAATCATATGTCAACCAAATCTAAAAATTCGGGCCAATATAAGTAGTTCTCTAGATTCTCATAATTTTTATACACATGGATATTTAGCATCTGAGGTAGGGTTGAATATGATCTGGTTCAATTAGAATCGGATCGAACCATAATTTTTGGGCATTTAATAAGTGGAATCGTTGAGTCTAAATTTAATTCCATACCATAATTAATTTTTTTAACATTTACAAAATAATACATTGATTGAACTAATGACATGTTTAATTTTAACTCTTACAACAACATTATATTAACAATTACAAAATAATGTAGTTCAATTTAAAAATATACAAATAACAAATTTTCTTATAAGATGAAGAGAGGTATAGCCACTCAACTTCGATTATTTGAAAAACGACATAATGATGGAGAAAAATTTAGGTCACTCAATTTTGGTTATTTGAAAGTTGAATTACAAAGTTGGGGTTTGACTGAAAACAGGAAAATTATATTTTGGGCTCAATTATTTAATTGGTGAAAGAAACAGGAAATTGATTTTTTATTTTTTATTTTTTGGCTCAATTACTTAATTGGCAAATGGAACGGGAAAAAATAAAAATAATTTGGCTTGTTAAATATAAAAAATTTAAAAAATTAGAAAGATTTAATTTTTATTCGATTATTCGAATCAAGAATTGAGAGCCGAATCAAATTTATCGATTCTCGATTCTTATACATTCGAATATTAAACTTAAAAAAAGAACTATTTGATTCGAATTAGTTCGATTCAATGGGAAAGTTGTGCCCAGCATCGAGGGCACATCTCCAAATGGTAAAAGGAGAGGGTGGAGAAATCCAGCTTTACTTGAGGCTACCGCGTCAAGAGTTCGAATCCTGAAATATGGATTTGACTTTGGGTAAGTGTAAGTGTACAAGTAGCCTTCCACCCTGTACCCTTAAAAGCATAACATGCGATTTACCTCCTTCACAATGTTTCAGAACAGGACAGTGAGAGACCTTTAAAGTTGGGGTTTAACCATTTTTTAAATTCCAGTTAGGGTTTTTGCTGTACAAACACCAATGATGACTTCGTTCCATATTTTTATATAACTTTTTTACCGTTTTAACGTTCTCTCCACTCCCAAACTCTCAACTTATAGCAGAAACCCTCTTTACCTACTCATCCCTCAGCAGCTGTTGGCGCCCTCATCCGCCGTTCCGTAACTTCCGTTGCTGCCGTTACCGTCAAAAATCTAAGGGTAGAAGAACCCAATAAATCATTTGACATGGGTAGTACTGATGAGAAAGCTAGGGAAGAAGAGAATAAGAAGATGGAAGCTCCCAAAGTGGCGCCTTTTGATCTTAATGATTTTACAATAATCAAAGAAGGGGAGGCCGAGATTTTAATGCACGCCAAAAATGAAGTCTTTTTCAATAAAACTCAGGTCCTCTTTTTTAATTTTTATTTTATTTTTTGGTTTGTTAAGAGTTAAATATTTTGTCACCTACAGATTTTTTGCACATGGATTATGTTTGTTAACAAATTAATATCTTTATTGAATAACGGTTTATGTTGTTAATTTATGTGCTACATTCAATTTAATTATTAAAGCGATTGTGTTTATATTTTGTTGGGTTTTATTTTTTCCTTTTCATGATGGGGTTGTTGTGGGATGTTGTTTTTTTGTTCTACAAGCTTTCAGCTTCTCGTTTGCTGAATACTTCTGACGTTTTTGGAATCCGATGCTTTCAAATCTGTAATAGCCAGACCTAAAATTTTAAGTTTATGCAATTCTAAAGTTATATCAATTTACTCTGTTTTTGGGCTTTGTGATTGAGAACATGTAAACCTTTGAAATTTTTTTATTCTAGGTTAACAATCGAGATATGTCTATTGCTGTTTTGAGGACATTTATATCGAAATACAAACTAGAGCATGAAGCGCTGTCATCCAAAAGATTGAAAACAGGACCAAAAGCTTCAGATGTGTCCACCATTGAGGTGGAAGCTACCATGGATTCCATAACTCATAATGAGAATTCCAATGGTGATTGTCATGTCTCAAAAGAAATATCCCAAGATGAAACCAGCAGCATTGTGGAATATCAATCCTCAAACCAAGAGGGAAAGGGCCAAGGAGAACTGAAGCCACCACGAGTTCTGGAGGTGCTAATTGATGATGTGTTTTTATTGTTGCTTCTTTTGTCAAGTGCCCTCCTATGGGCATTTCACAGCATTTCACATTTTCTTTCCTCGAGTTGTTAATGCTAATGCATATCTTGCGGATTAATAGGCCTTGTCGGCTTCTGGGCTCAGAGCTTTAAGATATGCACGTGAGGTTGATGGGATTGGTCAAGTTGTGGCCTTGGACAACGATAAAGGTAATTTTGGGCCTATTTGGTAGTGATTATGAGTATTTATTTTTTGACTATTAGAGTGAAAAATGGGTCTCACATGTGAGCAAAGAAGTCAAAAATGACTGTTGAAATAGTGAAATGATGGTAAAAAATTGATTTTTTGGGTTGAAAAATTGCTACCAAACACGGAATTTTTTGGGTTGAAATGATGGAATTTTTTCTTTTCATGTAAATTCCATGCTATCAAACACACCCTTATTATTTATTTCCAAGAGAAATATTTTAAATTTCTTCTTCTAGATGAGGATCTTATTTCAGTTTGAGTACTTGACGTCCCCAATATTTCCCATGCTTGTTTACTATTTGCATATACAGTGGCTATGAGGGTGTCAAAATTTTCTTCCATTGCTTTTGAATTTGCATCTTATCTGCAACCTGACTTGGTTTGTCAATCAGAAGTGCTTATATTGTCCCCTTGTGCAGTTTCTGTTGAAGCTTGTAAAAGAAACATAAAATTTAATGGTTCAGTGGCATGCTCAAAAGTGGAGTCGCACCTTGTTGATGCTCGTGTTTACATGCTCACCCATTCAAAAGAATTTGAAGTGGTATGTTTTCAGTCGCTTCATATGAAGTTCACCATGTTGACATAATGGCTTTCTAATTTCCCTGTCTTTTATCCTTGATTAATTTTCCCTTGGCAACAAATATTCTCTCCATATAGTTTGAGTTAGTTGATAGTACATGGATAACATTCTATTTATGTAGAAGAGAAATGGAGCAAAAACGTTACACTTTATAGCATTGACCCATGCCATGATACTTGTCACATACATGTCCTTTATTTGTGCCTTGATGAAGCATATTTTGTTGTTTTTCCCCTAAAGACAGATTAAATGTTATTATTTATACTGGTGTTTGTGGTTCAGGTTGATCTTGACCCTTATGGTTCTCCATCTGTTTTTCTGGACTCTGCTGTTCAATCAGTTGTTGATGGGGGCATGTTGATGTGCACAGCAACTGATATGGCTGTCCTTTGTGGGGGTAATGGGGAGGTCTGCTACTCCAAGTAAGGTTAATTTTTGTTTTTGATCTCTGTTGTTTAAACATTATCATTTTGTTATTCAATTTATCTATTCTTTGTAAAATATAAAGTGGTCTGAGCTGATGTTATTTGTGGGATTAGGTATGGCTCTTATCCATTGAGAGGAAAATATTGCCATGAGATGGCTTTGAGAATCCTTCTTGCCTGCATTGAGGTATTTTATCTTATGAAGTTCTCAATATAAATATTCAAACATTTAGCACTTAAAGCTATTTATGTGTTCAAAACAAGGACTAGATAATTAATCCTGGATTGTCTGTCCTACTTTATTTGTGCTTCTTTAAGCCTTCTAAATTTTCCCTTTGTTATTGTCAACCTCTTTCATCATTTTGTTGGACTTGTTGGATGATAGCATGTAAACATGATAAAAAGAAATAAAGTATCTAATTTATATTAACTTGTGTGAAGGTAATATCAGAGTGTAGCAAATTTTGATCTTGTATTTCATTTTTTTGCAACTGCCATTCACATTGGATTAGTAAATGATGCCTGTATATTCTCTAGAATTGGACCATGTTGTCCCATTTAGTGTCTCTGTACCTACATACCTAGGCATAGCTCTTTTTAGTATCGGGCTTAATTGTTTATGTTTTTAATATTTCTTGCACTTGTTTGAAGGCATCAACTATTTTGGCCATAATTTGTGCAGTTCATTGTCAATTAATTATGGATTATTGAGTAAGAGGTTTACTCAACTATGTTTTCAGCGTAAAATTCTCCAATAATCTTCAATTAATTATTCAAATTACCAGGGGCATTATGTACAAATGGGTTTTCAGGGTGCTTTTTTTTTTTGTACTTAGCCTCTGCTCGACAACCAATTTTTCAAAAC
>NC_036243.1:12873003-12878700 GCF_002742605.1 Olea europaea var. sylvestris | reverse complement strand
TGGTCTGCTCCCATCCACGATCAAGAATGGGTGACTTCCATTCTAGAAGATGTCAAATCCATGAAAGATCGTTATCCTGCTTATGAACGAATATCAGCTGTATTGACGACGATTTCAGAGGTACACTTGTTTGTTTTAGCAAGCATTTCATTTGGTTCTTCATATTGTTTCGTCACTAATATGTTGTGTCGTCCAGCTACATGAAAAATACATATGGAAATTTTCGAAGGATAAGTCTTGGTGTATATAAAATATGTACATAGGGTGGCCATACCCCTCACATGGGATGGGACCCATGCAAGATGGGCCCCACCCCATGTGAGGAGTGTGGACACCCCTATGTACATATTTTATGTACACCAAACACAACCCATTTTCTAAATGTCAGTTGGAGGACCACAGATCTGCTACTTCTGTTTAATAAATTTGTACCATTAAGATAAGAAAATGTGAATTTCAGGGCTTGTTTTTCTAGCAAAGTTAAGCTAACCTAGAGATGATATCTCTCCATACTCCTGTACACACTTCATTTATTATTCTATATGACTTGCAAAGCAATTACACAGAGATCTCTTTAAGTTTGAAAATAAGTATATCAGTTCAACTGTTCTATAGTAATTATATCCTTTCCCATTATTGGCACAAAAGAACAATTTCTATACGCATTTAAGGAATCCTCTGTAGAGAATATTTTGTTACTATCTCCTTTTGAAGACTACTGACTGGGCTTCTATAACTGCCTAAACTATAGGTGTTTCCACACCATCTGGGTTACTCTTATTTGTTTAAACCTAAAGAAAAATGAGGAATGAAGAAACTGTTTATGACCTCTGCATCTTGATTGTTTATTATTAAACTGGCTTTTGTTTAAATGAAACGTGGTGCATTTTGCAGGAATTGCCTGATGTTCCTCTATTTCTGAGTTTGCACAATCTCTGTGCAACATTGAAATGCACATCTCCGTCTGCAGTTATGTTTCGCTCTGCCGTTATCAATGCTGGATATCGTATATCTGGAACTCATGTAAACCCATTGGGATTGAAAACAGATGCTCCTATGGACGTGATTTGGGATATCATGCGCTGCTGGGTAAGTATTCCTGTTTGCCTGCACCTAATTCATGCATGTTTTGTCATTTCATATGGTGCCTATTTGTTCATGCCTGCCAAACAATTTTCATAAATTTTCCATTAGTAAAACCACAGCACTTATTGAGCTTTGTGAAATTTAAATCTGGGCATGCTTCTTCTGATGGAACGAACTTAGGTGTATATTTTTAGTGCATGTTGGGTGTGCGGTGCCACATTACTCAACATTCACCAATAAAATAGACAAGATTTTGCTCTAATTTTCTTTTCCTCTTTAATATTGTCTGCGGTCCACTATACCAAACAAGTCTTTATTGTCTTATTACTGAGCAGCACACATCAATGGCCACTTGGGGTTGTGGCTGCTTGATTTTGCTTACATGATGAGATATTTTATCTAACATGGTTTCCTGTTAGTTATCTGCCTCATAGGATAAAAGTTGTAATGCTGTGTTCCTGTAGTTGATGACACTCTCTTTGTAGGTCAAAAATCACCCCGTGAAAGCTCAGCCACCCGATCAGGCTGGAAGTGTTATACTTGCAAAGGAACCCATTCTGCAGGTATATGACTTCCTTTACTCGTTTTCATATTTTTGTCATCAGTCGGTTGCTAAATAGATCACCAACAATTCAACAAAGACATGCCCCGATTTTCGTTGATAAAGCTCTTTCCTTAGTCAGTGTTGACTTCCATTTGTTATTAATGGCTTGTATTTTTGAAATTGGTTGTTTTTGGTGGGACGCTGAACTAATGCTGTCAATTTAGTTCCGTATTCATTGCTTTTCCTTTTCTCGTGTTGAATTTAAGCTTTACTGCAAAATTTTCTACAAGTTAATAGTCATATTCATGTAGAAAACGCCGACAAATACATGCACTGATTTTTATTTAATAAAGTAGTTTCGTTACTAGGTGCGTGCTCCCATTTGTTATTATGGAACCGTTCCTCTTACTTATATATTTGACGCGCTTATTTGACAAATAATTGTTACATTTAATTTAAGTCAATTCAACGCTCAATATCTTATGGACCTTAAGTGGTTATAACAAACTCTACCATAATCTTAATAAAATAAAAATATTGAATGTTGGATTAACTTAAATTAAAGGTCACGATTTTTTGTCAAATAAATGTATCAAATTTCTAAGTAGGAGGAACGATCCCGTTGTTATTAACCAATGGACGAGCAATTGGACACTTAACGTGGATTCCTTTTGTTGACTTGAATTGAACTCTTAGTCAATAAACTAAGATCACTTTTGGTACATAGGATGATATACTTCACAAAATTTATCTTTTTCCTGTTCCTCATACAGTTATACTAAGGGGTCATGTCCAATCCTCCCTACCTAACATGCCGTTTGTCCTTGTTTGCTAAATAGGATTGGATAGCTGAAAAAGTATAATTTCCTTTTTTCCTTGCAGGCTAATTTTACAAGAGCTGTAGCGTCTCTTAGCAAGGCACAAGCCAAAAAGGTTGCTCGATTCCTTCCGAATCCTGAAAGACATTGGGGACCAAAGCTCAGGGCCGGTCGTCAGATCACCAGCAAGCACGCATCACTTTTGGGTCCTGAGGTGGTAAATGGATTAAACAACCATGAAGAAGTTGAAGAGCCCTCCAAGCGTAAGAAGACGGAAGACCCCACTCCTAATTCATCATAATATGCCTGCCTTCATACAACACCAATGGTCCACTTGCTCTGCATTTGCTTTGCAGAGATAACCATCTCGAACTGAGCAATGGTTCATGTTCTATTCAATCGTGAGAGAGACCCAACACGATTAACATTATTCTCTTGCATGCCAAGGAGTCTTGACAGAGCAATTCCAATTTTGTTTAAATTTTATGATTCTGTTTCACGTCTCGTTTTGAACAATTACTTTCTTTTATGAAAAGGAAATAGTAGAAAACCGAGAACTCCACTAGTAATGATACATGTATTTGCGTATTTCTGTGGACAGGCTATGATCATATATCGCCCTTAATGAATGCAGATTATACAGATTACTGTCTTTAGTTAAAATTTATGCTCGAAACTGCTATGGGGAACAGAGGAAGCGAATGCAGCATGAAATGAGCGAATATATTTAAATTTATTAAGAGATGTTTTTGTCATCTTGGAAGATTCTTTGAATTTTAGGATGGCAACGAGGTGGGGTCGGGATAGTCACTACCTCTCTTGTAGTGTTGGGGATTTTTAGGAGTCGAGGTAGGAGTGGCAATTAAAAATATTTTTCTTTATCGTCTCGTTTAATTATTAATTTATTTTAAATGGTATCTTTAATTTTTATTTATTTATTTAAAATTAGAGAACTAGAAAAACATAATCATTTACTTACGGGGTAGGAAGGAAATTTTGCCTCCCTCCCGTCGATTTTTTTTATTACACTTTTTACACGGCTGTTGTTATATTGATCAAATATAACACAGTTTGACAGTTGACACATTCGTTGAAAAATAACAAATGTTTATTTTTGAAAGGATGATATCAAAATTATGATATTAGGATGAAACACATTCTATTTACATGATTATGTAAAAGATAAGCAAAGGTATTGAAATTATATTATATTTAATCTATTTAGATGTATGCACAAACTAGAAATTCAGTAACCATTACTGGCAAAATATGATTTTCTTAAAATTAAATTACTTTTTCTCGGAAACAATTTTTTAGGTTGATACTTCGAGTTCTCTTTTAGCTTTGTCTTTTTACCAATTATAAACAATTTCTTTTGCAAGTTCCAATTTTGTGTGATCTCAATCATACAAGTTGATTCAATCAAATTGCGCACAACTTAGGGCCTGTTTGATTTGGCCGTTTTTCTATGGAAAATATTTTCTACTTTCCACATTTTGACCTGTTTGATGGCCATAATTTTCTTGGCAATTTCTTCACCTCCCCTGCCCCCCCCTCTCCGCCCCGCCGCGCCCCTCACACGTGACCAAGCCAATTCCCACCAAACCCATGAGAATTGGTTTTTCAGCTGGTTATTTTTTTTTTATTTTTTGATAATTGGAACAAATTTTATTTTCAATTGTAACAAATTTCGTCCCTTTAATTGACAATTTTCATGAAGAATAAAGTCAAACGAACACCAAACGATAGAAAATTTCAACATTTTTTGGGTGTAAAATTATATCAATCAAACATATTTAATTGATAATTCCAACGAAAACAAGTTATAAGCAATTCAATTCCTTGGAATTCATTTTTTTTTCACCCAAATTTCATTCTTGCAATCAAATAGACCCTAAGCGCTCAAAACATTAAGAGCAATTGGAAAAAAGTCATTGTCACTTTTGTAAATACATTCTGAGATGACTTCAATATGAATTTCCAATGATTATTATTATTATTATTATTATTATTATTATTATTATTATTATTATTATTATTATATATTTATTTATTCCCCCCCCCCCCAACACTAATGTCTTCATATGTCTCTCATATTACAAAACATTTTTAATTCGCTTCCGAATAGAAGCCTTTTAGGCTGCCCCAATTTGCAACAAGAAAACTCCTAAAATCTGAGTGCTTATTGTTTCTAGTCTTACTGCTAACATGTTACAGAAAAATACACCCAACAAGCTGTAAATCCAACTTTAAAAAAAAAAAAAAAAAAAAAAAAAAAAAAAAAAAAAATCAGATAATTACTTATACGTTATAACTTAAAGACTATATATTATCAGAAACTTGAAGCCAATTCTGATCTATTTCTTGCCAGAATCCGTAGCTGGGTTGAGTTCGTCCCATGCTTCAATCCATGTGATCATTGCATCTGCAAGCTTCACAAAATAAGGGTCTATTTGGCCAAGTTTTTCTTTGACTTGTTTGGACAGTTCAACATAGCATTTCTGAACAGTTGTGCTGTCCTTTGAAAGAGTTACTGCTTGGAAGAATGGAATGATTTCTTCTTGCCAGAAGATGCCATGGTATTCCTTTTTTAGGTTCACAAAAGGGTTGCTGGCTTTGCTGTGCCATATGTACGGCAGCCCGGTTTTGACACCTAAACCTAGATGATCACATATCACCTGTAGAATCGAGAAAAAGGATATCAGAAACAGCAACTTAACAAGTTCTTCGTACTTTTTACAAAGTTATCTATTGCCAACGATGAACTCAGTAAATCTAGCAATAAACTGAATGGAGAGGTGAAAAATTATTTGTGTAGTCAATTATAAATTTATGAGGAACAAACAAGTGTTGTTTTGTTGTATTGTTGCATTGGATTTTTAATCTTTTGCTTTTAAAGATTTTCGCTCTAAGAATGAATTCAAAGAAGATGATATAATTTATCATCCCCAGGCAATATTGTCGACGTTCCTTTCATGATGATTGCTTTGAGGATCCTGAATATATAAAAGCTAGATATGATGACACTCGTTGTGAGGCGATAATCCATCATAAGATCATCACTAGGAACCGGTCTAGGACCCTCGAGTCTCATATTAACTTTTCTTTTCCTACTCGTCTTTAGGTTTGTCCATTTGTGCTCTTGTATTGGAGGATTTAATTATATCCTCACACTTTGACTTTATTTTCAAAACGAATAAAATTCTAATCCTTGATGTGAAAAAAAGAAGGGGGGGGGGGGGGGGGTGG
>NC_036243.1:12862304-12872975 GCF_002742605.1 Olea europaea var. sylvestris | reverse complement strand
GTTATGAAACGCGTAAAGATTATACCTTGACGCACCAGCCAGCCCACATATCGTCATATCGGCCAATCGGTTGGCCATCTCCCATGAGTCCAAAGTACATTGCAGGACCAATAAGATCACGGTCGAATGCCAAATTCATTCCACACATGGGAAAGAGGGTTCCCTTTGGTATTGTCAAAACTGCATCAACATACCTAAAAAACCAGAAACAAATTCAAGAATCATGCTTCAAATGAACGTGTAAAAGAAGAACGATAACTTCAAAATAACATTAGTTTCGAATATGGGGTACCTTTTATTCCTCTCAAGAGGTTTCACAAGTTGTGTAGGTGCATCATAATCCGGAATGTTCATCCAAAGGCCATGAGAAACAGCCGTTGGCACACCCTCGCGAAGGCTGAAAGGATATCCACGAACAAAATCTGCACCCTCACGGAAAGGATCGTATAACGTATTGAAGAAATTTGGTGTTGACGGGCAGAGGAGATTCTTGATATGCTGTGAAAGGGCATTGATTTCTTTGCCAGAAGGGTCTTTCGCAACCTAAGAGTTTATAAAATTTTCACGATTCCAGTAAGCCTATCAAGATACAATATGAAAAAGAAAAAAAAAAATGACCATAAAATCAATAAATTTAAAAACAGGACAAGCTATTTGTACTATGAATTTCTAATTTTCACGAGTAGGTAAAAATTGTAAAACTAGTCCTTTTCCATATAAGCAACGCTGACAATGGAGAAGTATTCACTTAGCTACTATCTTTTTGTGCTGGAAAGCAAGGAACAAATCAAATGCTCGCCATTTTGGTTACAAATGCAAGCCATTACATTTATGTATCGTAGTGAAGAAATGTTACGAACAAATATATCATGTGAGATTTATAATCAAGTCCATTATTATCTACCAATTAAGACATCTTCCTGTTGGGTGACTCACGAAACCAGTTTATTAATAGAAGTAGCAATTTCCAGGTCAAGTGTCAAGATCGTGGATTCCCCCACAAAGAACTTTCGAACGTGATGCCAATGTTGCAATGACTTTGACATCACTTACCCTTAAATATAGAAATTCCAGTTCATAGATTTTTTCCAGACAACTCACACTGGGTTGGGTGGATGATATTTTTTGACATTTTCTTATCACGCATGGGGCCTACACATGTATTTCTTCTGATAGAATTCTGTGAACTGGAATTCTGTACAAATAGAAACTCTCTCCTTAAATATCGGCTTTTTAGGAACGGTGCAAACCTTTTACGAGTGATGTAAACTTTAACGTATAAAAGAAACATGTTCACATGTATAGAGCTACTAAATGGTCACAAACCTTTAATGAAGGAAAATCCAATTAGCAAAATATTAGTCTCAACTAGCCAAAAAGCAAATCATATAACCCTAAGTTAGAAAACCAGCAATAAATGTCCAATCAAGTATATATGCACGTAATTAAGAACAAGATCATCAAACATCTAGTGTCTAATGTGAAGGTAGATTTCCACATCCCTTAGTTATAAAAACAATAAATATTCCATCCAAGTTCAAATGACCATGATCAGACTGTTGTTCTCAAACTAAGTATTGTAAAACTTGATATTTAAACATGATTACGAGGAAAAAGAAGTCAATTTTTTTAAAACTTACAAAGCAATCATCATCAATGGTGAAGATATACTTCTTCTTGGAGACCATATACCCAAAGCATCTGCAGGCTGAATCCTTGAAGGAAATGCAGGAGGCCTTAGGACCCAAAATCTTATTGATGTCATTTCGATTATACAACTCATAATCAAACCCATCAGGGACCTTGATTGTCTTGGATGGATCACCATCTTGTACTATGATCAAATGGTAAGGCTCGAAAAATGGTCTCCACATTTCCAAGAAATCAAGATTCCTAATAGTGGGTATCACTATATCGAGCTCATCTTTCAGAAGATGGGTTGCAGAAGTATCCATGTTAGATAGAGAACGCGATGGTTTCAGAGAGAGAACGTTAGACGGGAGAGTAAGGGCTGAGGAGGAGGACGAGGTGGTGCAGTGAGTTTATATACGTATTGTGGTGGCTCATGCAGCGGCGGTGGGATCGGCACATGTGTGTCTTGGGAATTGTTCAAGTGAGATGATGGCCCGGAATTTTTGTGACACCTTGTGTTTATTTTTGTTTGTTTTCATTTGGTGGAGGGGAGTTTTTATGAATAACAATAGTGCGTTTAGAATTAAATAAAGTAGATTAAGAATTAATTGTGGATAATATAGAGATATATACATTAAAAGTACATATTTTTGGAACACCAATATTTTATATAGTGCGTTGATATTTTGTTCAAAAATTTAAATTTCTTAAGAGGATGTTTATTTAAACTCCCTCTTGTCTAGCTATGTAGAATTCTTTTAAATAATTAGCTAGAAAAGAATTTATAAATAAATGACTGAGAAACTAAAATTGAAGACTCCGTGTACTATATTCAAATACTGAAAAATCAACCTCTTAGTATCAGGAGAAACAATTTATTTAAATTTTCTGTCAATCGGCCGACCATATAGATATAGCCCAGTTTGAAAGCAATTTTTCATTTCAAAAAATTAATTTTTTGATCGTTATTTCACTATTTTAACTGTCATTTTGGATCTCTTTACTTAAAGGTGAGACCCATTTTTTCTCTCTAACGGTAAAAAATCAATGCTCATAATCATTACTGAACATGCCCATATTTTTTTTTTCCATCAAATAATTGGTGTGTACAGTATAAACAGAGGCGGAGCCATACGTGGATAAAAAAAATTGAACTGTTCTCATATGCATAAAAAAATTCCACTAAAAATATTTTTTTACATACATATTTTTTTCACATGGTAAAACAGCAACTTCTTGCATCTCTCCCTGAGTATACATAATTTTCATAGATTGGTGAGGAGATGATTGAGTTCAAAAGCCTTTCATGAAATTATTATATAGATGATGAATTTATTTATTTAGTTACTTTAACTCTTTTTCTTAAATATATATATTAATACATAGAAAATTATCTTCTAACATGAGGAATGCTAGAATATATATGTTTTTTTCCTCTAAATTTGGTGCTCATTCTCCTGCCTTGGAAATAGGATGGAATTTTAATCATATTCCTTTTAAGCAAGGGGAAAAATAAAAAATTAAAATTAAAAAAATAAATAAAAGCTAATAAAATGCGTTATTAATTATAAACGATCTAGATTATTGAAGAAATTAACTATAAGAAATTTTGAAAAAAATAAATAAATAAATAAATAAAAATAAGGGACAGATTATATGGAGGGTTGAGGGTGTAGCTTAGATTCGAGGTATTCTGCTACTTTTCCATCCCCCCTCCCCCCCCCAAAAGAAAAAAGAGGGCTTTGAAACTTTGAAGTAAAACCAGGAAAAGGCAAAGCTTGGAGTGTTAATATAGAAAGGTGCATGTGTAACTGGTTATTTTGTTGCAATAATTAAGGGTTCTTCTTTCTTTGCATTAATCAAGGTTTTAATCGTAATAAAAATATATTAATACAATGTCAATCACATGTTACGTTGGCCATGACTAGACAATTTTTCCTTTCATTTCAAAAATTTAGTGGCATTTCTTTGTTCTTTAATCACATGAATCCAGCCACTCTACTCTAACATATCTTATACATACTCATTTTTAATTATACATTCATAAAATAAAATATGTTATACGTAAACTCTAAATTTTTCCTTACTTTTTAACTACATATTCTCAAAAAGTTCACTATTTAAAACAATAATTTTCCAGAAAAATGACCATCAAACATGGACTTAATTGGGTAGAATGTAAAATCAATCATGCTGGAGTGTCAGATGAATTTTCACACCCCGATTGATCTACACTCACAATCGAGGTGGGTAGGGTGCAATTTTTTACATTTTGTATTCACATGAGGTTGGCACGAGTCCCATACCAATATGAGTGTAAGTCAATCGGGGTGTCAAAATTCATCTAGTACACCAGCTTAATTCATGTAAAATGCCAGACAATACTATTAAAAAGAAAGATAAAATTTTCTCATTGTACTTTTTAATCCTTTTTAGTAGTACAAACCTTTGAGACTCCAAAATAAGAACAAATTATTTAAAAATAAAATAAAATAAAAAAATAAGCAGCAAATCTTCATAGGTACAATTGTCACAACTTATGGACCTGAAGTTGGGTGTTTCTATCCATTATCTAGATGAAGCTTCTACTCGTTGAAGAACTAGATAATGAGTTGTGATTAGGGTGAAATGCTACTCGAACTTAGAACTAATTGGTTCTCCCTAAAATGTATTAAGGCATAGACTGAACATTTAGGAGTAAAGAATTATTTCAATGCATCAAATATGCATTGAGGAAGGAGTATACAGTAATAGATATTATAGGGAATATAATGCGGAAGAAACGTGCAAAGTTATGGTGTCTATGTGAAAATAATTTTTATTCACTATTGTAGGAGCCGTAGGACCTCTAGAAACTTCTTTGCCAAGATTCTACTACTATAACAATCAAGGTCAAATTTAAGGGCTTTAAATACTAGTCTAGAATACATGAGGGAAATTTGAGATGAAATCTTAGAAAACATAAGAAATAGTAAAAATAATAAAGACGGCAAGAAAGAAAAATGGAAGAATTGAGCAAGTTGCCCACGAGTATTGACATCCTAATATATGCAAGATATTGGATTTTTTATTTTTTCCCCTATTGAAAGTTAACAAAAAAGGATGCTCAGGCTTGTATGTTAAACCTAAAATGCATAAATAAGACTATTTTAGACACAACAGTGGCGCCGCAGCGCCATCTTTCTGAATCTCCCAGCGCCGCAGCACCCTGAATCTGGCGCCACGGCGCCACCTTTCCGACAGATAGCACCCCTTTCAGTCTTTTTATCATAATTTTCTTTCTCGATGTCTGATTGAGGCGATTCAAGATGCATTGAAAAGCTAACTCAAAGAGCTACAACTTTGATTTAGACATCATTTTCAAATTCGATCATTTGTTATGTTAAAAATGGGTATCAGTATGAGGCTTAAATTGATGTATAACTTTTTTTGGGTTGAAAATTGATGTACGATCATACTTTGATTACGTTTCATCCCTTTGATATCTTTCTTTATCCAATCAATTTTGAACACTCTTGAATCTTCATCATGAGGTTCGATACAACTTTTGAGTATTTGTACTTTAGTCTTTAAACTTTGGATCTCTTACAATTTAGACCTTTTTCTTGTTTCTTTCAATTTCTTGTACCATAATTGAATTTTACTTATTCAACACCAAGTTCAACAATTTAGACCATAAGTCATCCAAGAAGTAACTAAATACCATCGTTTTAAAACCTTAAATAAATGTATAAACTACACTTATCAGGCAAATTATGAGGAAGCTTAATTTGTAAATTCTAGAGGGTAATTGAAATCCAAATTTTTGTAAGGTTTCTTAAGCATAAAGATAGTTTATTATGAAAACGTTGTTGGCAGTTTAGTAACCCAGTTAGTTTCCCAATTGATTTCTTAAGGTATATTTCCCTGGCTCCACCTTGAGCACTCTTCTATCGCTCGTTTTTATAAAGGGTTAATAGCATAAAACGTCCATACATTAGCACTTATTGCGAAAAAGTCCCTAAATTTTACTTTTTTTGCATTTTCGTCATTATTTCAACGTTTCATTACAGAAAAATGTCATTTTCACCATTTTTGAATGTAAAATGATCAAAATACCCTTCTATTTAAATAAAACCAAAAAATAATAATAATAAAGAATAAATTGCAATCTTACTCCCAAATATTTTAAAAAGTGCAAGTGAGTCCAAATAATTATTAAAATGCCTAATAGAACAAAACGCCCGTACGTTTGAACTGTAGTGTGCAAAACGTCCCTACATTTCAAATTGATGAAAATGATGTTTTCTGCAATGAAACGTGAAAATAGGGATGAAATTGCAAAAAAAAAAAAAAGGCATGGACGCTTTCTACAAAAAGTGTCAAAGGTAGGAACGTTTTCCGCAAGAAGTGTCAAACGTATGGATATTTTGTGCTATTAGGCCTTATTAAAATTGAAACTAATGTCAAACCGCTGAACCTCCATACTATTTCCAAAATACCATCATCTAAACTCCAGTGGCACCACCTATTCGAAGAGATCCATGTCATTTCCAATACACTAATCGACTATACTCATCATGGTGCTTCTCTTCATGGTCTCTTCTTCTTCAAATGGGACTGTGACCTTAGAAATGAAAAAACTCCGATCAACCATCGCCCAAATTGTCAAACCTCCATACCGTTGAACCATCTGTTGATGTTTTAAAACCATGAAGAGAAGAATCCTGGTAGTATAGTCGATTAGTGTGTTAAAAATGACATGGATCTCTTCGAAATAGGTGGTGTCACGCAGAGTTTGGATAATGGTATTTTGGAAATGATATGGAGGTTTGATGGTTTGACAATGGTTTCAATTTTAATAAGATCTAATAGCAAAAAAAAGTCCCTACATTTGGCACTTTTTGTGGAAAACATCCCTACGTTTGATATTTATTATGGAAAACGTCCATACGTTTCAATTTTTTTTTGCATTTTCATCTCTATTTTCACGTTTTATTGCGAAAAATGTCATTTTTATCAATTTGAAACGTATGGACGTTTGCATACTACAGGTCAAACGTAGGGACGTCTTGTGCTATTAAGCCTTTTATTAATTATTTGAGCTCACTTGCACTTTTTAAAACATTTAAGAGTAAGATTGCAATTTATTCTTTATTTTTCTTTTCTTGTTTTGGTTTATTTAAATAGGAGAGTATTTTGGTCATTTTACATTCAAAAATGGTGAAAATGACGTTTTCTGCAATGAAACGTTGAAATAAGAACGAAAATGCAAAAAAATAAAACGTATGGACGTTTTTCGCAATAAGTGTCAAACGTAGGGGCGTTTTGTCCTATTAACCCTTTTTATAACACTTGCTATGCGAAATAGAAAAATAAAAAAGCTTAATTTTATTTACCGTTTATAGATGTGCATACATGAAAATTTTATTTAATTGGTAAACACTTGCATGCCATTATCTATGTGATAAAATATGTAATATGCATGGGAAAAAATGTATTGTTTAAAGGGGAAAAAAAAAGACTTAATTTTTAAGTAGATTCTTAAATTAACTCTTTATGTTTTCCACTAAAAGTATAGTTAATTATTAAATCTACGGATAAGATACCATTATTCTAGTGAGGTTTCGGTCTATTCGGATCAGAGCATTACAAAAATGGTCGTTAAGTAGTCGAGATAGAAATAGGTATAATCAATAGAAAACGAATCTACAGTCACTACAATATAAATACATCACCTTCTACTCTCGGTCAATATCAGCATAACTCAACCAACTTAGATATTTGAAACTTAGGTTTACTCTCTTTATCTAGCTCATAATTTCACAATTCGTATTTGAAATTACGAATGAGATTCTCTCGATTCAATGTAAATGGAGATTCATTATGATATCTGAAGGCACAACCTTAAAATGTGAGCCATTGAACACATCGAATTGAAGTCTTCACACACTAAAAATGTTTCTCAACTTCTTCTCTTGATATGGGATGCATCACTAAACAATGCTAATTGATGGTTGCACGAAAGGATTTGATGGTGAAGATGAAATATGAGGAAGATGAACGATAGGAATTAAAGATTGATGTTAGGTCAATCTATTAACCTGATTCTCAATTTCTTGTAGGTTCATCGCACTTTTGTATTTATACTTTTGGTGATATGTCTTTTTGGCTGACTCCTCTTCTTGCTCTATTGATGAGAAGCATCCAACATATTTTTGTAAAAATATGAGGGGTAATTTAAGTCATTTTATGCCTTTCTAATGGACCTTTTAGACAAATATGGTTAGCAGATACAAGTTGTGCTAATTAGTGAAAGTTGAAGATCAAAATGCGCTAAAAAAAAATTGGAGATATCAGTGTTGTAAAGAGCAAAGATTGAGGGCCTTAAGTACCATGACAATATAGTGCAGAAAATAAATACTATAGTTATCCTTCACATCACATTTACCTTGTTAGGAAAAAATAATAATAATAATAAATTCCATACAACTGCTGGCGACAAAAGGAAATTTTTTAACAGAAACCTATATTGAAGCAGATTCAATCCTGAAATCTCGAGGGATCTAATCCAGTCATGTTCGCTAAAGTTCATTGTAAATTACGTTCGAGGTAATTTTTCTATTAATTATAAGAATTACATTACGATTTAAAACTGTTCGGAATTATCTTCTTTCCTTAATTTTCAACAATGTTTGTGTATTTGTTTGTTCGATCTATTGCAACATGAAATATGTATTTATCAATAACATTACAGTATTATGTTGTTTTTACAATTCAATCTTGTTACAGTGGCTGAATCAATGACCGACTCAATGATAAAAAGGAACACGTGTCAATACATGATTGGAAATTTTTAAAAAAAAATGAGAAAAAAAAAAAAAAAAAAAAAACCATCTTGCCACAACACCCTATCACCTCATCTCTTGTCATTGACTCTGGCAAAGGAGCATTATTCTTTCCAATTACATTTTTCAAATCCATTTTATTTTATTTTTTTAATGAAGGAGGAAACCGCAGCCACTACCCTTTGAGTGTGTACCGGGTAAACCCTCGAGCTAACGCAATAACCTGCAAACCATGCCAGTTAGGTAAACCGCATTAGACAGGCCCTGTGCAACAAATTCGACCAAGAAAATATTGGTAAGGGGAAGAACTCGTTATCAAAGACTTCCATGCTCACCTACTCCACCAATTCGGCCACCTTATGAGGGGCAATCTTTGTATCTATTAATTGATAATCAGCAGGTTTTCGAAAACTTACATAGTGGGCTAGTTTACTGATTTTCCTTTTATGTAGTTATGTTATTTTTCATTAACTGTAAATTAGATTCTGTTATTTTCTGTTGTGTATGTCTTATATGAACTACTCGTGTTAGTACTTATTAAATGAGTATACATTTTATGTTATTTATTAACGAATTATTTCAAAATTTGTTGGTCATTGTCATGATAATGGTTGAAGGGTTAGGAATATGTTATGACAATGATAATCGTTTCCGTTCATATTACGAACAATGTGATAATTGATATTACATGTTGTCTTGCAACATTTTTTTTAATCGGATCAAAATGCTTGTTAGAGTTTAATGTACTCTGATATCATATTAAAATTTGAGTTTCCATCTGAAAAGGTCAATCATATTAAGAGTAGCTCAAATTCTTATAAATTGGTCTTTCATCTTCATTCGATACGAGATTTATCACTTAACATTCTCCGTAAGATAGTGACTCGTTTCAGCAAATTAATCTTGAAATTCGTGTGCTCATTTTTATTTATTTATTTTTGTCTTAATCAGATCGAATTGCTCGCTGGAGCTTAATGAACTCTAATACCGTCTTCAAACTTGGGGTTTCATTTTAAAAAATCAAATTTATTAAGAGGAGTAGCCCAAAACCATATAAGTGAATCTATATTTTCATCTTTATTCGATATGAAATTTTATCCCTTAAGATTACAGTGGCACTTAGAATGGAAACAACTGGTGCTGATTTTTTTGATTAATTGGAACCATCCTTTTAACTCTGATCCTAATTGACATAAGACATGTCACAATTAAACTAGCATGTATTAGATACCCAAAAACCTACCAAGTCACCCGCTCTGTGCCTAATTAATAAGGATTAAAATTTAATTGATCCTAGCATAGAGATCATAAACTATTTTTCGAATAAACCTTTTTTTTCCCCTCCCTTTTCTTTTTGAACTAACCTTGAAGTATCAAAGAAATCCCACCAATTGGAAATAAAATTAGATAAATAAACCAGCAAACCTTTAGTTAAATGTAACGGATTAGTATTTTGTATTCTGGCCTATAATTAAATAAAAGGAACACATAAAATGCTTATATCCATTAACATTACCAAATCGTCGCTCGAAAATTATCTTTTTTCTATTTCTAATTTAAATTTAATCCCTCAATGACTGCATAGTCTTTTCATGTAGTGACACACATAGTCATAAGACTAGCACGTTACCGGTATATTACTCACGCTAGCTCGTCTGAAAATTCTAGAAAGATTGACATTAGATGAACCCCCAAAATTTAAAATTCTTGCACTAAAATGGAATGAAATAGTAAATAATAACACAAAGAAAGTTTTGTACATGTTTGAAATGTATACCTCTTCAATTAATATAAATTATGGATTGAAAATCCTATTTGTTATTTCCCGAAGTTTTAAATAGCCTTACCACGGTCTTATAGTCGTATCGCGTTAAAAAAAATTAATTTAATTTAATTAAAAATAATAATAATAATAAATTGAGAGAGGAAATAATAGTTCTGCCATTTTGACACCTCTAGTGATATCCATTGTTATTCTTTCATAAATTTTTGGTACATCATATCCCATATTTTCTTTATATACATTATTAGACGACACGTCATTTAAAATAGCTATCACTAACAATTCCATTAATGTTTGACTACCCAATTCAACACTGATTAACACAAATGACTCCAATTATTTTACACATTTAAATAGTCTAACTCTCAAAATACATAAAAAAAAAAAAAATAATTCCATGCTTTTTTTTTTTTTTTTGTTTAAATTAAC
>NC_036243.1:12857436-12862200 GCF_002742605.1 Olea europaea var. sylvestris | reverse complement strand
ATTCACTTGTGTTCAGAGAAGAAACGATTGATGGTTGGCATCACCTCCGGAGGGCGTGTGCGAAGAAACTTTCGGAGGCTGTGTTGTGCATATTTTTCACCTTCCTCTTGGTTCTCTAGGACGACCGTTGTACGGTGAGCTTTGTTGATTCTACATATGTCACATACGAACAATTCAATAAAAAGTCGAAATCCATCATAAAAACTACTTTAAAAAAAGGCGCGCTTTCACATTTAGATTAGTATAGGGCCTGTTTGGTCCCCATTATTTCAAATTTTAGGGGTTGTTTGAGCCCCATTTCTTTTTCAAAAAAATGCATTTTACAATAGTATTATGATGGAGAATATATGGTTAAAAATAAGAAAAAGTTTCAAAAAAATGCATTTTATTCTGTTGTAGAATGTATAGTCAAAATTGGGTCAAATCAATGTTCAAAAATATATTTTGATGGAAAAATAGGGCTCAAAAAAGGGTTAATGTTTGGAATAGTACTTTTTTATTTTTTTATTTTAAGAATGTGAAAAAGAAAAATATATATTTTTTGGGATTACGTGTAATACTATTTTATTGAAGAACATCTGATTAATAAGAAGTAAGAGAAAAATAAATTATAATTTTAATGATGATTAAACAGGGGCATAGTTTATTTATCAAGTGACTAATGAAAGTTTTATAAATAGTTCATGGTGAGAATTGAACATGAAATTTACATATCTCGTATAATAGTGGATTAAATGATTATATCTAAAAAGTTAAATTACAACAGTATACCTCACATCGGGATTCAAAAAGACATTTCTCGTTAGCTGAAATAGGCACATCCCAGTGACGAAAGTCATGGCAGCCACAAGAGGGTAAACCTGTCACATACGAAATTAATTAAAAGTTTCAATTTGGAAATCATTACTATTTTTTTGAAAAATTAATTAAGACAAAATAATTTATGTAAACAATTAAAATTTTGTAGAAAAATAACATATATTTTGCTATTATTTTTTATTTGAGTATAAGTTATCCTAACATGAAACCTGCAATAAAGTTAATTATCATTTGAATTTCACGGCAAAAGCACATAACGACATGTAATTTTAATCTAAAATTCTATTTTGAAAAAAAAAAAAAAAAAGGGCCACTACATTTGTTGAGTCAATTTCAATTTTTTCAACATATTGTCGATGACTAGCGGCTAGCAATTTAGAAACCACTTTTCGCAAAATCTATTCTTAAAAAATAGGTTTAATATGACTAAACTAACGAAAAAGAAGCAGATAGAATTTCTCCGAAGCGATCGCACTTACGTACCTCGGGTTTCATCCAACGACCCATATAATCTCTTTTTAGTGCTTTTTGTATTGTTGATACTTTGAGAAGCTAAGTGTATACGCTTCTTAATGTGACAGGTTATAAATATAACAGCCATGCAATATATGTATTTATACTTGTGACTTTGGAAAGGTAATTGCATGGAAATAGAATATTTCCCATTTGCAATATACAGATTGCGATTGCTTGGATAAGTATAATTAGAAGCCCGTATTTCTGTGGGCTGTGAAGAAAATTTTGACTTAAAGAAGCAAAACCAGGTGCTTAGCCTTCTGTTTTCTTCTTCTTATGATCCGTTCCAATCAAGCCAACTTGTTTCTACGTGTTATCCGAAGATAAGCCAGGAAATATATTAAGGACGTGTTTCGTACGTTGTAATCGATTGATTAGAAGTATGTGACATGTTTTATCGATTTTATTTTTTTTATTTTTTTAATCTCCAAATTACCAAACATAATGTAATAGTTTTCATGATAGAGAATGTGAGAAAGAAATGGTAATATTGCAAAATAAATATTTATGTAAACAACTTGAAAATATTACTTTAAAAAATAGGACTAAAATTTTGTAATCGATCGATTCGTGATAACTATTTGATATATGCAATTTGTTTGAAACTAGAAATCAGTAAGCAAAACATCTATTCGAATTTATAAGGTAATCGAATCTATTGAAAATTATATTTAAATAAATAAAATCTTTCTAATGGATTAAACTTTTAAATAAGGTAATACTATATAATATATTATTAGAATTAAAAAATATATATATATGAAGTCGAAGCTCATCGAATCATTATAAAAATGTAAATGTATCGTATCTTTGAGCAAAGACGAATTCTGGCATGTATGCAAGGGATTGTAGTGAAAACTAAACTCATTCAAATATATAATTTAAATTTTAAACAAAGTGATTAAACAAAATTTTTTTTAAAAAATATAGAGAAATTTGACACAAATGAAGAAATACTGAAATGGGTTATCATAAGTCATTTGGATTCCAAAATAGTAAAATTTTGCGACAAAAATGTACTGGATCTTTCCAAATTGACATTGTCTCAGGAGAGAAAAATCCCTATGACCCGGTCATATGTCGTGTGTACAAAATTTATGCTTTCACATTGAAATTTGAGGCTACTTATATTTTATTTCAATTTGCAATCTTGCTGCATAGTTTAGTAAGTGTAATGCTATTTATAGTTAACGATTGTAATATTCATCTTACGTGATATAATTTTAGTAATTATAAAATAGGAATATTTTTTAGTAGAATTGTTAAGATTGGATAATGTTGTTTGTACAAGCAAGGTTATAGACAGGGTTACAGTTAGACCACCATGAAAAAATGTCATGTGACATTCTATAACTTTTTCTGTAAATTTCATCTGTACAAGTAACATAGTCCGTATCTTATGTCATATAACATATCATTTAGGAAGAATACTGCAGTCGCTAACACTATAAATTGGAGAAAAAAAAAATATAGAAGAAGAAGAAGGGAGAGGAATGTTTGAATGATAGATAATAGTGTTTATGGTGGACTGATTTTTGACACCTCATTGAATCAAAAATTGGATCTGGCCCCAGCATAAATTGAACCTAAATATATTTTAAAGGAATTTTATGTTTCGTACACTAAATTACGTACAAGTAATTAATAAAGACTCTCAAACAATTTGAAGGTTTTAAGCAAAAAAAATTTAATGAGGATTTTTCAAGAATGATTATTGAGATAAAATTTAAATGAAAGATAATGACAAATAATCGATGGTACTTGATGAAATACAACATTATCATTGATTATCAACACTGACCTTTCACAATTATCTATGACAATGTCATTCATAATCTCTCGACAATCACCTACAATTCTTCAATTGTTGATGTTCAAAGACTCAGAATTTATTCTCCATTCTTTTATTTTTAATATTTCGTTAATAATTTGAAATTTCTTTTAATAATTTCTCTTTATGATATTACATCACGAAAAAAAATTTCATCATTAAGTTTATATTTTTGACGAAATCTCAGAGATAAATTTTATTGAAATGCTTAATACTAACTAAATATAAGTTTGTAATTTTATTAGTTGTTATTTAACTACCAACAAATTTTCTAAATGTAATATTTTAATATTTGTTATTTTATTTACCTATTGAAATTCTAGTACACAAACTTATCTATTGAGATAATATTTTTTTTTTAAAACAAATATCACTAATGTGATTTTTTTTTGCATAGATTTTATCATGGATAGTATTTATTTATTTTAATTTTTAATACTTGTTAGCATCAAAAAATTCATCAGTACCTAAACATTACCAAAAAAATTCGTTTTTGTTACCACCGATAAAAAATATGACTCAAAATAAAACTGTTTGAAATGAAATTTCCTAAAAATTTGGTATCTTATTAACTGTGGGCCCTTAGGTAATCGACGTAGTTGTCTAGAGGAAGAGCCGACATTGCACAAGAGCTAAAATTTATTTTACATTTATGTTTAGATCAAATATATTCATAAATAAGCAAACATAAAATGTCATAATATATTGATTTATTTAGCCTCCCGGGGCACAGTCCAGTAATGCAAAGGATAGGAGTGAGGTTATCTCACGCCTTGCTGACAGTCACAGTGTTGGAGTTCAACCTTTATATATTGATTTATTTATTTTTCAATTATAACATTTCAATCTTTTCATAATAGATTATATTAATATTATTTACTAAAAATAAAATGCTAAATATAATATCTAAATTACAAAATAACTTTTTTAAGAAATACTAATAAATGGCTTAGTATATCACATTATGTACTACTAAATTGTTTTAATCAATTATGAATAGTTTCTTATTTATATAGGATAAGTATTGGTTAATGATAACTTGTGTACGTGTGCGTAGAATTATGATCACAAATGTTTTAATAATAAGTTTCCTTTTTGTTATTATTAAATTCCTTAACTTTATTGATGATTAAGCCATTTAATATTTGTTAAAAATTATTTATTGCTGTAATAATTAGATCATAAAGAACTTTGTTAACTTTTTTATTTAATTAAGAATTTATATAATTCTATACATTAATTAAATTATAATTCCTTTTTAAAAGAAAACTGTAATTCTTTTAATATTTTGATAGTTTCGATTAGTACGTGTATTCAAGACGGGTCATTAGTCAAAAGAGAGAGTAAGAATCCTTTTGGCAATACTTTAAAATCTGCTTATGAGATTAAAAAAGTTGTTATTGAACATATTTGAATATTTTTTGAAATGTTTTGTCTTGTTAGGAATTGTTTTGAGAGAAGATTGACTTGAGATAGTTTTTTTTTATATGAATAGAAGTAAATTTATTAGTCAACTTGAAAGTGTAATTTTCTAAACTAAGCTGAACTAAGATAATTTTCTGAAAGTTTAATTCTTTTAATGTTCTTGTTTTCGCCCG
>NC_036243.1:12807599-12857412 GCF_002742605.1 Olea europaea var. sylvestris | reverse complement strand
GGGGGGGGGGGGGGGGGGGGGGGGGGGGGGGGGGGGATGAAAAACCTTCCCTAGAAGAAAGAAGCAATAGCATTATTAGTCAACTCAAAAGTTGGCGAAGCCCTCTCTTGGAAGTACCTTTATTTTTTTTTGGGAACAAGATCGACATAATTTTTAGATAACCTACCTCCCTATAGATATTTGAGAATTTCAACTTTTACCATGAAAACATTCTAGTTGTATAGTTTCATTCTTTAAGAATTACTTCAATGACTTTGATTTCTTTGTTCCATCTTGTCATCAATCAGTACTGGGTCGGTTGGTGAGTCAACAAAGTAAAAAATGAAGAGAAGATGATATGGAATACCAATTTTTAATCTAGCATATGCAACAGCAGTGACTAGCGATATAGGTCGTTGGGCGGACTTCACACGCTTTAACAGAGTGGTTCCATTCTCCCACTGATTCCTATAATAATTAGAAACTTAAATTTCTTCCGATGCCTCAACTTTCCAACTAGAGTTATGTCTTCATCATCTAATTTTATTCAAGATAAGCGGAAATCAATGCGAATGAAAGTGTACACAAATTTGGTCACAAAATCGAGAGGAAATAGAGAGAGGTCAAGAGAAATGGAAGTGATATATGAAAATGATTCGGGTTTCGTCTTCTTATACGAGGGCCCATGGTTATTGATCAAAAGATGAATCCAACGGTCAAGATGA
Organism: Olea europaea var. sylvestris; assembly: GCF_002742605.1. NCBI lineage: Eukaryota > Viridiplantae > Streptophyta > Magnoliopsida > Lamiales > Oleaceae > Olea > Olea europaea. The sequence goes on along the minus strand of NC_036243.1, from coordinate 12,856,708 downwards.
ATTCCTACTTTATGTACATCTTAAATTTTGGGCTAAGTACCCTCAAGTCCAATTATAACACATCACTGTCCTAAAGGTTATTGGCAACAAAATACAACAGTATCTTAGAAGATTGGCACCCAACAATAGGAATATGTATATTCAATTAAACTACTTTGCCAGAATTATTTTGACATAATGGTTGACATTCTCTCATTACGCGTGGACGCTGCTAAATAAAAAAATCCAAAAAAGAAGTGGATCCCCCTCCCATTTTGAATGTCAGTCATCAATTAAGTCAACAAAATTCGGTCAACATAGGGAAAAATTTATTTCTAGTCCCATTGTGTGATCAGTTAAACTCTAGGTGAAGCAGAGGTTTGAGTTGGTGAGGCGACACGTCTCTTACCAAATATGGCCACTAAGAGAGCTAAAATATGAAGAATTACTAAGATTCATTTTGTTAAGTACTTATAAATTTACATTATTTACTTTTGCCCTCTTGAAATTATGTCTTTGACTCTAGGGACAAAATGTAGTCGCTAGGACACCTTCCAACACTACATATTCTCTTTGACTCGATGTTTCAAGAGTTATTGCAAACTTAAAAAGAATCTCAACCTAGGTCAAGAATAATTGTAAAATAAATAATAACAATTAAAAAATATGAGCATGTTTAGCTTTGCTTAAATCTACAAAAGAAACATGCTCTATATTCCCTCGCGCTAGAGGAAAGCAACACGGAGAAAATGGATAATTTGAAGAGTAAAGCAGTTTCCTAGATTGTATGATATGTCAATGGAAGATGATGAACCAGCCTTGATGTGTGATGTACGTAGACAATCCTATGTTTACATGGAAAGGCTTGTATATTGTGTTTTGTTCGTTTTCGCATTTACATTGTATCCCTTAAGCCTCGAAAACAATTTCTTCACTTTTACCACTAATTTTGGTTAGAAATTGTGACCAGTTGTGATTCTATGCGATCAAATTAATAGTGACTCACATACAATCACAGTTTAAATGGACGTGATCATGGATAATCACACTGAATAGAAATTTGATCACAATTAGTTGTAAGCTACACATGTTTGATTACAACCAACACACCACTACTGTCACCACATTGTTACGAAAACGTTGCTACCACCTCACCACCAACTCACCACCATTACCACACATATCACTTCCGGAATACGAAGCTCTTTTAAAAGTTGATTTTAAACAAAAATTTAGACAATTTCCTTCAAAAACTCTTCTACATAAGGGGCGGAACTATACTTTGGCAAGGGTGTTCCACTGACCGTTCAAAAAACCCAAAGGTTCTTCCTTTCTATACTTATTAATATCTTATTTTTTTTTCCATCTTTATTTGTGGTTGGAAATTTGGATTTACGTGCTTCAATTCCCATAATAAAATATTAAATGCATATTTTATGTGTATGTGTGTGTGTGTATTTTTGAATAAATATAGGGACTATAGGGGGAATCAATATTTTGTTAATATGTTTATTAAGATAACTCGATTTTAGCCTCAATTGCTAATGATTTGTAAAGCGACATACACCCTTATCAAACCTAAAAAGTTGAAGATTTCTATCATTGGGCTATCTCGAAGTAGGACATGGTTTTTATTAGATAAGACTTGTTTGCACCACTAGAGCTAAACCTCAAGTTATCTCTCGTCAATTCAAAAATAGAAAACTAAACATTGAATAGTTTTAAGTTCTAGAACTCCCTCATAGTATTTTTAATATGCGTGCCCTTGGTTTATTTCTCTAACTATTTGTTCTAGGAAAGTTTAGGGATTAGAGAGCGGTGATGAAGAGAACTGGAAATTCAATTTTCATCTCTAGTTTGTGTACTGTAGTGGAAATCCTTTTATAAATCTTGATTCCGGGCTCATAAAAGAACCAAACGAACACCGGTTTACCTCGACTCGACACAAGACTTTCGCTTTCACTTTGGACTGCTCTCTTTCTCTCTAACCCCACAAAGGAGAAGGGTGGTGGTGTTAGTAATCCACAAAGGTTTGGAGAGGAAGAAGGAGATATCACAATAGTTCACAATGGTTGAATCTTACTCACAACCTTATATGACTTCCCTCTCTCTCGGCTGCCTCTCTTCTCTCAACTCTCTTCTCCATTGCTACAACACACACACACACCACCAAAACGGTTGGGATATAGGTTAGTTTAGGTCACTCCAATTAGGCCTAGGGTTCACTAAGATGGCTATCAATTAACCTAAACTAATAGGCCAATATTCAGCTCCATATTAATCACTAAATGGTCCAACTAACCAAATAATCATCCAACCCAAACCCGAGCCATCCAAAAGTGTAGTTCGTCTCTGAGCCGAGCCGAGCCAAATCCATAGTGTCGATAAATAATCTGACAACTGTTTTAAATCATCGCCCGGATTATTATGTATCAAAAAACCCAACAATCTCCACCTTGGTGCCCAATAATCTGCAAGCAACCAAAACGCACAGTTTATACTTGTACGATCAAGGTAATCCAATAAAATTGGAATAATAGACTTTACCTCGTGTTTCCAACTTGAAACACATACGATACTTGCTCCATGTACTCACCAGGGCTAAGGTTAAGAATACCCAAGTAGAAACAAGTATTCACAGTGAACAAATAATCATGTGATGAAGATATATAGGATAACACACAAACAGATCTTTTCAAAATTACGTTCACGCAGAACCACATATTAACACATAGTTAATCAACATACGGTGACACGCATATGCAACAAATGCATAAATAACCCCAATAAAAGATCTCAGCACACTTATCATATCCCATTCCGTGTTGTTCACACCTCGAAAACACATATCTCCTCTCATCACCCACCAAACTCACTAGACAGATCACTCAACGCATGTCTAACTGGCAAGTCATAATATATCCTAAACTCTCGGGATAATCCTTTATCACCACATCACTTCTCCCAACCTACGTGGATAATGGAACTCCACCTTACAGAAGTGATAGAAGTGTCTCTCTCACACTCCACCTGTACAGGGTCTCTTTCATAGATAAAGGATTCTACACATTTGATCACATCTGTACTCGTGATCCAAATGTCACACTCTACATCCCTCGTGCATATCACCAATGCACCTCTAGGCATCTATACTCCAGCTTACCAAAAGACATCCAACTCACTGCTAATGCATCTCAAACTCACTATGGTAAAACGACACCTTCCGGTGACCACAAAAGTTAATCCACTCACCAATACTCCCAAAAATTCACAAAGAAAATAGTGAAGGTGGCACTCTCAAAGAGAATCGAAGAAATGGTCGGTTACTTCACTACACTCACAAAAGAGGCTCACAAAAATAAAGAAGGAAAAAAACGGCTGCCCAACTTTCTTTTCACTACCATACTCTCACACCACTCACGGAGCAAATAGAGTACACCACAAAACTTAACCCACTATGCATGTAAACATATTACACAAAGTAATAAGTCACTCTAATTCATGCAATTACACACATCAAACATATTGAAAGTGTAACATCAACATTGCAACAGAATTAAGTGACCACATACATGCAGAAAGGATTACATACAGATGCAATGCAAGAACCAAGTTTATTCTCTCAATAAACCTCACTAGGATCACTACTTGACCCTAAAGTCACATTCGCCTCGTCTCTATCCTCATCTTTCCTTTTATTATCATCCTAGGACAATTTCTTTCAATTATGTCCAAATTTTACCACAATTAAAATATATTTTATTTTTCGCACTTGCCTTAGATCTATACATGCCAACAGTACCAAATAATGACCACAAGCAAAGTACTGACTAGGGCTGCACAAAAAAAATCGCGAAATCACAAATCGAATCGAAATCGTTGAGTTGAAACCGTTGGTTCAGATCCACGTGGACCCGTGGTTTCTTTTTCCTCAAACCGTTTCAAAATGGTTTGGTTTAGGTTTTGATTTTAAAAAATCACACAAAACCAAACCGAATCGTTTTTAAATTTTTTAATTAAAAAATTAATTTTATTAACTTAAAAATTTTATAGTTTTCACTTTTCAAAAAAAATATCAATTTAACAATACAAATTACAACTAGCCTATTGAAATAATCATAAAAACTTAATTAGGTTCATCATTATTGACATATGATTTAATAGGTTCACAATAAATGTCCTCACCTAATATCTAAACTAAACTAAAATTATTCCAAAATCATATTAAATGAAAAAAATATATATATTTTTTCAACTATCCAAATCATAATTTAATAAAACTACATAGTAAATCACGTCCAAAGTTTCAAAAATCATAACATAAGCTCTAATTTCCATAGCATTGGACACTTATCTACCATCGCTGAACGAATCTCCAATCGCATTTATTTGTTAGTCTACTAATATCTACCTTAATCACCTCTTTCCCTCTTATCTTTCTATAAGTCTTAGATTTTTATTTTGGCTATTTTCCATTGTTCTTTCTTTTATTTGTTTTTTTGAACTTATTAGACACTTGTGAGTTGTGGTTTAGGTAGAAAAATGATTGTTTGTGTGTCTAGATGATTAATGAACTTATTTTTTATTTGAAAAGATCGAATGACAAAGCATATTGATTGTGTGAAAAATGTTAAAGTTCCCTAACTAGTATTACTCCTTTTACTTTACATCTCACTAGTAAAACGAAAAGGATTTTTAATTAAACGATAATAATAGAATGTAACTCTACATTTACCAACTGCTATAGAACAATATGAATGTCAAACAAGAAAAAGTAAATAAAAATGAAGAAAGATGTATTTGTTCTATTAACATCTTTTAGCAACCAATTTGAAAATAATTTATTCATGGGTTCCATGATAAATATGAATGTAATTTAACATTTAACATTATAAGTTCTCGTTTACACTTATATTTAACTATGTTCAATGCATTATTATAATGTCGAAAGGTAAATCGCAGATTAAAACCGAACCAAACCGCAAATTATGGTTTGGTTTGAAAAATAAAATGGTTTGATTTGGTTTAAAAAAATTTCAAACCGCTAAAAATAATTTGAGTTGAAAATATGGTACAAACCGCACAAATCGAACCGCGTTCACCCCTAATACTGACACATAATTCACACAGAACAGTCAAGTAAATTTTTCTAAGATCACATGTAATTCTATCTGTGTAGAAAAATTGGTGACAAATTCACATAGAATTTAAGACAATTAATTAACATGTAATTCCTAGGTCTAGCAATAAGCAATGGTTACCCCAAACCTAACGTCATCCCACACGATGACTTCTAACGCGAAAAATAAATAATTAACCAACACATCTATTTTAACTACAATAATAAAAAGCAAAGAATACGATACCGAACAGACCACATCTGAAGCTCCGTAAATATCGAGGGACATGAATTCACCACTTCAGGACTATCACTATTCATCCTAAAGTCACCAGCAACCGCGGTAACATGAAAACAGCACCCGGCACCCAAACGTCCAACGGCAAAATCGTCCAACTTTCACTGTATTGCTCGAAACTGAAATCCGACAACACCGCAGGGTCCATATCATCACCAACAACATTCTGTCTTAAGACACCATCGCCAGATTCCTGCTCACGAGCCCACACACGCCCCGCCGGAGTTCCCACGCGCTGGCTTCGGCCAGCCACGCGCTGGCGACCGGTTACCCTTCCGGCTTCTTCTCCGTCTACACAGTCCACCGGTGGTGTCCGTTTCGCCAAACTCCTTTTGGTTTCACCAGAAAACGCCAAAACAGATCCGACAGAAATTTAAAAAACTGGACAAGTTCTGCCTCTGATTTTCAGATCTGTTTCCGACCGCTTCCAGCCCGTTTTTAGCCCCAAAAATCACAGATTTATCAACAACACAAGCTCTGATACCATTTGTAGCGGAAATCCCTCTATAAATCTTGATTCCGAGCTCATAAAACAACCAAATGAACACTGGTTTACCTCGACTCGACCCAAGGCTTTCGCTTTCACTTTAGACTGCTCTCTTTCTCTCTAACCCCACAAAGGAGAAGGGTGGTGATGTTAGCAATCCACAAAAGTATGGAGAGGAAAAAGGAGATATCACAATAGTTGAATCTTACTCACAAACTCACATGGCTTCCCTCTCTCTCGGTTGCCTCTCTTCTCTCAACTCTCCTCTCCATTGCTACAACACACACACCCCACCAAAACGACTGAGAGATAAATACATATATATAGGTTAGTTTAGGTCACTCCAATTGGGCCTAGGGTTCACTAAGAGGGCTACCAATTAACTTAAACTAATGGGTCAATATTCAACTCCATGTTAATCACTAAATGGTCCAACTAACCAAATAATCATCCAACCCAAACCTGAGTCATCCAAAAGTGTAGTTCGTCTCCGAGCCGAGCCAAGTCCATAATATCGATAAATAATCCGACAACTGTTTTAAATCATCGTCTGAATTATTGGATATCAAAAAATCCAACATGTGCAATCTCCAAGTACTTACAAGGTTTTAGCTAGCAGTTTCTTGAAAAGATTTAGTAATAGAACGAAGCGGTATTTTATCTATTGAGAAAAATATATTTAACGAAATTGATAATGATATAATTATACAATGTTTTCAAATATGGAAAACACATCGGGACCGATTACAGTTGTGTTAATTATTTTTGCTATATAATTTTTCCCACCCAAAATAAAGATAAAAAATAAATAAGGTTTCCTAGCTCCACTGCTTCCAGAAGCAAAAGCAAAAATCATGGTAAAATTGGCCTTAAACAAGAAAAGAAACTACAATCTAATATTGTTAACCAAATGTGCCATAAAGGTCATATAATTCAATTCAAGTTATTTCAACAAGTACAGCTCAGAGCCATCCCTCTATCTTTGCTTAACCCCAACTCATACTCCCAGGCTGGAACACTTGGAGTAAACTTTTCTCTCCCTTATTTCTAACACACATTATTGGAAAGAACATTATCATTGAAGAAAGTTACAATCATCATACATTTACTCTATTGGTGAAAAACTGATCTATCATGATGGTGATTTGTGATACTGAGATCTAGTGCGGTTTTAATTGAAAACGTCATAGAATAAAGGGAAAATGGAGTGGAAGTCATGACTTACGATCAAAGCAAGTTAGTTCACAGTGGACGGTTTGCATCCATATTATGTTTTTCTGTTCTTGTTCTCGATTACGATAGAAATAAGAAGAAAACAATCAATAATCCGACCAATTTTGGACTAGACAACATGTGTCGACCAGGTTTAAAGAAGAAAAAATACTAAAATTTTATCCGCTTGTCCAATCAAGTCACTTTCCTCAACAAATGACTGTTAGAATGTTGTTTTCTTCAATTCAAAATTCATCCAGCCTACTCTTTGTTTCCACAAAGTTTTTTGCTTCAAGATACAGAAATTCCATCAGTTATATAACATTGCAAAAGTGACTAATGTATCAGCAGAATTCAACTACCAGTAGGTAGAACATCTCAAATTCTCCAGAACCCTCGACTCTACACACATTTTTCTCGTTAGAAAACACAAAGTTTCGACATAATATTACTTCAAATTATTGTCATTCTTATTCAACATATGCTTGAAACTTTGAGAACATTATTTGAGGAAAATGAGATTTCTTATTACCGCTTGGTTCTTATGTGTACTTCTTTCTTGTGCAGGTAAACTTATATTCTTGATCAAACTCATTTTGGATCACTAATTCTGCTTATTTTTGTGTTAAAACTTTTACTACTAGTTTATTTTTTGGTTGCTGCAGCTGCCTATGATCCTTTGGATCCAAATGGGAACATAACAATCAAATGGGATGTAATGTCCTGGACACCAGATGGTTATGTGGTAAGTACTAAATTATGTATACAAATCCTTCTAAACTTCTTCAATTCCCAATACAAAGAGATCAAGGCGAACATAGAGTTCGATTTAATTGAAAAGATCACAATAATGTTCATGAAATACTTTTTTCCTAGGCTGTAGTGACGATGAACAATTTCCAAATGTACCGGCACATCATGAGCCCGGGGTGGACCCTGGGCTGGACATGGGCTAAGAAAGAAGTAATATGGTCCATGGTTGGGGCACAGACCACAGAACAAGGGGACTGTTCCAAATTCAAAGCTAACATACCACATTGTTGCAAAAAGACTCCAACCGTGGTGGACTTGCTCCCTGGTGTTCCTTACAATCAGCAATTCAGCAACTGCTGCAAAGGTGGAGTCATGTCGTCTTGGGGCCAAGATCCACAGGCTTCCATCTCGGCCTTCCAAGTTAGTGTTGGCCAAGCCGGTACCTCGAACAAGACTGTAAAGCTTCCCAAGAACTTCACCTTGTTAGGTCCTGGACCAGGCTACACTTGTGGTCCTGCCAAAGTTGTGCCTTCAACCAATTTCCTCACACCTGATCGGCGCAGGAAGACTCAGGCCCTGAGTAAGTCTTTTTTTATATACTGACATGTTTGGTACGCAGTATTAAATATGACTAGATGTTATAATTTATGGTTGAAAAGCGTTGTTAGTCCACCGGCAGTGTTCCAATTCGGTCACCGAACATTTTCTTTGTTCAAAATTAGTCACTGGACTTCGTTTTCCTTTCACTTTAGACATACCACTGAATTAACTTAAATTGCATTTTGCCAACAAAATTACAGAAATATTAACAAATTTTGCCAGGCTGCGCGATAAAAACAATGCTTAAACTTTTTCCATTCTATGTTATATTTTTGTTTATTATGATCAATATTTCTCTTAATCCAGTAGATTTGAGTACCTGACCAGAAACCAGAATGAAAGTTCATCAACTTATTTTGAATAATAATAAGTTTAGTAACCAAAGTGAAGCAACAGAATAAGTTAGGTGACTAACAGTAACCCTATAATATACAAAATTTAGCTTCTTTTTCTTCTTTAACAGTATTTCAATCAGTCTTCGAAGATTTCAAATTTTCTTGATTGAGCTCTAGTTTGTTAATACTTGGATTCAATGCAGTGACATGGAATGTGACATGTACCTATTCGCAGTTTCTAGCCCGGAAACATCCCAGCTGTTGTGTCTCATTTTCGTCATTCTACAATGAAACAATCACTTCTTGCCCTTCTTGTGCTTGTGGCTGCGAAAACAAAAACAAATGCATCAAGTAAGCAACTATTTTTATTTATCATACCAATTTTTATATATTTTTTTCATGTAAAATGAGTCAAATAACTGGTAACTACATATGCAGGAGCGATTCAAAACTTCTTAGAATGGTCGGGATAAACACTCCAAGAAAAGATAACACGCCTCTTTTACAGTGCACGCACCATATGTGCCCAATCCGGGTGCATTGGCACGTTAAGGTCAATTACAAGGACTACTGGCGCGTGAAGATAGCGATAACTAATTTTAACTATAGAATGAACTACACACAATGGACTCTTGTTGTACAGCATCCAAATCTGAACAATGTGACTCAAGTTTTCAGCTTCGATTACAAGCCTCTGCTTCCCTACTCATCCATCAGTAAGTTTATAAACTCGTCTGAGAAATATTCGTTAAGACAATACATGAACATGCACTAATAACATGTACATCTGATATGTGCAGATGACACCGGAATGTTTTATGGAATGAAATTCTACAATGACCTGCTGATGGAAGCTGGGCCGTCTGGGAACGTGCAGTCAGAAGTTCTTATGCAGAAGGACAAGAACACCTTCTCCCTCAAGCAAGGATGGGCGTTCCCCCGGAAAGTCTATTTCAACGGTGAAGAATGCATGCTGCCACCACCGGATACTTATCCGTTTCTACCAAATTCCGCTCATCCAAATCGAGTTTCTATCTCAACATTGTTTTGTTTTGTACTTCTGTTTGCCGTTGTAATGTGGTGATGAGTTTTCAAGTTTTGATAGTATTGGAAATTTTGAAGACAAAGAACTGAGATACTCAGTGGTTCTATATATCCAGTAGTCCTAGCAACATCTCAAATATTAAAAGGATTTTAGCTTCATTTTACTTTTTCAATACTGTACAATTCACCTTATGAAATGACCACCAATGTTCAAATTTGTGCACCTAAAACTATATGAGATACCTCGTCTAATGTGTACTAGTATTCATGCCAAGTTTTTATGCTAGCTAACAAGCAATGTTGAATTAGAAGACTAGTTGACAGACATAATCCTTGTAAACAATCTTCACAAGCTACTTCTATTTATGTTGTGAATTCTGAATTGATAGTCTGATCTAGATGAAATCAGTCCTATGGCCTTTTTATAAGAGAGACAAAGGGCTTTCCAAATTGGAAATGAAAATGAAAACTTTTTTTTCACAGATATTTCATCTTACATCTTAATAAAATTTAACCTCTAACTGGTTTTTCCAGGACAGCTGAAAGAAAGAGTTCATCGTCTAGTTTATCCATCTTCGGCACAACTTTCCACAATAGCCTTTTGTACCCGATTCTGTTGAATTCATCTATATACATTTTCATGTTTTCTTTCTTGCAAAAGAAACGGTCAACGTAAAGAAGTCCCTTGGGTCGAAGAACTCGATCCCAGTCGAGCAAAACAAACTGAAGAAGTTCTATCCCAATCCATCCATCCAAGAAGAGAGTAGAATGAACAATATCCAAGGTATTGTCAAAGAAAGGCAATCTTGAGCCAATTGATAAGTACAGTGGCAAAAGGCCTCTTGATGCAATCACTTCATTAAAAGGGGCTCCTAAATTCATCGTAGCAGAAGCAATGGTGACATTTTTTTCCTTCATTAGTGCAGCAAAAGTACCAGTTGTGGGACTAAAATCCAGGCCAATTCGAATTTCCCCGGGTTTTAACATCAGGATTTCATCGATGGAGAATTCTGCGGAAATGTCTTTGTCCCTTTGAACATCCCATCCTCCTTTAGTAAGATTAAAGCAGTCGGAGCATTTATAAAAGCCTCTATTTTTTATCGTTTCATTGGATACAAGACACCAGTAGTTCTTGCATTTGTAACGGCTCCAGGAAATGTCAACATCCAGAGGCTGAGTCCAGAGAGAGGAGTTTAAAGGACGTGGCTTATCATATCGCGGTGGTGTTCTTGAAAAACACCTCCTTCTTGGTAATGGATCACAACCACTGATCATAAGCTTCTGAGCCAAGTGCCAATCATCAGGGCAACTATCATATGCCTTGTAAGTCATGAAACGGTCTAGGTTCGAGGCCAGTCGAGCACAACCTTGTCCAATAGATGGATAAACTGATTCCAAGCCAAGAAAATTCTTCTTTCCACTAGGCCTGTTTAATTTAGGCGAAGTGTAGTTTTGAAGCTCTGCAGATTTAAAGACCCTGCCATGTAGCGATTCTTCTTCGACTTCATCTTCCTCAGGCTTGCTCAAATATTCATCCACATTAGTTATGTCCTTTCCATCAGCCGGGGCATTGCTGTAATGACGCGAAAGACTTTCAGCAAGCCTGTCCAGTGACACGGCAATTTTAAGTACTTGATCTGAAAATTTCACAAGAATTTTAGATTCAGACCCCTCAGTATGTAGCTGCTCTAACAGAATTCCGAACTGGGATTGCATATGAGAGATCTGATTTTCGATGTGATGAGGTAAAACAATCCGATCATTGGATTCAGTGCCGAAAGAAGGGAACACGAAGTCCGCGTACGAGATATGAGAAGTGTAGACGATTAGTACGAACAGACTAGAAAAGAGAAGAAAACAAAGTATCGTTCGAAGGCCTCCCGGGATACATTTGGGAGGACTAAGAATGCTCTGTTTCTGCATTTTTTTGATGGTTTTCTGTGTTGCATTCTCCATATTACATGAACATGTAGCTTCCTTAACTTTCTTTCTTGTAATGTTTGACCCTGAAAGTGAGATGGGGTTTCTTTACTCATACTCCACTGCCAGCACTTAGATCTCTATACTTCTACATGTTTTTATTGCCCCCTAGATTTGTAGTTACATTTTTTAATCTTGTGGACTTAAGGTTTCTAAAACCCCTAGCAGGAAATTATTTTGGAAACAATATGAATTTTGCCTGCTAATATCGTCTGTTGCCAGGCTGATTTGCCCTTCTTTTGTGTGTGTGAGGGTTCTTTTCTTTTCCTTTTTTTCGTTTTCGATGTTTCCAGTAGTGTCCTGCACGGCCCAGCTGTAGAGGTCGTATGGCACAGGCCAGCATCCATTACACATCTTGACATGTCTAGTTCTATTCACGTCATATAGTTATACTAAAATTGATCTCTTGGCCCTAGTGGACAATTATGTGCAGTGTGAAGTTTTTAAACTCGAGATTAGGACAAGTCACATCTATTTTAACATCCTTGCTTCTGCTAACTTTCTAAATTAAAGGATACTAAATAAAATGTATTGAACGAGCTTTCTAGTCACACATGAACCAATGTTCATTCCAAAGAAAATGTTGACACGAAAATAAAAATAACAAAATATTAATCTCATTCAAACGCTGGAGGAAGAGAAGGCCTAGCTCAATTTAAACCTATTATAGAAACCAAATCCTTAACTATTTCAACGATTTCACAAAATTTGTTAACAAGAAAGCAATGGTCGGTATCTCAGTAAAATGAAAACACAATCCGCTTATAGCTTGTTTGATAAAGAGGACAAGATACAATTAATGAATAAATACGAAGCTAAATCTTGTCCTATGAGATGTCCAGACCCGTCTAGTAACATGCCCTTAAAGTTCCATTAATTAAAAGGTTATTCTGAAATCTCATCAGAACAAGCGACTTCAGCCTCATCTTCATCAGTATCATTGTCCTCGCTATTCCCTGTAAACTCTTCATGTTCCTCCAATGATGCTTCACCCGCCTCACCATCCTCACCATTGTCATTCGCTGGTGATTTCTTTGAGATGCGAGGATTTCCTTTGTTCATCTGTTGCATGGAGAGCAATTAAGCATAATAATTCCAGAGTACAGAAAAATAGAGTCATAGAATCGCGTTGTTGGAAACTAGTCGCAGATCAGCAACACAAAGTAATAGTAAGCAAGCAATGAGAGGTGCATATAAACATTCAACCAATGTGCTTAATAATATTTAAACTTTCCCCATGATTATGACCAGCTTTTACGTTCCACCATTGATCTTCCTCTCCTCCTTTGGTCTTCTTCTTCCCTTCCCTCTCTTATTGACAGTTAATCTCCTTTAGTTTTTCTATTTTGACTTATATTAATCTGTTTGGCCTCATCAAAAAAGAAATCAACTACATCAAAATAAAATAACATGTAATATAGACTAATACTCGTAGATTTTTTGTACTACAGCCTCACCTTGTTTCACCGTCTTAGAATTTTCCTCACGAGGACAAAATCCACAGATTTGCACGTCAACAATCTCATGTTGTCTTTCATCTCTTCTTCACCATCCACATGCCCCAACAAACATTCATATGCACTACCCCTTTTGTCAATAGATTCTCTCTGTCATATACCATACGGTAGAAATTCACCAGATATCATCATCTATATCCAGAAAGCTATGGAAGAAGCTTGTACTGGTGAGGAAGGGGTTTTGAAGATTAACAAGAAGAATCTATTTCAACAACATGCCCTTAGGCAGATCCATACATAACATAGAACTCAGACTTCTGCTTGACCCAAAGATGTGATTTGTAACATAATGAACACCTTAAGCTTCTTAAAGTGCACTGCAATAACCAAATATTCTCTCTCTCTCAATCTAGCATTTTCTGCTACTTGAATTTTATCCCTGCTTAAAGTAAGCATTGTTTAACCTTTTTGAGAGTACTTTACAAATGAATTTATGGAATTTTTAATCAGCACGAGTTTTCTTAGAGTCCAAAGGAGAAAGAAAATGAGGAAATAGTTGTTCGGGAGTAACAAATTTCAGGTGACTACAAGTGGATGCTAATGGTGGCAGTGTCAATACGAGATAATAATGCTAGCTATCCTAAGTCTTCCCATACCATCATGTGGGTTACGTTCTTCAAATAGCATTTAGATTGAATGACTATGAACTCATGTCCATACTTCCAGACATTATCAAGTCTTTTAGGAGATGGTGTTACATAGTCGAAAAGTTCAGCGATCATGATCACTAGCTTGATAGGAATCAGTGGTTTGAGGGTGGTAGAGACCACATGGCGACTATTAGGATCTTCTCAGTAGAGATGGTCGCTATCCATTTTCTTTGCAAGTATGATGTTCACATGGGTTATGATGTGGCATGAGGGATATGCCTGTTTAAATTTTTTCGCAGCGGGTGACATAGCAAGATCAGAGAGCAAAAGAAGAGTGAGTAATACTTAATTTTATTTTACATTTTTTTGGATGTGAGGGATGGGAGTATTGCTTGTAGGATTTATCATCATCATCATCATCATCATCATCTATCAAAACTTCTTCTCAGACAGTAAAAGCTTCTTCCAAAGCATGTCGCTCTCCATGAACATGATGAAATTTACTAACAAATCGTTTACACTATCTATTTACATCCCATATTATTAATTAATATCTTTTGGTTCTTGGTACCATTATCCCCACCTCCAAACAGACAAAAACCACCACCAAGAAAAATTAAAAATACAAAGAATCAAAATTTCACAAAGTTAAAAGAGAAATGCAGACTTACAGTGCGCAGCAAAGTCCTCCTGTCCCTCTCCCGTGCATTCTTGATAGCCTGTGAGCAATCAGCAATTCAACAGGTTATCATAAATCCTTTATCAAAAGCCAAAGTAAAAGGGAAAAAGAAGAAAGGCACTCATTTATTAGACATATAGTAACCTCCTCAAGTTTCTTCTGCTCAGCTTCTATTTCTGAAATGTCTCTGCAAGAAAGGCAAATACCGGCAAACAGAATAACATTGATTTAGTACTTCAAATCAATATACTCATAATTCAATTCAGTCTTGTTTTTCTTGATGGATTTAGTTTGATCTTGACAATAAGCACAATCAAAATCAGAACATACAAAAAAGGGTATACCTTCCAACGATGTTGCCAACACGACATGAGCACTTGGCACATATGCTATGCTCCTTTGCACAGCCTATTTACATCATTCATTCATAAATCAACAACTTAGGAAAAATCTATTTAATTTTATAAAAAATTAAAAATTTAGCATTCAATTTTAAATCAAAATTTCTCAAGTAATAATTAATGAACATTCAAGAAATTTTGAGTTTGAATACTAACCATTGCAGAGATTGTGGTAAGCTTGGCGAACATTCCTCTTGGAACACCGCTGGCTACAAATAATCCAAATTTATTTCTAAAAAATTAATTACACAGCAAAAATATAGACATATACAACTAATTAATCATATTCCATAAATCACAAAACTAAAGAGTACGATACCATTTGGCGGGTTCGGTAAGGGGCTTGTATTTTCCGTATTTCCGTTTCCATTCAATCTGTTCTTTACAGCGCAGGCATACCCCAGTTACTTCTGAATACGGCCTCAATTTCCCCCCTACTTCCTGTCATCAACCAATCAGAACCCATTAGCTCTCCATTCTCACGTCGGGCAGTAAAGGGTCGGAGAAAGAAATTGACTACCAAAGTGTCGAAAATCATTCAATACAGAGAATTATTTAACTAAAAATGAAATTTTGAGGAGATCTTGAATACAGTTGGATTGATCTTGCGGGAACCGTTGGGTTTCCAGGCGTACTCGTTTTGGTGCTTGGGCGGACCTTTCCTGCTGCCGCTGCTCATCTTTACGCGCATCACTCTTCAACAACCTAATACTCTTCTAATTTATGCTCATTGCTCATTACTTTCAAGTTTCAATTTATTTTTATTTTTATTTTTTTATCTTTTAAAAATTAAGCCCCGTTGGACAGTGCTTTTTTACTCCAAAAATTTGATTTTTTTATCATTATTTCACTATTTCATCGGTTATTATTGACTTTTTCACTCACATGTGGCTCCCACTTTTCTCCATAATGATCAAAAAATCAATTCTCAAAATCATTGCTAAACAAGCCCTGATTATATATTTGCACATTTTTTTTATAATTAAACCACAATTTTACACCGGCTTTATTTCAAGGATTAATCCATTTGTACAATTAGTAATGACAATGTATGAGTTGTCCAAACGAAAACCCGTTAACCAAAATAAGTTGGATTTCAAATTGCCACGAGACATGTTGTCCACAAGATTGTCATCCATGATCGTACACGAAGCATGATTGTTCAAAACCTTTTTTTTCTATATATTCATTTTCAATCAAAAATTTTCACAATAATTTATTTTCACATAAACTCAAAACATTTCCTTACATTTTAACTTCACATTCTCCTAAAATTTACTATTTAAAAACACATTCTTTCCTAAAAAAAATCTATCAAGCATGGGCATTACCTCACGTTTAATTGTATTAAAGATCCTAACTTTTATTCATTGTTAGATTTATATTCTAAAGAAAAGTACAGCCCTTGTTTGAGCCTCATTTTGATAGAATTAATGTATTTTTAAATAGTGATTGATGGAGAATGTGTGATTAAAAATGAAAAAAAAAGTTTTTGATTTACGTATAATATTATTTTATTGAAAAATATATAGTTGAAAATGAGTTTTGAAAAAATGAATTATTAGAAGAATGAGACACAAACAAGGGTTGTACAAACTATAAATAAACTTTTCTTTAGGAGGTTGATTATTATTTTCTAGGCAATTCACAGTTTTCAGAAATGCGTTCTAAATTGAAAATTAAGTCAATCAAATACATTTAATTAATAATTTCGTATAAATAAGTTTAAAACTAGAATTTGTTTGATTACAAGCTTGTAGCGTGAATATATGTTCATTAAACCACACTTAGATATTTATATTATATGTTAATTAAACCACACTTGGATAATTATATGTTAATTAAACCACACTTAGGGTTTGTTTGACTTCATCAATTGGCATGAATATTTATACATTAATTTAGCTGATTTACTAAACTCTTCGATTTCATAGAAAATGTTCATTAAACCGGTTTGCTTTTCAGATTTCAGTTCATTAATCCCTACATCGAATATTAATAATAACTAAAATACGATTAAGGGAATCTCTTACCTATTGACTTTGGATTATGACAGTAGAAGATAGAGGGAGATTACATAACCGAATTATAGTGAATTTTAGAAGTTTCACACTTTGTAATCGGATATCAAAAGTTCGTATACGTCGTCTTGAAATCATTACCAAGTGTAGTTGCATATGGACCATTAGCAATGCATGCTCCCAGCTCAACACCCACCTTCTGTCTTAACTAAGATGAGTTTGTGTAAAATTGAACTCTTTGTAAACACAATTGTACGGACAAACTCTTATTCCCTGACCTATTGAGACACATCCCGCGATTTACCTCTTTCACGATACTCCAGGGGCAGGACAGTAGGGACCCTCAAAATTGGGATTCAACCTTTTAGGATGGATTAGGGTTCGTTTGACATTACTTTTGAAAACTTAAAAAAGAGTTTTTGAGATCCTAAAGCTCAAAAATTAAAATGATTTCTATCAAAAGCTCTTCTATAAAAAACAAAAATCATATCAAACAGACCCTTAGTTTAGCCCTTGCTGCGGATGCAAGCTCATTTACCTTGACCTCAATAGCGTCTTGAATTCGGACTTCTCGACCACAACACGGTCGATCTCCGGGGCTGAACTCCACAAGTCTTGGCTCGGTTCGAGCCATGTGCCAAGCTAGATCTTTACATTCGCTCTTTAACTCAACCCATATGCTGAATTCTTCCGTGCCACGTTAGTTCAATGGGTCCCACATACATTTAGTTTACCCATGGTATACTAGGTCAAGAATTCAACCATGCGTAGGGTACATTCTTAAATACTGAAACATAACTGTCCAAACATATCCCAAAATTCTTAAGCCCCCCGTTTGGGCCCCATTCTTGCTAAATTTTAATGGTAGAAATAGTGTTTTGTTGAATAATACGTTATTGAAAAAAAATGAAAAAATTTTAATTTGCATATAATATTATTTTATGAAAGATTGTGTAGTTGAAAATAAGAAAGAACAAGAGGGAGAGAGAGAGAGAGAGAGAGAGAGAATCAGAATGAGAAAGAGAACGGGGCAAACGGGGACTAAATTCACTCCCAACACAAATCACCTGTCCGGTAAAGGGCAAAAAAGGGTATTACATCCATGTAACACGAACAGAATTGAAAAGATCGCGGCTCATGGACTCTTCGGCCAAATTTGACAAGATACATGCATTAAATTTAGTTTTTAGTTTCGACAAAAATCATGATTCCTCTAACACGTGCTGAATTGAGTTGGGTCTCGTTTCAAGATTAAACACTTGCCAATGCCAGGCAATCCAATACGAGTAGTGTTCTGAACTAGAGCCGTCCATCATTAACATTTGCTAATTTAGAAAACAAAATCTCAGTGAATCGCCAGCCCCTGTGTTGCCTGAACGCCATCTTCACTTATCTTGTTAGCTTGAATGGTGCTCATCACATTTGCAATGTTACCCTGCAAAGATATTCGATATTTAAATAAATTTCTTGAATATGTTATCCACGAAAGTGATTAAGCACATCCACCAGGCATCACAACAAGCTCATGTTCATATGCCAATGGATGGTTTTTATTATAGGACAAAGAAGTGTATACTTGGCGTAAAAATGACTATTCAGTTCACATAAGCACATATCGTTAAACATTTAGGAAAACAAAAACACCTTTTAAGTTACTTTTTATCTCTAAACATGTTTGGATTTACTACTTTTCTGTTACGTTTAAGTAAAATAGTAACTTATTTTTAAAGTAACCCTTCAGGTTACTATGAAAAATAAGCAACGTATATTCACTTTCACTAATTAAAAAATTATTCATTATTAAACTTGCTTATTTACGTTTAAGTAAACTTGCTTATATAAGTGACTTTTTAAGCTCAGCTAAACATGCATCATGAATAAATTAACACATTACCCTCCAACTTGCAAGCTTCATTCGAAGGGCCTGCCACTGATGCTGCCCGAACCTACGCTCTATCCAGCGGCTGCACCCAAAATAGTAAAATCAACTCTTGTATTGTAAATACATAACACACTCTAGTTGTAGGAAACAGAGAGGAGGAGAAGGCTCTATTGCACACCTCACGAGAACTACTTGGTTCATCTGATCAATTTTACAGTCCATTAACTTAGCCGTGATTGCCTTGACAACCCATAGTTCCACCTCATTGTCTTCAATCTGCAAAAAACCAAAGATCAATGTAAAGAAACACGCATCGTTTCAAACACTATTTGAGGCTTATACCTCTAATCTCGCCTCACATGAGGTTTCCATAAAACACCCCGAATCCAGCACCTTCACTGTTGTTTGTGAGGCTTACACCTCAAGGTAACTAACAAGCATGTACATGTTTGCCTCAAGTTATTCAACTACTAGACTTAGCTTTTCGGGTTGTTTCTTTACAACCCAGTATGTTGTAGGGTTCTTCTATATTCTTTTTTCTGCTTATACAGAAAGGAAAAATAAAGGAGAATACACCGTTATAAGCGGAGGATAATGAGAAGATACTTTTTAGCGATAAAGAGGAAGACGGTGATGGTTCCCTTAAAGATCGTGTTAGTACTGATAATATTACATTTCTCAGCCTCCTTTTCGATACATTTCTAAATTGGTTTACAATGTCACCCAAATTCAAACACTGATTTTAAATTTTATCCCCACATATCGTATGACCCGCTATTGTTCATTTAACTATTCCTATTTATAAATTTGTCAAATGGAAGCTAAGTTGTTTACAGTTCTAATAGTAGATTATAATTTAGCTAGGTGATTACTAATTTCAGAATTTATTACTTTATAATGCAAGTTAAACTTCTATGTTTGTTCATTTGTTTTACTATGGAAACTTTAAGATAGTTATAGCTTATTATGAATGGATGTTTTGTATTTTTATATTTTTATGAGTAATTTTATAGGTTTGCCTCAAGGCTTATGCCTAAAAGAGCCTCTTGCATCAAATACCTCGTTACTCAATTAAGCCTTTTTAACATTGGAAACAGGTAATACGAAAAGACTACTTAAAAGAATAAAAAGAAAAATAAAACTACCTGAAGTGTGTCCCTTATCAATGAATAAGGAATTTGAGGTTCATTTTTGCCCAGATCTACAAGCGACATCAGCCTCATCTTCTCAATGCAGTCTTCATGGACAAGCCCTACAAGATCCAGTACAGCAATGTCCAGCAAGCATATTAAATGAAACTACCATATCAAACTTAACTCATCCGATAACCAATGTTTCAAACATCACAAAAGCAAATGGTTACCGTAGCTCTCTAGTAAAGTAGAATTAGCTGTATGGAAGTCAAAGTATGCATCAAGCCTCTGAGTCAAAAAGATATTTATAAGCTGATACACCTGTGCATATTTAGCATCTTTCTCCAGTTGTGCTACAGCAGGCATATCCAGCAAATCACACTGGCACACAAACACAGAATTAAAGAGGAAGAGAAAGAAGGGGCAAGAAACAAAAGCCATATGAGAGCAAGGTACAATAATGACATGGTACTGGATAATTAAGAGTCATCATGACACAGTATAAGTAAAGAGGCCAAGGAAGAGAAATACGGGGCAAGAAACAATAAGCCATACAACAGCATGGTACAATAATGACATGGTGCTGGATAATTAATTAGTCATTATAACGCAGTAGAAACAACATATAAGGCACAGTGGATGTAAATATCTTATAGCCTATAAATCAACACCCAAATGATTAACCAAACCTGCTTGACAAATAACTTTTAAAATTTGAAACAGAAATATGCACATGTCAACAGTAAAGCAGATATTAAGAAAGGTTGATTTATGCTAAAAAAATTTACGTTATTTGTCTATGAGAGATGAAAATAAAAATAGATAAACTATTCCATTGTTATCTTTCATAATAAGCAAGGAAGAGCAAACTAAATACTAGGGGTCCTAAGAGATAAGATGTACTCAAAAGGGTCATTTTGTTATTGAGACTAGGATAACTATCCAGAACACAATCAGCTCTAATATAGAATTATATAGTGCTGGTTTCATTCTTTAATGAACTTTTCTTACATCAAATTACGGAATCGAAAAGGGAGTAGCCAAATCAAAAGGGATAGAAATTGCCATTCCAACTACGTGCCCAAGAAAGGAGTGGGTGGGGTTGGGGGGGGGGGGATACAGCATTATCTTGTATTTCGGCATGTATTTTTATGAACATGCACCCTAGTCTGCTTATTATTTCTCCTGAATTATGGTGAATCACAAACTCCTCAACTTCACGATGACAACTTCCTTGGTAATACAACCAAGTCGACAAATATGAAGTCTAATTGTCATTGTATGAATATCAATAGCATCAAAACTATTGCGAATTCATGATGAGGACAATCAAGCAGTCCATTCCAACTAGTTCAATGAGGTACTTGCATATGATTTTCAGGACATAGATGCTCAAGTAAAATAAACTTCAATTAGTTCAATAATGTGCTCAAATACGAATTTCAGGACAGGGAAGATCAAATAAAATAAGCTGTATTTAAAGAGCATTCAGCACACAAAACATTTGAGAAGCAGAAAGGCACTTCAGTTTTGATTCCATGTCGAGGCAGATTCTATGTCGGGGCAGAATTCCAGGGCTAATTCAACTCCATAACTGTTCGCAAACTCTATAAGTGCTTGATTATAAGCACTACGTGAAATTAGATAACCTACAAGAAATCTATTCATAATGATACCTGAAACATATCAGGTGTCTTGACAAATTCAACTATGGCACGGACTGCTTCTTCCTTTGCTTCACTCATGGACAGTTCATCTTCACTGGAGAAAGTCGCCAGATACTTGACAAGAAATTTGAAAGAATCTTTTGAAGAGCTAAAATTCCAGCACATGGTAAAGAAACATGTTATGAAATTGATTTTTGCATAATTCAGCCAAAAATAATAATAATAATAATAATAATAATAATAAAAAATTCAATAGTCATGTAATAGAGATCTCACATTTTATTTTCCTTTAAAATATTGGCAACTGTAAGAAAGAGCTGTCTCTGATCCTTAACTCCAAGATTCCATTCCCTCAAAAAGCCATCCATTTTTTTAAAAGACGGCACAACATGTTCGGTTACCTTTCCATTGACCGCCATATTAAGTGCCTTCATGTACACAAAGAACCGGCTATATGGGCTTTCCAATAGGTTATAGAGGTTAAACATGCTGAAAGTGGATAAAAACAAGTATTACACAGATGCAAAAAGATTCAAAAAATTAAAATATATAGGACCAGGGCCCCTTACATCTTCAAGCGCAGAGCAGGCTTCTCATTTGGCTGTTGGGTTACTTTGGTAGATATAAGCTCTGCCATCTCGTGAACTTGACCCAGACCTTCAGGCTTATTGACAAGGTTGCAAATGACAGTATAAACACATTCAAGATCTGGGGCAAAAGTTAACAAACAGCAGCTCAAAAGAGTTAAGAGTATCATAACCATAATATAAATTATATGAGAAGAAATCATTCACTTATACAAGGAATGAGATTCAAAAGCCAACCCATAATTCAAAAACTGGAAACCAACGTATTTGGTATTGTCAACGAAAATTCTGGATAGTTTATCGAGGTGGCAGGAAAAAAAGGATAACATTTAACTACCAACATCTTTCTAGAGCAGCTGGCTCAAAAGTTTCATCATCACTTCAGCTGAATGAAAGCTGGAAAAACCTGAAGCTTCTATTATATCAGCATCTTTTAATTCTAGAAGGCCACAAATTTCTCACTAAGACGCAAGACTGTTATTGAAAATTTCAGTAACCCAATTACAATTGAACATGGGGAACAAGAGACCCGAATTTTTTTTACCTTTCTCGGACGCTTTGGAGAAAATTATATCAGCCGAGGTGAGCATCAGTGAGGCTAAATCCAACCACCTGTTCTGTAACATACAATCCTGTGCCTCCACACACAGTCTACTCACCTGCTCCTCGGCTACCTATCAATATCAAACGTAAGAATTCGTATCAGTTAGATGCCAAGGTCCAAATAGAAATCCATAGATCACCACCAAAGGACCACAAATTCACACTTTTTCATGCCAAATCAATGAATTTAAATAAAACCTTTGAATAACTATTTCAAACATAAATGATATATACACATATAAAGTGTTCATATACGTAAAAAAACATATGCGTGTGTGTGTACATATTACATCGGCACCAGCGTCGGCCCAGGACAAGTCGGCGGTGAAACGGACGGCGGAGAGAACGGGATCTTCCTCGGAGGTGGGGACCACGGTAGTCATGGTAGGAAGTTAAGCAGGAAATGGAAAAAAGTCTCAGAAAAATAGTGAATTTGAAACTAGTGTTTGCTCCACGGAGACCTTTGCGGGGCTACAGAAACAAACCGGGATAGAGTGCTGGAAGAAAACCCTAAACTTGGGATAGAGAGAGAATTTGAAATATAAACGAGGATATTAATGTAATTATATACTTTAAATCCTCTTTCAAAGTAAGGCCTATTTGTTCATTTTCCGCATTTTTCCTCTTTTGATTACAAATATTTTTTTGACAATCGATTTTCCCTTCCCCCTACGCCCACGACTGGATTTTCCTTGATTTTGGTGAGAATTCACTTTTTCAGGTTCAATTTTTTGTTTAATTTTTTTATTTAATTTTTTTTTTTTTTTTGCAATAGAAATAAATTCTATCCACAATTGTAATAAATTTTATCCCTTTAATTGACAATTTTCTTGAAAAATAAAGGCAAACGAATACCAAAATATCCCAAATTTTTGACAATTTTCATGAAAAATAAAGGCAAACAAACACGAAAAGATCCCAAATTTTCATATTTTTCAGGTGAAAAATTATACCAATCAAACACATTTAATTGAAAATTTTCAGTAAAACAAATTCTAGACAATTCAATTCTGTGGAATTCGTTTTCTTTACATACAAATTTCATTCTTACAATCGAATGAACCCTAAGGGTATTTATATGAAAAAATTACCTAGAAACCTACACTTAAAAAGTAGTTTTCAAAAATAAGAGGCATTAATTTTCATTTCACAAATCAGGGTGTAATTAAATTGTAAAAATTCAATCATACATCACAGATTCACCCACGCACCCCCAATTCATTTCAAAACTCTATCTTCATCACTCTCTCTACCTTTTCTCTATCTTCATCACCCCTCTTTACGTACCCACCTCTACTACTCTTTCTTCTGGTCGGTAAAGAATCAAATTCAGGGCATTGCCGCAGCTTTGGCTTTGGTTGTAGGTGGCGCGCCTTAAGAGAAGGTTATGCTAAGGGTGGCCCTCCCTACCATATCTCATTCACGATGCCATTGTATGCGATGAAGCAGAATCGTCGTGCACAGCGGCCAAGCATTGCGCCGCCGTCAATACTTGCAGCAACGACGGTTGCTTCGTCGACGACATTGTTGCAAGTAGCATCAACAGTTATGACATTGTTGAGGTGATGATGATGGGTTGTTATTCTCTCCATAAGATTTTCTCTCTCATCAGAACTTACAAATCGATCTTTTAGCCCTCGTCCCCCAAACCCCAATCCCTCCTACCCTGAAAAACAATAACGATTTGCTAGACTTGGTAATGCTTTGGTACAAGCATCCAATACAAACACAAGTCATATGGTGATATTATCTCGAGGGAGCAATCGATAATTGTAATAATGGCAATGATGAGGTAAGTGGGGGTGATAATTGGCATTTGCTTATACCCTTCTTCCATTACTTGTGCCATCCTTTTTCTCCTCAATATTTCTAAAAAATCAATATATCAAACCTCAACTACAAATTCCCAAACCAAAAATCCCCAAAAACTGAAAATCAATTAATAATTTCTCACAATACAAAACACCTACATCTTCAAGAAAAATAATAGGCACAGCCAGCTATCATTCCTAGTAGGTCTACCCAAGGACTAACACCAACAAGGACACAGAAGCCCAACACGCCTATGCTTTTCACTATCGATCTAATCAGAGGATAATTTTAAAACCCTATTTTTAGTACCTATAATTTTAAAATGCTTCTTGGAAAATGTGATTCTTAGTACCTGAATTTTGATGCCTAGTTCGTCCATCAGATGTAGTTAGTGATATTGTTGAGGTGATGATTATGGGTTGTGGTGGTGATTAATGTATGGTGCGTTTGGATGGGTGGTGAGATGACATCTGTATTTTTTTTTTTTTTTTTGGTATCGATGGTGGTGGGATCGAATAGATCAAATTAAGAGAAATTGAGACGAACAATTGGATAAGTGTGACTAATAAAATGCATAAATTATAGTCAATATATAATATATGACTTAAAAATGTGTGGTTTTGTGATTAGTTTTGTAATTGTGACCTATAATTTGTATTTTGTGATGGTGAGGTTGTGGTGAGGAGGTATGTGTTTGGTTTTTGATGGTATTAGGAGTGGTGGTGGTAACAGCAACAAGGTGTGGCCAATTCTATTTTTAATGTGACTGTTTGTGGCAGATCTGCTATTGTGTGCAACTTGATTACATATAGTCAAAAATTAGACTAATGTGGTCACAGACAATTACATTGAAGACAAATTTGACCATAGTTAGTCACGATAACATAGGTTAGCGAAGGTAGTATTTATGGTCGTGAATTTGAGTTGAAGATCGTATTAGTGGTGCAATGGAGGTGATGGTGGTGGTGACTAGAGGTGGAATGTTGTGTTGGTATACAGTGTGTGCATATTTATTTATCGTAACGCTTTGTGACCAAGTATGCGTTTATTATGACTAGTTGTAACCTATTGTGACTTGATCATATACTGTCATGGTTAAAATTGACCTAATCACATATAATAATATTGATGACAAATTCAGTCACAGTTAATCATACTGAAGAAAACTTTGATCACGGTTAGTCAAAGATAACACACATAAATGACTTGGTTGCGTACAATCATAAACAATCACACTGAAGAAAATTTTATACGTTATTTGTGACTTTTTGTGACCAAGTTTGTGTTAATTGTGACTGATTATGACAGAGTCTATTTTCATAGTGATTGTTTGTGGCCAAATTCATCTTAGTTGTGACTGGTTGTGACGAAGTCATTGTACGTGACCAAATTAATTGTGACTTAGTCACATATAGTCACAAATTAGATTGACTTGATCACAAATAGTCACATTGGATACAAATTTGGACACTGTTAGTCACAAATAACATAGATCTGATCATAAACAGTAACAAATTACGGATCAAATTTACAGGTCATAGATCAAATTTCTAGATCACATTTTATGTTACGAATCACGATAACAAATCATAGATTATATATCATATTTTATATGTCATAATGTACACAGATAACGTGTTATTGTCTAGAAAAAAGATTTGTGTATTTAATATATTTAATTACAAATATATTTTTTTGTTTAACTGTTTCATAACTAAAATTTTAATAGTATTTGATTTTTGAAATTTCAAACTTTATTTCTTAATTTTGAAATTGATCGTATGCATATCATCCCACTAGATTAAGTTACAGATTCAATAGAACTGATTACAGATCACAATGTGCACAAGTCACAAATTTAATGGAATTGGTCATATGTTATTAGCAAAAAAGAATAAAAAAGAAAAAAGGTAGTCATCAGAAAGGTGAGCGGTCACAGGAATAGTAGCCGAAACAGTCGTCAGAGCCATCATCGGGAGGTCGCCGAAATTATTGTCAGAGCAGTCGTCGATTTTGGATAGGTCGCCAAAATTGTTGTCGAAGGCAAGGTGGGATAGAGAGAGAGAAAGAGAAGGGTTTGATGTGATGGGTTGGTAGGTTGGAGGTGGGGTTGGGTAATTAGGTTAATTATACTATATTATAATTAAATATTTAATAAATTTAATTATCACATGATTTTTGAGAGATTTTTAGAAGTTTGTTAGTTTTGAAATGTAATATTTAAATGGAAGATTTATGTAGTGTTCCCTATTTATATTATCATTACGAATTTTATTAAATGCATCACAATTTTTAGTAGAATAATCATGAGTTAATTGTTTTAATATTTACTTAACTAAGGTTCATGTCTTTAACTAGTCTTAAAGTTTTAAATGTCGAGTTTTGATCACTGAACTTAGATTTACGTCTACGAGTACTCACTGAAACTTAAAATGTCGAGTTTTGGCCCATGAATTTTGAAAAATGTTGTGCATTACTCACTATAAACTCGACATTTTTCAAAATTCGGCATTTATGCTAGTGAATAACATATAACATTTTTCAAAATTTAGTGGTCAAAACTCGATATTTTAAATATTAATGAGCAATCGAAGATAAGGATTTAAGTTCAATAATCAAAATTCAACATTTTAAATTTCAATGACAAATAAAAGATATGTACCTAAGCTTAATGACCCAATAAACAATCAATTCGACAATTAAATTAACATCACAAAATTTTATTAAATGTGCCACATTATATTCACACCACAATTAAAACATAGTTTTAATAAATACACTACAACAAATTTACAATTACATACCTAATTTTTAATATAAAAGAAGAATTCTAGATTATAATAAATACACCACAACAGACTTTATATTTTTCTTTCCTTCCAGGCATTTCTTTCCACCCGCGTTCTTTTCTATATTGTAGGTGTTGGAAAAAATAAGTAAATAGCTCACTTTTGGCAAGATTTTTTATGGGACCTGTTGGTCCAATTTGGAAGATCAAAATTAATTCGTGTTCTCCTTCGTGAGAGCATCAAAATCATATATTTATTTGCCAAAACTGATGAATGGATGAATGAGAAATTGGAGCTCGAAGATGACATTGGAAGATGATTTATGTGGAAAAAATGTGTGTCCCACATAGGAAAAATATGAAAGCAAAAACCACTTTAAATATGGTTGCACATTGGAAGGGTGTAATCATGCGTAGCATAAAGGCTCTCTCCACTTGCGCACACAGGGGGTGCAAATCACGGACCGAAATTGCCTTCGGACCTTGAGCTTATATGCGGGCGCGACCTGCGTACATTAATGTCGAACCGAACGGAGCAAAAATTGGCCCATTTTCCTTACTTTTTCCACTGACTCTTGAGTTTCTGAAACTGTGGAAACTGATGTAACTCCAATGATTAATAGATAGATTAAGTCTATTTAATTAAACTCAGCTTCCAGCAATTTTCACAGATGAGAAAATCGTCATCTTCCTCACTGCATCTGTACTATTTTCAATTCTTCTTGCATACGCATATTTGTCCAGTAAGGTCGTGGTGATATTGTTTAGACGTTGTATCAGATCGTCAAAATAGTATCTGTGGTGCTCACATTCTACAAGTTTTACCGTTGTATTCTGAAAAACAGACGCTCGAATTAGACCTTAAGCACTTACGATGAGTGGACGAATCTATTTTAAGGAAACTGTACTCACATAGGCCTCGGGCTGAAAATTCATCTGCTATTTATTTATTTTACGATTATACTTTTGCACTTTATTTTTGCAGATTTATTTAGTTAGTGATTTATACATTTGCAATTTACTTGATTCATATATTTTGCAATTTACTTGTTTGTTATATTTATGTTAGAAATAAAAATCAAAAAAGAAAAAAATATATATCTGAATTTACTTGCTAACAGTTGGTAAATGCAATTCGGTATATGTATGTTACATATACGGTATTTCTACATGTAAGTCAAAATAC
This sequence comes from Olea europaea var. sylvestris, assembly GCF_002742605.1. Taxonomy (NCBI): domain Eukaryota; kingdom Viridiplantae; phylum Streptophyta; class Magnoliopsida; order Lamiales; family Oleaceae; genus Olea; species Olea europaea. Next base: position 12,828,035 of record NC_036243.1, on the reverse strand, counting down.
GGTATATATAAAAAGGGTAAAGAAAATATGTGCAAATATAGTTAAAAGCATATACAGTAGGAAGTATATACGGTAGACAGCATATACGGTAAGCTGCAAATACGATATGCAGCATATATGGCAAGCTGCAAATACGGTAAGCTGTCTACAAATATGGTAAGCTGTATATACAATAAGCTACCTGCAAATACGGTAAGCTGCCTACAATAAGCAGTATATTTAGAAATAATTTTTTTTGTTTGACTTTCAGAAATGGCAATCGAATCGACCAACATAAATGTGACACAAAATGTGCCTACTGAAAATCAGGCTGTGAGCTCTGCTTTGGCTCAAGGGCCAAGCTCTGTTATGGCTCAGACTGTGGCTAAATTGTCAAGTCATGTTGTGAGTCAAACTATGGCTCCAATAACTGGTCATACCGTTAATGTACCGGTTAATCATGGAGAAAAACCAAGAAATTCAATGACTTGAATTTCGAAAGGTGGCAGCAGAAAATGCTATTAACCCGACCACTTTAAATCTTGCAAGATTCTTGACTGAGACTGCTTCTTGAGGGAGTTGTTCAAGCAATCAGTGCACTTAATGCTTGGAACCTTTAGATTTTCCGTGTCGAAACTACATTAAGAACAGTTTAGCAGACACACTATACAATGTGTATAGTACTATGAAAACTACTAAAGAGTTGTAGGAGTCTTTGGATCGAAAATATAAAATTGAGGATGCCAAAGCTAAAAAGTTCATTGTCGGTAGATTCTTAGACTATAAAATGGTGGACTTCAAAACAGTTACCAGTCAAGTGCAAGAGCTCCAAGTGATTCTTCATGAAATTCATGCCAAATAGATGATTTTGAGTGAAACTTTTCAAGTGGTTGCAATTATTGAAAAATTGCCCCTCACATGGAAAAATTTGAAGAGTTATTTAAAGCACAAACAAAAGGAAATAAATGTCGAAGAATTAATTGTTAGACTTCGAATTGAAGAAGACAACAAAAGTTCTGAAAAGAAGTGGTTCAATCTTGGTACGGCTAAAGACAATGTTGTGGAGCATGGTCAAAGTAGTAATAGTTACAAAAACAAGTCTGGGTTATCCAGTGGCAAAATGACCAAACAAGGACCGAAAGGTAGAATTTCTAAGAATAAATTTCAAGGAAAATGCTTCAACTGTGACAAAGTGGATCACAAGTCTTAAGAGTGCAAATTGTTAAAGAAGAAGAAAGAAACAAATGTGGTTGACTACATGGCACAAGATGTGTCGAAAATTCACAAGAACCTAGTGTCCGAGTCGCTTTTGAATAAGCATGATTTTCGCATTGTATATGAGTTAAACAAAGTTATTTTTTTGAAAAGTAGAATGTTTGTCGGAAAATGTTATGTTTCCGACTGTATGTTTAAACTGAATGTAATGGTAGTTAAACCAAAAATGAATAAAGCAAACTTTTCTGCTTATTTGCTTGAATCTTCCCATTTTTGATATGGTAGACTAGAACATGTTGACTATAATACTTTACGAAGACTAGTTAACTTGAATTGCATGCCCGAGTTTCACATTGACTCCAAATATAAGTGTGGAACTTGTGTTGAGACAAAATTAACAAGGTTATCGTTTAAATCAATTGAACGGAACATAGAACCACTTGATTTAATTCACAGTGACGTATGTAATTCAAAATTGGTACAAACATGAGGTGGCAACAATATTTCATTACTTTTATCGACGATAGCACCAAATACTATTATGTGTATTTGCTAAAAAGTAAAAATGAAGCTATAGCGAAATTTATTCTTTATAAGAATGAAGTTTAAACTCAACTTAATAGGAAAATTAAGGTGCTGAGAAACGATCGAGATGGTGAGAATGAAACACCATTTGCTGAATTCTGCACGCAATAGGAATCATACATGAAACCACTGCACCTTATTCACAGTAACAAAACAGTGTTGCTGAACAAAAAAAATCTTACTTTAAAGGAAATGATGAATGCAATACTAGTAAATTCTAGATTACCTCAGAACATGTCGGGGGAAGCTGTGCTGTCAGCAAATTACCTTTTAAATAAGATGCCCCGAAAGAAAATAGAAAATACCCCTTATGAGTTATAGAAAGAAAGAAAGTCTTCTTATAAATACTTACAGTGTGGGGTTTCTTGATAAAATAACCGTTCTAATACCAAAGAAGGTAAGGATAGGACCAAAAACAGTAAATTGCATCTTCATTGGCTATGCACACAATAGTAATGCTTATCAGTCTCTTGAGTATGATTCTAAAATTCCAGACATACTCAAAAACACGATATTGGAATCAAGAAATGCTTCATTCTTTGAACATGTATTTCCGTACAAGTCCAAAGAAGAAGCAAACTCTTTCAAACGAACATATGAGACTATGACTGAAAATAGTTATGACGAAGAACTAGGAAAGGAGACTAGGGTTAGACAAAGCAAACGGAAAAGGACAGAAAAATTGTATGGTCCTAATTTTCTGACCTATATGCTAGAAAGTGAACCTCAAAGTTATCAAGAGGCTATGAATTTCTCGGAAGGACCTCAAGGGAAGGATGCCATTAAAAGTGAAATAGATTTCATACTGCAAAATCATACATGTGAGCTAATGGGTTTTCCTCTAGGAAGCAAACCGCTAAATTATAAATGAATTTTCAAAAGAAAAATAAGAGCAGATGGAACTATCGAAAAGTACAAGACCAGATTAGTAATAAAAGGTTACAAACGAAGGGAAAGCCTTAATTATTTTGATACGTATTCTCCAATAACGATAATAACATCCATTAGGTTGATACTTGCGATTACTGCTTTGTGAAGTCTTGAAGTACATCAAATGGATGTTAAAATTGCCTTTTAAATGAGATTTAGAAAAAAAATATATGGAACAACCCGAGAGTTCCGTCACCAGGGCAAGAAAAGAAAATTTGTAAATTTGTGAAGTCACTATATGGCTTGAAACAAGAACCCAAACAATGGCATAAAAAATTTGATAATATCATGATATTGAGTGGATTTAAAATCAATGAGTGTGACAAATGTGTTTACTTCAAAGACATTAAAGATGGCTACGTCATCTTGTGTCTTTACATTGACGACATGCTTATTGTTGGTAGCGACAATAAGATGATTGAATCCACTAAAAATATGTTAAATTCGAGATCTAACATGAAAGATATAGGTTTAGTTGATGTTATACTTGGAGTGAAAATCTCAAGAACATCAGATGGACTTGTTCTAAGTCAGTCACATGATGTGGACAAAATTCTAGAAAAGTTCAATAAGGATGATACTGGCTTGGCTAGAACACCGATAGATGCAAGTCAACATCTATCTAAAAAGAAAAGGTGAAAGTGTCTCTCAAGTATAATACTCAAGAATTATTGGAAGTCTATGTACTTGATGAACTGTACAAGATCAGACATAGCCTACATAGTCAGTAAACTAAGTAGATATAGAAGTAATCCAGGAGCTGATCACTAGAAAAGAATAGAAAGAGTATTAAGATACTTAAGATATACTCGTGACTATGGACTACATTATACCAGATATCCATCGATCATCAAAGGATACAGTGACGCTAATTGGATATCTGATGTAAAAGACTCAAAATCCACCAGTTGATTTGTGTTCACATTGGAGGTGCTATCACATCGTGGAAATCCTCTAAGCAAACAGTTATAGTCAAATCTACGATGAAAACTGAGTTTATAGCTCTAGATAAATGTGGTGAAGAGGTTGAGTGGTTGTGCAACTTCTTAGAGGATATTTTAAGATGGCCAAAACCCGTGCCAATAATTTGCATATATCTTGATAGTCAATCAGCAATAGGAAGGGTATAGAATAACATGTACAATGATAAGTCTAGACATATATGTCGAGATACAATACCATAAGATAACTACTCTCAATTGGAGTTATCACTATTGACTACGTAAGGTCAAAAGATAACATTGCGGATCTGCTAAGCAAAGGGTTGAATAAAAAGTTAGTTGGGAAATTATCAAAAAAAATGGGACTTAAGCCCTTGAATGGATAATCATTACAAAGAAAACCCAATCTAGTTGACTGGAGATCCCAAGATCTACGTTCAAATGGACAATCTAATCGTAAAGATTTAATAAAATCACTATGGGGGTGTTATCTCCTGTCCATTCCTATGATGTAATAGTAATGCCCATAAGGATGAAAGTTAAGCAATAGACTTTTAATGATTCTTATGAGTTGAAAATCGAGCCAAGTAATGCGGGTTACTTGTAATAAGAAATCACCTATATGAGAAAGAAGTAAGGACGCTTCTAAGAGAATTGTGTGGGGCTCAATTCTTAAGAACTCTCACATAACTAGGCATATGTTCATGGCCAAAACGACAATACAATGAGAACTGAATTGTGTTAGGAAGAATCCTGTGTGAAGTACATCATCGTTTACATAAACGGCAGAACAGTTCAAGGACAACACGTTTACTGATCAGTTAGTAAAATAAATATGCTTTCACAAGAGAAGGTTCAAAGGATAATACCTACCTATCCTATGCAGGCTTCAACCATTGAACTTTATAACCAATTCTTATATCTTACGGTCACCAAGTCTTGTATCTCACGGTCTCATGTCTCTTCCAATTTTCATTTATGTGGAGGATTGTTAGAAAAAATGAGTAAATGACTCACTTTTGGCAAGATTTTCAGTGGGACCTGTTGGTCCAATTTGAAAGATCAAAGTTGATCCGTGGAAGGGTATAATCGTGTGTAGCATAGAGACTCTCTCCACGTGCGCGCGCAGGGAGATGCAAATCATGGATCGAAATTGCCTTTGGACCTTGAACTTGTATACAGGCGCGACCTGCGTACACGAATGTCGGATCGAACAGAGCAAAAATTGGCCCCTTTGGAGTGTCCATATTTTGCAATTTTTCCCTTGCTTTCTCCACTGACTCTTGAGTTTCTGAAACTGCAAAAACTGATGTAACTCCAATGATTAATAGACAGATTAAGTCTATATAATTAAACTCAGTTTTCAGTAATTTTCACAGATGAAAAAATCGTCCTCTTCCTCTCTACATCTGTACTGTTTTCAGTTCTTCCTATATATGCATATTTGTCCAGTAAGGTCGTGTGATATCGTTCAGACGCTGTATCAGTTTGCTAGAGTAGTATCTGTAGTGATCAGATTCTACAAGTTTTATCATTGTAACCTAGAAAAACAGACGCTTGGATTAGACCTCAAGCATTTACGGTAAGTGGGCGAATCTGTTTTAAGCACTCGCACAGGCCTCGGGTTGAAAATTCATCTACTATATATTTATTGTACAATTACATATTTGCAATTTATTCTTGCAAATTTATTTAACGATTTACATGTTTACAATTTACTTAATTCATATATTTTGCAGTTTACTTGTTTGTTATCTTTATGTTAGAAATAAAAATTGAAAAAGAAAAAAAATATCTGAATTTTCTTACTAACAGTTGATAAATACAATTCGGTATATGTATGTTACATACACGGTATTTCTATGTGTAAGTGAAAATACGGTATATATGAAAAGGGTACAGAAAATATGTGCAAATACGATTAAAAGCATATACGGTAGGAAGTATATACGATAGGTAGCATATATGGTAAGCTGCAAATATGATAGACTGCATATACGGTAAACTGCAAATGTCTGCAAATATGGTAAGCTGTATCTATGATAAGCTTCCTGCAAATACGGTAAACTGCATATACGATATGCTCAAAATCGATATTTAAACTACATATACGATATGTGATAGTTCGGTTTCATTAACAACACTATATTATAACAACACGCATCCATGGCAAAGAAGAGAGCACTAGGCTACTGCTACTTTATATGGACCGGATAAAAAAAGAAGTAAAAAGCCCTACCCATTTCTTCTTATTCACATTATCAAGAGAAATGGGTAAGTTTTTCTTTTCATCCACGCTATTTTTTTCTTAATTTTTTTTTTCAAAGAAGGGAAGATGAAAACTTGATTTTAAAGAAATGGGTCTATATCTCTTTGTCAGTAAACTTGCTTTATCAGACTCCAACCTTTGGATTTTGCATACAATGACACCTACAAATTATTACCTTCAAGCAAGAAAATTTCTGGGGAGTTATTACGTACAAATTTTCGTAACATAAAGAAGAAGAATGAATTAGGTTTACGTCAGTAGTGTGATTATAATGTGGTATGAATAATTAAAAGTATATTAATCCTAATTATGTAATTATACTTAAGGTCATTTAAGTAAATAAGAAAAAAATTAAAAATTTGGTGCACTTATTAAATTTTGTGGTGGTAATATAATTACCGTTTTTAGTATCTTTCTTATTTACATAAATAGCCTTAAATAAAATTATATAAGTAGGGTTTTAATAAACTTTTTAATAAAATAAATTATTATTCCATCACAAACATAAACCTAATTTTTTTCTTTCTTTTTCTAAACATGAGACTGCACATAACTTTTTTGTTGACAACAACTTTTACTTTATTCCACAGCGGCAAAATAATTTTCTTTTTGTCATGGTAAATGGATTTACCATTGACTTCAATTTTCGATACAAATGTTGTACATATTTGGAGAGTTTGTCAATGCAAGAATATTAGAAGGGCTGTAAATTATTGTAAAGAACATACAAAGATGGTTGTTTTTTTTTTCCCAACTGAAACTTGATGCTTTATGTTCTGAAATCTGGAAATTGTGTAAAAGATTTTCTTTCCTTTGGAACCGTCTTTCTTCGTTCTAATTAAATTTAAAATTATCATATTAATCATATAATGCCTTGCTGCATCCGTTATATCCTTGGCATAGCTACAGGTTTAGGAATTAACATTGATCAAGAAAGCGACATGCTAAAGGGAGGGAAGGAATGGAGGAGAGAACATTGACTTAAGAAAATTAGCTAATGGGTATTTACTTAATCTTCAAAAACCTTAACAATTGGGAAACTACTTTCAAGAGTGAATATGGCCTTGTGTTGCCCCCCGGGGCACATCCGAGTTGGTGGAACAATTGCATTGGTGGGCTCACAAACCAAGCGTGGAGGGTTCGATTCCTGGAAGGCAGCATCTTGGAAGGGGGATTTATCTCGAAGGCAAGGTGCTGGAGGGCAGTGGAGAGGGCCCTCTTTGGGGAAGGAGTAAAAGCCATGCAGGAACCTGAGAGCCAATAAGGGCACAACTCACAATTAACTTCCTCAAGCTAATGAGGGGCCGGAGGCTTGAGGTCCAGGATTTAATCTGGCGAAGCTGAGACACCTGGGTATCAAAAAAAAAAAAAAAAAATATGGCCTTGTGCTGCTCTTTGATCTTTAAAAAAGTGGACAGTATTTCCAATGGCTACAAAAATTATTTTGAAATAGTGATAGTTTGGAAAATGTGCGATTAAAAAATAAGGAAAAAATTTTGGTTTACGTGTAAAATTATTTTATATGAGAACGTGTAATTGAAAATGAATTTTTAAAAATTGAGTTTTTTTTTTTTTAATAAATATGGAGGCCAAACATAAGCTACATTTAATTGCAAAAAGGTTCATAACTTTTACGTATTATCATATTTATTTCTCTAACTTTTTATTTCATTCTTATTTTCAAATTAATACAAATTGTTCTTAATTATAGTTTCTTTCCAAAATTTTGTTTAAGATGGTGTAAAAATTCTCATTTACCTATTGCATTTTTAAATTAGCAAAATAAATAGCAACGTGAAAATGTGATTAAATAATTGACCCTTATTTGAAGCACGTCAAAAATATTTTTGGATGAAAAATAATGATTAAGGACACGATTTTCTAATCAATAAAATGTTAAAAATAAATAAAAAAATTAAGGATATAAATGTGATAATGAATAATAGTTAATAACCTTTAATATAATTAAAATGTGGTGCATTAAGAAAAATAGTTTGAATGTAACCACGCTTTAACATTTCTTGTTACTTAGTGCCCTAAAAATATTGGCACCACTTAATCTTTAAGTGCATTACATTTTAATTACATGAAATTTTTGTAATCTTCTTGTCCCACTTCATCTTCAACATTTTTCATCACATTTTTTATTTTCAATCTTTGTTTTTAAGTAGGACAACTCATTGTTTTGCAATTTTTTCACTTACCTAAAGAGAATAGATGACCGGTTGGGTAGATGTGTTTCGAGCTTTCGGGTAAATGCAAATTATTTTAATGGTAGGATGGGGTGGGTGAGGTACGAGTTTAAAGTTCAAAAATGATTTTTCTTTTGGCAATGGTGTGGATGAGAAATCGACATTGAAAAGAAAAATATGCATGGTGATGGTGGTGCGGTGGAGGTACAGATTTGTGCGGTAGTGGTGGTGGTAAGGTGGGGTGGTTCGAATTAAAAGATATTGTAAACTATAATTGGGTAATTGTAACCAATAAAACGAATGATTTGTGACAAATAAATAATATGTGACTTTAGAGAAAATGTGTAATTTTTGATTAAATCTGTAATTGTAACCTATATTATTTTTGTGATTAATAAATAACTTGTGACTAATTAATTTGATAATTTTTATCATAAAATAAGTTGTGATCAAGTACGTTTTTCCCCCTTGTTATTGAGAGCACAAAGTCACGGACCTAGTTTTGTTATACCCAAACAATTAGAACCGTGCGACCTTAACGTTCGACAATTTTCATCCCTCACAAGAAAACATTAAGTCAGCATTTCCATGTTTACAAATAATTTAATCAATGAAGCTAAATTATAACCACGTCGAGAAGACAATTTTGAAGTAAGGAAACTTTCTTTGTATAAATGAAAGAGAAAACTTTACAATCTCTTTAATGTATAAAATTCACTTCATTCTACATGATTTACAAATGAGATTTTCATATCTATTTATAGGCAAAACCTTACAAGTTATCTTGAAATCAATGACCAAGATTAATTTGATTCAAAGGTCCTCACTAGTGGCAAATTGTCTTAAATCTCATTTGATCAAGTTGCATTTAACTTTCCAACTCATTCTAGTTGGCATCAAGTGGATATTCTCTACAAATATCCTTGCAAGTGGATATGTCATTTTCATAGTGCCAACTTGATCTTAGCTTACTCGATATTATCTTGCAAGTGGCCAAATGGATAAGTTGTGTAAGTTGGCCAAATTACCTATTTGCTTCCCCAAAACTTCATGTTGCAGGCTATAGTATTTTTCTTCACAAAATGGCTGGTTTGGACTTAGGGAAACCTCATTTTTGTGCTGAAAAGTTGCCTATTTCAGACAACCTGTGTTCTGCCAAACAATCTGCCTGCGTCCCCAGCCTGAGTCTACCTATATCCACTGTCGCAATTTGCCTGTATCCTCTACTGCAAGCTTTTTCGTCCTGCTGAAGTGTGCTGCCCATGCAGTGATTTATGACTAAATTTGCAATTGTGATCCATATTTTATGTCTTTTAACTATGACATTTTTTTATTTTCGACTCGTACATAATTGTACCATAAATTATATGTTTTTGTAACAAATAATCGTTTCTTTGTAACTGTGACCTTGCGTGGTTTTGTTACTAACATGTGATTATGACCACAAATTATGTGTTATTATGACTATGACCTATTTAACTATATTAAAGGTCACAAAATCTTATCAAATGTCACAAAATATGACCACTTAATGCCGGAAAAAAATTCAATATTTTAGAACAATAGAGAAAGAAATTGTGAGGTGTAAGAAAAAGAGAGAGAGTGTGTGTGTGTGTGTGAGAGAGAGAGAGAGAGAGAGAGAGAGAGAGAGAGATGCAGGAGAGAATTATAGAACAATATATATTATAGAGAGAAAAATGGAAGGTGTAAGGGGGAGAGAGAATAATAAAGTGTTTGAAAGAGAAAGTGAAAGGTGAGAGAAACAATATTAAGATGATGTATATTAGGGTATGATATTATCGATGGATATTATCGATGAATATATCTTCATTTAATTAATTTTCTTTCATAATATCTTAAAAATATATATAATGCTATGAAAGGAGAGAAATAGAGAAGAGAGAAGAAAACTTAATAGACTTGTGGGTATTACAATTAGATCCAAAGCCAAATATTTATAGGGAATGGCTAGGGATACAATGATAATAATTTCTAGAGTTGCAGGAATACAATTATTATTGACTTATAAACTTACTATTTACAGCATTTCTTCTTAAATGACACATTACAAAATATCCACTTCATTAGGACCTTATTTTGATAAAAATCCAATTGTAGAAAAAAATCAAACGAAGGAAAATACGTATAATTATTTTGGAGTACTAAAAATAAATGCCACCTCATTAAAATTTTGCTAGGAAAATTCCATAGGATAAAACCTAAACGAAGGAAAAAGGATACAACTACTCTTCTTGATGCTGATGACTGAAATTTTTTGAGTCGGCGTATTCCAATCTCGTGAACCAATTTCATGAATGTAGATAATTACAGTGCTTTAGTGAATAAATCAGCTACATGTCATTTGAGTGAATTTGTTGAACATCAATGTCGACATTCTTTTGAATCTCATGTGTATGAAAATTTTTTGGAGAAATATGATTCGTTGTGTCACCTTTAACATAGTCTTCTTTGAGTTGTGCAATACAACTTGCATTATTTTCATACAAAATTTTTGGACTATATTTTATTGAAATTAATTCGTATGATTCTTGGATATGATGGGTCAAATTTCATAGCTATACACATTCTCAAATTGTTTCATGGATTGCATTAATTTTAAAATGATTTGAGAATGTTGCCATCAAGGATTTCTTCAAAGATATCCATGATATAGTTGTTCATGTACGTATAAACACATATTATGTTTGTGATTTAATTTTATGTGGATCAGAGACATAATTATCCCTTAAAGCGGATCCCGATTTTTGAAAATAAAATAATCCAAAATCAATAATACCTATAAATGTATTTAAACACTATTCCAATATCTATGAGTTGGTGTAAAGTTATATCTTGCAAAGAGATTTACAAAAAAGCTATGTTGGGTCGAACGTAGTACTTCAGGACCAATAACCTCTTCTCCATCTTCAAGTGGACAAAATTGATCTTTTTCATATCAAGTAATTGAACGGCCAAAGGTGATGCCAATGGATGTTCATTATCCATATAAAACATTGTAAGATTTTTTTTCTATATATGTCAATTCATAAACAAATAAACTTTTCGAAAACGTTCAATTTGTAATTCGAGACAAAATTTGGTTTTTATCAAATCATTCATCTCAATTTCATTTTCAAATAATCCGTAGTTTTATTGAGTTTTTCAGGAGTTTCAATATAATATAAATCATGAACATAAATTGTCATAATTACAAATCCATAGACATCATCATTTTTATAACTCTCATTCAACAAATATTCGCTAAGACAATTATAACACATACATCTAAATTATTTTAATCTATATAATAATCTTTTTAATTTAATTGAAAACATGATTCTCAGGCATGTATCATTTATTACTGATACTTTAACTCCTTCAAGGACTTATATATATGTCACTATCAAGTGACCCATACAATTTTGTAGTTACTATGTCCATAAGACGCAAATCGAGCTTGTGTCACAGTCAAATTAATTAAAAATCTAAAAGTGATGATATCTACTATGGGCGAATATGTTTTCTCCTAATCAATTCATAGACTTTATGAGAAACCTTAAGCTACGATCGAATTTTGTATCCTATAATTTCATTATTTTCATTTATTTTGCACACGAAAATCCATTTATATTGTACAAGAATTGCATTTTCAGGTATTCAAACTTGTGGTTCAAACACTTTTCTTTTCTCTAAAGAATTGAATTTCACCTGTATAGCTTCTTTCCATCTTAGCTAATCATTTTTATGTTAACAATCTTTAACAGACTGTGGTTCAGGATCCTTGTTTTGCATAATATCAAAAGCTATGTTAAAGGAGAAAATTTGTCCATAACAATATTATTTCGTTCCCATAATTTATGAGATAACATATAATTTATTGAATTCTCAATATTTTCTGACATTTATTTTCAATATTAGATTGATCAATATTTTCTAACATTTTTCTTTTGTACTTTTCTTATTCGAGGTACAGAGTCTTTTGAACTAACTGGTCGACCACGATTATGGTATATGAGATTCATTTGCTACAGAAGATTGTCTTGTAGGGATATCAATTTTTTCTGGAATATTCTCCGCTGATATATATGACTTTATTATTTTTCTTGTATCAACAAATATATCGGGTAATTGATTTGCAACTCTTTGCAAATAAAGGATTTTCTCAACCTCTTGCTTATATTGATTGTTGTCGAAATCAAAGCGAAATAGAGTTTTTTCATTCCAAAAAAATTTACCTTATTTTTCAAAATGTAGATTTTTTCTCTCAAAGTTGGGAAAATCATTTCATCAAAAGGACAATATACAGAATGCACAGTAAATGAATCACATGTTACATGTTTAAGATACCTAATAATAGATGGTAAATTAAAATCTACATAAATCCCATGTTTTCATTAGGGATCCATTGTAGTACACTATGGGAGTGAAATATGGAAATGGATAGTACAATAAAAAATCTGTAGGTGAAAAATATTAGGTTCATGACCAAATACAAGTTACAAAGCTGATTATTGACAATAGGTCTTATAAGAACCAATGAATTAGTATGTAATATGGCATAATCCCAAATATAAGCTGAAATTGTTGTTTTCAAAAGCAAAGGTCGAGTAAAAAGTTGTGAACGTTTAATAAATGACTCTGCTAAACCATTTTGTGCATGGATATGTGCTATTAAATGTTCAATAACAATCCAAATTGGCATACAATAATTATCGAACACTTGTAATCTAAAATTCACCAGCATTAAAAAGGTAAATTGTCTTGATCGAATAATCGAGAAATTAAGCTCGTAATTTTTTGATTTGAACAAATAATCTAACAAAAGTTACATTCCTATTGGAAAGTAGGTAGACATTAGACCATCTAGTAGAATAATCTATTAATATCTTCAAATAACGAAATGATCCCACATATATTTCTATGAATTCTTTTCATGAAAGTTAAAAATTTGATATTGACTTTTGTAGTCGAAGGTTTAATGACTAATTTGTCTTGTGAACAAGCAATACATGAATAATCATTACGTAGAATAATATTATGGTTCTTTAAAGGATGTGCATGGGAATTGTTTATTATTCCGTCGATCATGTCAAAGTATTAAATTTTTTTAGTTAACGAACTTCTGATTCATGACAATATTTAATTCAACCATTTTTATAAATGTATAATAAATGCCAAATGAGAATGCATGTAATTTTTCTTTTATCCACTTCTTACCAGATACAAAAGAAGTCAAGCAAAGATATCCAATGTTATTTTCTTACATCGTCTCAATATGATATCAATTACAGTGGATGTTTTTAAAACTAAACAAATTTCTTTTGAATTTGATAGATTAAAGTGCATTATCAATATAAAATTTTGTATTATTTGGTAAAATAATACAAGCTCTTCCAGAGCTTTCAATGATCTACCGTGTACCTGATATCGTATTAACATTATTTTTTATTAATGTTAAGTTCAAAAAATATTTTTCGTTTTCAAGAATAGTATGTATAATTACATTATCAATTAAACAGGTGTATTGACAATCCATGAATTTTCACTAGATTTTGAAGAATTAAACTTTCATGCTAATAGCGTGTTATGAAAAGAAAGAAAAAGAGAATAGAGAACAAAGAGTAAATTTAACCAATAATCACTGAATTTTACACTTGATTACTACTTGCTCACTCATCTTTCACATATTACTGAATGCTCACTCATCTTTTCATATAATTACTCATTCATCACTCATCTTTTCAAATAATTGGGCGACTTTTACGACAAATTTTCGACAACTTTCGACCACAAAGAATGTCGAATTTTGATACCGTTGGAAAGCCCACGATGTCCTCTTCAATTACCACCCAAAATCTCATTATAACTCCAAAGCATTCGATCGAAAATTTGCCCAAAAATTTTGAAAATCTGCCCAGATTTTCAAAATTTTTGGGCGACTTTTAAGGTAATTTTTCGACAACTTTCGACCATCAAAACTATCGAATTTTGATACCATTGGAAAGCCCACAATGTCCTCTTCAATTACCATCCAAAATTTCCCCATAACTCCAAAGGATTCGGTCGGAATAAACCCACAAAATCAGCATCTTGAAAAGGCAAAAATCTGGACAAAGTTGGGGATGCTGACTTTGTGGGTTTATTCCGACCGAATTCTTTGGAGTTATCGGGAAATTTTGGGTGGTAATTGAAGAGGACATTGTGAGCTTTCCAATGGTATCAAAATTAGATAATTTTGATGGTTGAAAGTTGCCGAAAAATTGCCTTAAAAGTCGCCCAAAAAAATCTGAAAATCTGGGCAGATTTTCAGAATTTTTGGGCGACTTTTAAGGCAATTTTTCGATCGAATCCCTTGGAGTTATAATGAGATTTTGGGTGGTAATTGAAGAGGACATCATGGACTTTCCAACAGTATCAAAATTCGACATTCTTTGTGGTCAGAAGTTGTCGAAAATTTGTCGTAAAAGTCACCCAATTATTTGAAGAGACGAGTGGTGAATGAGTAATTATATGAAAAGATGAGTGAGTATTCAGTAATATGTGAAAGATGAGTGAGCAAGTAGTAATCAGAATTTTTGGGCGACTTTTAAGGTAATTTTTCGACAACTTTCGACCATCAAAACTATCGAATTTTGATACCATTAGAAAGCCCACAATGTCCTCTTTAATTACCATCCAAAATTACCCCATAACTCCAAAGGATTCGGTCGGAATAAACCCACAAAATCAGCATCTTGAAAAGGCGAAAATCTGGACAAAGTTCGGGATGCTGACTTTGTGGGTTTATTCCGACCGAATCCTTTGGAGTTATCGGGAAATTTTGGGTGGTAATTGAAGAGGACATTGTGGGCTTTCCAATGGTATCAAAATTAGATAGTTTTGATGGTTGAAAGTTGCCGAAAAATTGTCTTAAAAGTCGTCCAAAAAAATCTGAAAATCTGGGCAGATTTTCAGAATTTTTGGGCGACTTTTAAGGCAATTTTTCGATCGAATCCCTTGGAATTATAATGAGATTTTGGGTGGTAATTGAAGAGGATATCGTGGGCTTTCCAACGGTATCAAAATTCGACATTCTTTGTGGTCGGAAGTTGTCGAAAATTAGATAGTTTTGATGGTTGAAAGTTGTCGAAAAATTGCCTTAAAAGTCGCCCAAAAAAATCTGAAAATCTGGGCAGATTTTCAGAATTTTTGGGCGACTTTTAAGGCAATTTTTCGATCGAATCCCTTGGAGTTATAATGAGATTTTGGGTGGTAATTGAAGAGGACATCGTGGGCTTTCCAACGGTATCAAAATTCGACATTCTTTGTGGTCGGAAGTTGTCGAAAATTTGCCGTAAAAGTCACCCAATTATTTGAAGAGACGAGTGGTGAATGAGTAATTATATGAAAAGATGAGTGAGCATTCAGTAATATGTGAAAGATGAGTGAGCAAGTCAATAGATTTGTGTGTATTACAATAAAAATCAAAATCCCATAATTGTGGAAAGGATTAGAGATATAATGGTAATAATTTTTTGGGCTGCAGGGGTACAATTGTCATTTATTAATAAATTTAACATTTACAACATAAAATATATTATACTCCTGTTTGGTATTGATTAAAATCGTATTAAAATCTTCATTCAAAGTCAACATTTAATTTGAATCCCGCATTTTATGAGATACACAATTTTTCAACGGGTAATTAAGCTCACTGTCCTTCAAAATTATTAAATTAGAATATTATCCTAAAATTAATTAAAATCTTTGCTCTAGTAATTAATACGCTCAAAACTTCCCTTCCCCAAGCAAACCCCAAAACCAAAACCTTAGAAGCCCTTCAAGTCAGAACCATATATCCGGCCATAACTCCCACCAATTTTTAATTTTGGTAAATCGTCATCTCTGTTGCTTAATCTAGCATCTTCACTGTCACCTTCATATAAGAAATATTTTATTCATCTTCTTATATTCATCAAATGCGGTTTATTGAAGTTGTTTGAAAAGGATGATGAGGTTGAACTTGAATTGGTTTAAAAGGTTTTCAAGCATGCCTTCAATCTAGCTTGCATTTTTGCTTTCTTGAATTGTTTGTATATTTAAACAATTATGTTGATGCAAGGGTCCTTTTATATATATATATATATATATATATATATTTCTCTTAGTTGTCTTAAATGAGTCTAATTCTTCAAGTTACCTTTTATTGAAGGAGTTTTATTTTGTATTTTATTATCTAATAAAAAAATAATTCGAAACTTTCAAAAAGTAAAAATAAAATAAAATAATAATAATAATAAAATAATATTTAAAAAAATTTAATTAATTAAACGGGGCAAAAAGTTGCCCCGTCCCCACCCCGCCTGGGGTTTTAGCCAAACGGGGCGGGGTGCCCTCACCCACCCCGTTATCATCACTATGTTAGTATATATCATATAGACACTATCATTCATCTTTGAATATTGTTGATATAGCTTGATGTGATTGTGATGGTTTTGGATGCATTATAACTTCCACTATTGGTGGCTAAGACAAGACAGGATTCTTGTAGTCATATGCCTCAAGGGCTACCTTATATGAGGCCTTAATTAACAGCTGCAAAGCTTAGTCTTTCAGTAGCATATGTGAGCCTTAAGACATCTTGGTTTCTGTTCCTTATTCATATATCTTTCGGGTTTCTTTTACAGGCCTTGGTTTTCTGGGATGGTTAATTTCATAAATTACAATGATTTATAGGTTTCTGGTGCTATTTTTCACACAACTCAATACTAAAACCAAGAAGAAAAGAATTTGATTCTAATATTCACTGTCACCTACTTATAAGAAATATCTTATTCCTCTTCATACATTTTTATATGCAAGTGTTTTTATGATGCGGAGATCAGGAAAATTGATGAGCACATATTATTTCTTACCTTTTGGAGCGTCACTTTTTATGCGTTTTGTCATTTTTTTTTTAAAATAATTGTCGCTTATCTTTTTTTTGGTCACTTCATTGAACTGATTTTTGATTGGTGTTTGTCACTTTTTTTTTTTAATTTCTATCACTTTTTCAAGTGTTTGTAACTTTTTTTTTTTTTTGAATTTTTTCAATTTTTTTGAGTGTTTCTGACTTTTTTAGTCCGTCATTTTTTGAGCATGTGTAACTTTTTAAAATTTGTGTCAACTTTTTGAATTCGTCACTTTCTTAAATTTCTGTAACTTTTTCGAATTTTTGTCGCATTTTTAGTATGTCACTTTTTTTTTTAATTTAATTTTTGTTACTTTTTTCCAATCACCTTGATTTCTATCACATTTTTAGTGACAATCATCACTTTTTAATAGAAGTAAAAAATTGTATGTCGTTTTTTAATCAAAAGGTGACGTTTATCTTTTAAAAGTGATATTGTCACTTTTTAACATTACACAATATTTTTTATTTCTAGAAAAACTTTTCTTATGATTTGTCAAAAGACTCATAATTTTAATGATATTTCTGTAAATTGCCCTTTTTCAATCACATATTTCATTAATTTTTATCACAACCTACTAAAATTTTGATTTTAATCTATACCAAACCAGGGCTATATAACAAATAAGGGCTATAGCTCTTACACGTTACATAATCATTCTTGAGGCCGCAACCATGGCAACTTCACAAGACCACATCTCATATGAGGTCCATACATACATAACAAGATATGTTGCGCAAGCAAGTAAAATGAAACAGAGATCAGAATACAAAAGATTGAAACTTCCAATGAATTAAAAACATTCAGCACTCACTGTTTGTTTCTTAATTGTGTTTTGCTGATTACACCCAGTAACTAAATTTTGATAAGACAACCACACGTAATCCAAGCATTCATTGAAGCAAATGAAGAATAAGGACATCATTTGCTGCCATCACCGAATAAGTAACCCAAAGAAGAGCCACCCCCAGGTGCAGCCTGGACCTTGGTCGAAGGGCGTTCCTGTAACAATATATAACTCATCAAATTATTGCACGTCTTCCCCAGATCGAAGAACTACTAGGAGCGGAGTTAAAATCAAAGAATGCATCCGTTTGTGAAACCAAAATGTATACTGACATACAAAATCATGTGATATTATCCTCCACTCGGATAAGCAATTTGTTGTCAAACGACCTCCTCGGACTCTGTGATGTGAACTCGATTTTAATTTTAGTCGACATGGAACAAATAATTGAATGGTATGTCAACACCACAAATGAGACGACCCAATCCCAATTTGTATGGACCACTAGAAGCAACCTAATTTATTAGTGTTAGTCGTAGCCCGTCCCATTTACTTGGATAGCTTAGGAATGGTACCCATTTGGAGCCCATTATTCTTGTGTTAGGCCTTTTGGGCCACTACTTGACTTAACCTAACTTGCCTTATTTTATCTCTCCTTTTGAGCTATGTATCCGTCTCCTTTAGTGCCTCCATGAGACACACGCTGTTGCTTCCTTTTGATTCCCGTTTCTTTGTCCCTTTCTCTTCGGTTTTGCTTACTTGTGCTACTTTTGTGGTTAATATTTGTTTGATATTGGCCTTCCTGGGTGATCTCTTTGTGGGTAATCTAAAGCAACCGTAAAGGGGAAGAAACTAAGTTGTGGTGTTTGGGTTGTACCTCGACAGTGGTGTTGATTTAGTGGTAAATTGAGCCCGATAATGCCTTGGTATTTGTGGGTTTTCACTCTACAACTGGTATTAGAGCTTTGGTGGTGGAAATCCGGCCAAAAAGTCGTGAGAGGCGCGATTTTCTTACCACCCAAATCTGAAGTCTTCCTTTTTCAGCCAAACGTGACCTTCGTTGGCGGGGCATGTGGCAACAGCAGCGGCCACGCGTGGAGCAATTTCTGACGAGATATTTTTTGACCTCCTGAACACACTGATATTGTTTGTTTTGTGTTTCAAGCCACGCGGGAAAACTTGGACGGTTTTATCCCTGGATACCAATCTGCATTTTTAGCTGATTGCATTGGTATAGTTGCTAATCTTTAAAGTGAATAGTGGTGGCATTAAAGTAGCAAATTTACATCTCTCGATTTTATGGACCCAGATAAATTCGCTCTCATAAATTGGCTTAACCAGTTTAATTACCAACATTAGCGCGTCAACGTGTGAGGTGATAGTAGGGTTGTGGTTACGTGAAGAGGTAACATTGTTTGTACTAGAAATTAGGATTACTTGCTCTTAATTGTTTTGATTGAATATTTACTTTTGTTAAATATGTGTATCGTTCTTTGTGCTATAATTGCCGTAAAAAAATTTCTATTGGACATATCTATTTTTTTTTTTTTTTTGCATTGTCATTTTCAATGGGTTATTAATTCCGTTAGAATATCGAGACCTTACCTGTTCGAATATTCCCTTAATCTAAGACCACGAATCTTACAAGATGCTGGGAATTTAGAACGGAGTATATTGTCTGTGAACCTAGGACCATTTTGTGTGGTTTGACTGTATTTTGTGCACTTTGGACTGTTTTGTGAAAATGTCAACTCACAATTTCGATTTGGGAATTTTTAATGGAAAACATGATTTTTCATTGGTCCAACAAAAAGTTTCAAAAGCCAATGAAGGCAAGTTTCCAACTGATTTTTCAAAAGAACAAGGAGAATAAATCGATGAACTTGCTTATACTTCAACCATTTTACACTCGTCTAACTATGTTTTAAGAAAGGTGGGTAAACTGAAAACTAGTAAAGAACTTTGAAAAAATTGGAAGATTTGTACTTGCTCAAATCTACTCCGAACAAGCCTTACTTACTTGAATGTTTCTTCAGCTTTAAAATGGATCCTTCAAAGGATCTCGAGGAGAATTTAGATGCGTTTAACAAATTAGTTCAAGATATTGTTAACTGTAACGAAGCAGTGTCTGAAACCTATAAAGCCATAATTTTGCTTAATTCTATGCCTGACTCATATAAGGAAGTTCAAAATGCAATTAAGTATGGTAAGGATATATTGATGCCTAAAATTGTCATAGACTCTCTTAGAAGTAAAGAGATAGAAATTAGAGTTGAAAAACATGATAAGAAAAGTGGCAAGATACATATGATGCGGGGTAGAACTTAGTTTAAGCAAAATAGTCATGATAGATACCAAAATAGGAGCGAGTCGAGTGGTAATGGATGGAAGAAGAAGGGCAAGGATAGGTCTAAATCAAAATCTAGAACGAAGGTAGAAAATGCTATGGCTGTGGGAACACACGACATTTTATAAAAGATTGTTATAAGGAGAATGGTAAGCAAAAGGTTAAAGAGAGAGATAAAGTTAATGTGTTGTCTTCTGCTTCCGATGTTTACGACAGTGAGGTTTATATGATTACAAGTCATGTTGCTTATACTGTTGAACT
>NC_036243.1:12740992-12800476 GCF_002742605.1 Olea europaea var. sylvestris | reverse complement strand
AAAATTGATGATAATTAAATAAGTGTAAATTAGGAAAATTCTTTGCAAAAATTGCTTTTTTAACATTAAGCCCCCGTTTGATTTTCATTCTTATAAGAATAAAATGAAAAATATAGTTGTTACGAAACCCATACAAGAAAGAGGAATTCAAATATGATGACTTGATGTGATGGATAACGGTCATATTTTTCATTTTTTGACCAAAGAATGGGAAACAAACAGGGCCTAAATAAAATTTCTTAATCCGTGTGAAAAAATAAAATCAATCTATATAAATGGGACGAATGGAATAGTTTACTGTTTAGTGAAGATCAATGTGTTACAAAATCAAAAGATTAAGGTCTTGTAAGTTACTAGGGACTTCTGCTACAATTTTTAGTAGAAGTAGTGGAGACAATATTTTGACATTCAAAATGGAGCTGGCACTTCTGTATTTTTGTGGTTGGCTTCCGATTGACAGAGAAATCTTATTGAATTATTAGAGCATCCTGATGCTAATGTGAATAATGAATCGTACCTTCTAATGAACGGCAAATACTTACACTTACATCGAGCCCTATTGGTCCACAATATTAAAATTCATATTTTTCTCAAATTTATTTTCAAATACATATTTAATTAAATTCAAAACTTTTATTAGTCCGTCAACCACATATTTCACTAACTTTTATTAAAATCTACTAAAAATTTATTCCGTTGCACAAATCAAATGAGGATTGATATGATTTCAGAGTTTTCGAATTGTATATATTTGTCCACAGAAACGAATGTTGAGAGTGGGGAATGGATACGAATGCCTTTGGACCGTGGAATTGGATAATAGAAGCTTTTAGATAAATAATCTATTTTTTAAATTAAGTTAAAAATTTAAAATGTTTCTATTAGTCATGATTATTACTTAAATATTGAGCTTTTTTGTCAATTGTAGGGCTTATCTCTCTATCTTTACCCTTTATATGAGCTACTCTTTGCGTCGAAGGAAAATTCAAATTCGAAAGAAAAATTGATCTTCCATCCTGTTATGATTCGAACCTTGGACCACTTATAATTAAAAAGTATGATTCCAAAATTACTAAAGAAACGTGTTTTCAAAATGCACTTCTCTTAGTGGATGCTATTATCGGATTGTGACACCTGGCTACCTAGTGACCGTCAAATCAGATTCTAGATGCTTCTAACTTTCTATCCATCTATGCGATTGTTTGGCTGGATGCTCAATTCAATTTTCATTCTTTAGGGGGCTTGACTGTTGATTGTCTTCTGAGAGAATTCTTTTTCGTGATTAGGATTTCTCATCTTGGTTCATTCCAGTGTGTAAATACTAGTGAAGTACTATAATGCTGTAGATCGAAAGCCTACCGTGTCCTTCTGAGTGATTTTGGTGAAGAATCTGTGTGATTCATTTGGACAATATACTTTAGAGAAGGGTTTAGTAGTCTGTCGTGAGTTCTTGGTGAAGAGGACTTCAAATTGGAGTTTTGCCTTTAAAGATAAGTCTCAGTGACTTGATCTTGTAATATTTCAAATTTATTGTATTGTGGTTGCCATCTTTGGCTTTATAGTGCAATCGAGTTTTATCCATTTACAATGGATGCTCAACGGGGAATTAGACGTTAGAAGTGGTCGTCGAATTTATGGGGCTATGGCCGAAAAATCCTTAATGTTGGTTTTTTGTTTCTACATTTTCTTTACGTATTCTATCGATAGGTTTTAAATCTTTGTCAAACTTGTTCGTTTCTCGACCTTTTAGTGGTATCAAATCCTAGTTTCAATGAATTGTGATACCAAATCTTGGAGCAAACTGTGGATCTGAAACCTATCTCAAAATTGTGTAAACTTTAATGAAGGAACTTGAGTTTATTGAACACATTCGGTGAGATATTTTCTATATTTTGATAATTGGTAATTCTAAGTTTTAGAGTTTCCTGATTTTTCCTTGATTTACCTTATGCAAATACCCTCTCGAGAATGGTCTTTGCCCAAAGACTCTTGAGAGGTCTTGGGAATCTGAGATAAACTCGGTACAAGGGTGCAATTGGAGGATCTTGCAAGAGAAATTTTTGAAATATAGGAATTATAATCTCTGTCTATGATTCTTTCTTATACTTTGTGTTATATGTTCACTGATTAAGTACATATATCTGTGTGCACCATTGTTAGCCTAACCTTTTCTGTTAAGTGCCTTTTCACTGTGAGACTCTCATTGTATTTTTAACTCAAACATGCTTATCCTTTTGACATATATGATGGCAACTACTAAGTTTGAAGTAAACCAATATAATGGGAGGGGACATTTTAATATGTGGAGTCAAAAGATGAGAGCTATCTTAACGCAGTTGAACTGTGCTAGAGCCTTAGATGGTTCTTGGTTAGAAGATATGACTACCTTTAAAAAACTAAATTGGAAGAAATAACATGCAATGCTATCTTCCTGTATCTTTCTGAAAATGTGAACCATTGGAGAAACTAAAATCATTGAAGAAATTTGGAGTTTGGACCAAATTGAAGGCTCAATATGGGCCCAAAACTATTCCTAATAAATGTTTTCTATTAAAACGGTTCTTTTCTATTAAAATGGACCCTTCTATTGATTTGCAAGAAAATTTAAATAGATTTATTAAATTGGCTCAAGATCTTGCAAACTGTGATGAGAAGTTTTCAAAAGATTAGTTGGCTATAGTTTTGTTGAACTCCATTAGTAATGGACATAGAGAACCCAAGAATGTCTTAGAATATGGTGGAGATGAACTAACCATTGACATTATTGTTAACGCTCTTAGGAATAGGGTTCTTGAACTTAAATTTGAATCAATTAATGGTGATAATGGAGAAAATCTTTTGATACAAGGCAAAAGTATTGATATATCTAACTTTCACTCAAAAACTGCAAATTATTTTAGAAGGAAAAATGGTGATAAATACAAATCCAAGAATAAGGCAAAAGGAAAGAAATGTTACTATTGTGGGAGAATGGGTCATTTTGCAAAATACTATTTTAAAAAGCAAATTGATTTGAAAAGAGAGAGAGAGAGAGAGAGAGAATCGAGTGAGTGTAATACTATGTTATTAACAATGGATTTGTTCTTGTAAATATGGAAAAGGACCTAAATTAAGAATGGATCCTTGACTCAGGTTGTTCATTCCATATATGTCCTAACAAGTGCTATTTTTTAAACTTTGAAAATACAAAAGGAGGTCAAGTTATCATGCAAAACAATATGGTAAAGTAAAAGGAATTGGAACAATTAAATTGCTTTTAGAAAATGAAAGAATTTTACTTTTAAAAGGCACTAGATTTGTCTCTGAACTTGAAAGAAACCTTGTATCTCAAGGTATGTTAGATGACATGAAATTTGATGACATCTAAAAATCTTTAGAGGTGATGATTTAATCACTTCTATCTTAAAGAGAGATGGCCGGTATTTTCTAAATGCTAAGCCTCTAATTGGTCTAATTTCAACAATTTTAAGTGACAATTTTAATCTTGCAAAACTATGAAATAAAAGACTTGGTTACATTGAAAAGAAAGGTTTAAAGTTTTTACAAAATAAAGGAGTTTTTGGGAAATTGAATATTTGTGAATTTACCAATTGTGAACAATGTTGATTAGTAAACAAGTCAAACTACCTTTTCCTATTGATATTCATAAAACTAAGCAAATTCTAAAATACTTACATGTAAATTTGAGGGGATCCTGCATCTACACCTTATCTGGTTTTAAATATTATCTCATTATCATTTGAACCATATTATCATGAATTATTTTATCAATTATTTAGGAGGTGTTTGCTGAAAATTTTAAGCCAATTAAAATCAATTTTTTTTATCGTTATTTCACTATTCTAGTCGTCATTTCTGAATTCTTTTATCACAAGTAGGACCCAATTTTATCTCTAACAAATCAATTCTCAAAATCTCTACCAAACACTCTCTTCATTGCGATGAATGTAAGTTTAACAGATTCATTCACTTAATTGGATGAAAAATTAAATTCATTAAAAAAAATTTGAAACAACAAACAAATATTTTTAGAGTTTTCTTCCAATTAATTTATTCAATGAATATTAAGATTCAGAGAAGGTTTAAATCAATGAATGTTAAGATACCAAGAAGGTAAATGAGACGACATAATGCATATTTATAATAAACAATTTTAATTGATATATTCAATACATATTAAATGAATATGAAGAAAGGATGATATTCATTGAAGGAGCGTTCCTCCTACAAATAGATTTGACAAATAATTGTGACATTTAATTTAAACAAATCCAACAGTTAATATATATCATATGATCCTAGTGAAATACATACTGACCATTAGATTTGTTTAAATTAAATGTCATGATTATTTGTAAAAAATACTTGTCAAATCCATGTGTAGAAGGAACGCTTCCCTTCATTGAATGTTCAATTTAGATTAAAATGATAAATATAGAAAATATAAAATATTCTAATTAACTTTTTCAACTATTCAAATTATTTTCACAAACTAATATTTATTTGAATCAAAAGTTCATTTCACAAAAACAATTTGTATTAATTATTTTAGATATTCTCCCATTTTCAAATATTATTTCTATAGCACCTATAAAGCATTTAAAAATAACGTGTAATGCAGGCCCGATGCTTGAAACTTGAATATTCTAATCTCAATTAAGAAAAAAATATCAATAGAAGGAACGCTTCCCTTCATTGAATGTTCAATTTAGATTAAAATGATAAATATAGAAAATATAAACTATTCTAATTAACTTTTTCAACTATTCAAATTATTTTCACAAACTAATATTTATTTGAATCAAAAGTTCATTTCACAAAAACAATTTGTATTAATTATTTTAGATATTCTCCCATTTTCAAATATTATTTCTATAATACCTATAAAGCATTTAAAAATAACGTGTAATGCAGGCCCGATGCTTGAAACTTGAATATTCTAATCTCAATTAAGAAAAAAATATCAATAAAATGATCATGTCAGTGAGTTACAACGACATTCCTTGAGAACTCGTGAAAGTTTGAAAAATACCCCTTTAGTTCCCTAAAGTATACCAAGTTCAGTCAAATATGCCTAATTTTATACACGATACAGGGCTTGAGAATTTTTTTTCTTTCCTTTTTCTGCGATTTTGCACAGTTCTCTTGATCTTGTCATCTTTTCCATCATGATTAATACAAACCAAAGAGCAATTTTCTCAACTCCCACGTTCCAAGAGCTCACTGCTGTACCTGATCATTTCCTGCTACTTCTAAACTAAAATTTATAATCGTTCTCGTTAAATAGAACATCTCTCTTGTCCTCTTTAATCGTCCTCATTTACATGACTGGCCCCCAATAGCATCGTGGCCCAGGCAAATGGCTCTAAAGCCAAAACATGGTTCTTCAAAACTGCACGATTCCAGCATTTTCCTGCAGCCTTAACAATTAGTTTAGCCAGAAGAACAGGTAAATAGACCTCCTTTCTCAAACAGAAGAGGTGGGAGCAAGAAATTGGTTATTTCCACTGCACGTTGTGCCTTTGCAGCATACCCTGGTTCATCATCAGCTAACCCGGTTTCAAATTCAACAAAGATTGGTCCACTTCCCGTGCCTCCCTTCAGTTCTACCCTGCACCGCAATCTCTCTTCATTCGTCCCTAGAACTTAAATCCACGCAAGTTTTTGAATCTGGAAACATTTTGCAATTAACAAGGCATATCATAAGGACTTTCACCCATTTGTGCAAAACTTGCATGGAGCTTTATCTTTTTCATGACTCAAAAAGTCAGAAACCAATATGCAAAATGGGAATTCCTCAGCTTCATCAATGTAGTGATTCTATCGAATAATGTCCCTAACTACTCCAGAGCCAGAAAGGCGATCATTAACATTGAATCACCAGACATAGCAGTTTTTTCCCAATCTCTCTAACATACCTCACGCCTACGTCCAGAAGGGTGTCGAGAGCAGACTGCTGGAAGACCTAATACCCTAGGCTAGAGCATACCTGGAGACGTCAATTCTAGCAATGGCCTTCTTGGTGAACTCATGTTCTATTCTTCTTTTTATTGTGGTGCTTTTTTCTTTTTCAAGAACTCAGCACCATACTTCCCATCTGCATAGTCAACAACACTTCATAATCATAAAATATAACTTTGCTCGAAACTAAACTTCCCAAAAAAGCAAGTAATTCTCCAAAAATTCAATAAAAATGCATTTTTCACTGGAATTCATTGATTCAACAAGGTAAGAGTAAAACCCAAGTTCTTGCATATTCCCATGGCAGAACAATTCGAGAAAGAAATGTAAAGATGAGATTATGGCACAATTACTTAACGGAGATTTTCAGGGTCTTTATTGCACAAGTTTTAGAAAGAGAATTAATTGATCTTTGAGTGAAAGAGGAATGCTTAATCAGAGAGTGAGATATTGACTGCGTGATTATTAGAGACTGATCGGAATTATAGCTAATTAAACCACCATAAAACCTTCAATCCAGAAGAGGGAAGGGATCGTTTTTTTTAAAACCACTTTAGGCTTCGCCCTGGTGAGATGGACCACTGGGAACTGCACTTGTTCTTTAGAGTACTGTCCATCAAGAAAAGCTACATGGTTAATTTCTAGACTACAAGATCTTTATAAAGAGAGAGAGGGAAAAAAAAAGCACTGAATGTTAACTGACACTACCTTTTGGTTGCAGAATACTTGCAAAATATGTCATGGTAATTTCGAAGTAATCTCAATTGTCCAGTTTCCTGACTCATATGGTGCAACTCCTAGTTGAAATCTGATCACTGGGTACATCAAAGATGACAGAGATACTCCTTGGTCCAGCAGATTTCATTTGCTGAGTTAGCAATGGTTAGAAATTAGAAGCAAAACATATGCCCTTCAACCAAGCAAAGTGCAAATCATAACTCAGATATATTTCAAATTGAACAAAAATTAACATCAAACCAGTTGTCCAAGAATCGTGATAACTTCCTTTGTGAAACAAGATTTCAACAAATCTGAAATGACGCAAGACCAAAGAATCATGCTGATATGTGCAACACAATTTTTATCAGAGTCGAGCAATATCAATTCTGTTTCTAAATAGAATATCTTTTCAATTTTGCTTCCACACTGCATAAAACAAACCCAAAACAGTGCAAGAACAAAGAATCATTTTCAGAGATGCACACAATTCTGCTAATAAGTTTAATTGTCACTTCCCAAAACCTTAGCAAATTTATAATTCATATTCATACCTCCTATTGCGATGTACATTTCATGTAACATAGTAAAAAGTTATGTTAATAATATTATAACCTTATAAAAAGAAGTGAATTAAGATTTTGATTAAAAACCATGTGGAAAAAAATTAAGGGAATGAGGTGGTTAACCTACATAAATTACCTTGTTATTCTAAATACTAAAATGACAAATGATATAATAGGATGAGAATGAGGTGACTACCCTACATAAATTACCATACCACTCTAAATACTAAAATGACAAATAGTATAATAGTTTGAAAATGAGGTGACTACCCTACATAAATTATCTTAGCACTTTAAATACTAAAATGATTAATGGCATAATAGGGTAAAAGGTGCCAAAATAATGATTAAGGGAATATAAATTAATTATTAATTTAATTCTCAATTACTACTATAAATAGAGGAGAATGAGAGAAACAAAAAATATACAACAATTTGAAAATCAAAGTCAAGTAACTTCATAAAGAAAGCATTTTTATTATCTTGCAACTTCAAGATGATCACGATTGAATATATTAACTTTACCTCAGGCGAATGGATGACTTCGAAAGATAGTCGGTATTGTATGTATGTCAAAGAAGTCCACACGTGGATGACGTATTTAGAATTTCTGGGCTTCCACAACTTTGTGGGATCCCATTAATATATTGACTACTTCGAGGCCATTACTATAATATACTTATTTTTAGATAATTTTCTTGGAGAATAAATGTGTGCATGTGGTCTTTGATATGTAGTATAAATAATAGTACAAATCGGTTGGTTATGATTGTAAGGTATGATTGTGCAGTGCAACTTTTGTATAACTACTAATCTCTAATATGTCTTTTGCAATATAACAAAGTGTGTGTATATATATGTATGTGTGTGTGTGTATATATATATATATAAGAAAATTTTTAACTATCTCATAGTTGGTGTAGTTTGTCTATTCCATGCCCTACAAATTGCCAAAAATTCTCTCTCTTCATAAAGTATTCAAAATTTTACAATCTCTATACATACGTTTAATATAAAATGACACAAAATTTTACAATCTCTATACATAAATTTAAAGTCATAAGTTTATGACTTTAAATTTATGTATAGAGATTGCAAAATTTTGAATTGATTATGAAAAGAGAACTTTTGGCAATTTGTAGAGCATGAAATAAGCAAATCACACCAATATATATACTTTGTTACATTGCAAAATGCATGTTAGAGACTAGTAGCTATACAAAAGTTTCACTACACACCATACCTTACAACCATAACCAACCGATTTACGCGAGCTGAGGGGATGAACTCGGCAGAAGATAGGTTAAGCAGACATGAGATAAGAAATACAGTGTTTCACTAAGATTTCGAATAGCGGTCCCGAATTCAAGTTGATTCTATTTCGCCTCATATAGTGAGTAAAGAAGGATAGAACTCACTTTAGCGTACCTTGCTAAGGTCGGAATCTGATGGCTTAGTTGGGTTGGTTGGTGTCTATGGCTAGAGTGGGACTTCTTGAGGTGTGATGACACTATTATTTATACTACATATCAAAGACCACCTGCACACATTTATTCTCCTGGAAAATTATCTGAAAATAAGTAAATCATAGTAGTGGCCTTGAAGTAGTCAATATAGTCATGAGATCCCACAAAGTGGGGGAAGCCCGAAAATTCTGAATAGATGGTCCACATGTTAATTTTTTTGACATGCATGCAATACCAACCATCTTCCGAAATCATTCATTCGCTTGAGGTAAAGTCGATGTATTCAATGGTGATCATCTTCAAGTTATAAGACAACAAAAGTGCCGTCTTTATGAAGTTACTTGACTTTGGTTTTCAAATTATTGTATTTTTTTCATTCTCATTCTCTCATGTTTATAGTAGTAATTAAGAATCAAATTAATAATTAATTTATTTTTCTTAATCATTATTTTGCCACCTTTTACCTTATTATGCCATTTGTCATTTTAATATTTAGAGTGACAAGATAATTTATATAGGATAACCACCTCATTCTCAAACTATTATACCATTTATCATTTTAGTATTTAGAGTGACACGATAATTTATGTAGGGTAATCACCTCATTCTCAATCTATTATACTATTTCTCATTTTAGTATTTAGAGTGACAAGGTAATTTATATAAGGTAGCCACCTCAATCTTAACCTTTTATATCATTTGTCATTCTAGTATTTAGAGTGGCAAGGTAATTAATGTAAGGTAGCCACCTCATTCCTTTAATTTTTTTCCACACAGTTTTTAACCAAAATCTTAATTCAATTCTTTTCATAAAGTTATAATATTATTGACATAACTTTTTTCTATGTTACATGAAATGTACATCACAATAGAAAGTATGAATATTTATTATAAATTTGCTAAGGTTTTGGTATGTGACAATTCCCCCGCTAAAAAAATATTTCGTCCTCGAAATAACCTTAGTCAAAAAGTTCGGGATATTGAGCTTTCATTTCATCCTCTCTTTCCCAAGTTTCAGCTTCGATGGCATTACTTTGCCACAAAACATGAACTATGGATATTTCCTTCTTGCGAAGCTTCTTCATATCCTTCATCAATATTTTGACTAGTTTCTTTCCAGGTCAAATCAGGATAAATATTAGTTGGTGCCTTGGTTAACTTATGAGAGGAATCTGGAATATATATTCGAAGAGTTGACACATGAGATATATCATGTATTTTTCTCATTTGTTTAGGTAGCTTAAAGTACTTCTTTACCTAAAAAGAGTTGAATATGAGACAAAGAAGATGGTTGAAATTAATCAAAGATTATGATTGTACCATTAGTTACCATCCAGGAAAAGTAAATGTAGCTACTGACGCACTAAACAGAAAACTTGACCACCAAGAGACCTTTGATCAATCAAGTGAAGATCGAGAAAATT
The DNA here is from genome assembly GCF_002742605.1 of Olea europaea var. sylvestris. Lineage (NCBI taxonomy): Eukaryota > Viridiplantae > Streptophyta > Magnoliopsida > Lamiales > Oleaceae > Olea > Olea europaea. The sequence continues at coordinate 12,790,342 of NC_036243.1, read as the reverse complement.
CCCGATTGAAATTAAAAAGGATTGAAAGGGAAACGATTAACAACTCTTACTGAACAATTAACCATCGTGGAGAAAATCAAAGAAGGTCAAAAGAGCAATTCTTTTGCTACTAAAATTCGACAAAACTTAGCAAGCAGAAAACCAACAGATCATCGTATTTCAGATGAGGGAATTTTTCTATATAGACATCGAATATATGTACCTAATATAAACGGATTACAGGATGATATTCCATACGAAGCACATGCAACTCCTTCTACTGCCCACCCTGGAACCACCAAATTATATCACGACGTTAAAATATTGTATTTTGAGTAGCTGATGGGAGGGACAGCATGTGAGGTATCAATTTGTGAGGTCATCAGGGGTTGCATGAGGTATAGTCATGTCGGACACAACAGTTTTTGATATAGAAGAGGCTAGTGAAGGGATACTCTCTATCACTTGCATTTAGAAATATTGGAGAAGGATATTGTTGGATGTTTATAGGAGTTTATGGGCCCAACGTTAATGATAACAGAGGGGGCCTATGGGGTAAGCTGGCCGGTATGGTTGCGTGGTGGAACCTCCCAACTCGTATTGGTGGTGACTTTAATGTGGTTCGATTTCCTACTGAAAGATCCAGTGGGGGAGACTAACGGGGGCTATGGAGGGCATTTCTGATTTTATTAGGGAGAATAATATGTTGGTGGACTTGCCTATGATTGGGGGAGATTTTACTTGGTCATCAAATCGAGATCAACCCGTTCTATCTCATATAGACCGATTATTTATGAGTGGGAGTGGAAGGCTAGGTATACAAAGGTCATGCAAAGGAGACTGGGAAGGGTGTACTCAAATCATTTTCCTATTTCATTATCTGGGAATGTAACGTGTAGCGGAAGGGGACTTTTTAGGTTTGAAAAGATGTGGGTAAAAGTAAAAAGTTTTAGAGCGAGTACAAACTCAGTGGGACTCGTATGACTTTATGAGATCTCCCAATTTTGTGCTCAATAAAAAAATTGAAGGCTTTGAAAGGAGATTTGAAGAAGTGAAATGAAAAGGTGGTGGGAGAAGTTAATTGTCGTAAAAATCAGTGCCTTGCAAATACACAAGAGTTGGATAGGGGGGAGGAGAGCCAAGGATTAGATGGGGAGAGGGAGACGTGGAGTACTAAGGAGAGAGTTGGAGAGGTTGGTGGAGATAGAGAAGATTGCTTGGTGTTATCTAGGGTCACGTGCTTTGGGGGGGGGGGGCAGATGCACCCAATTTTTCCATAGGGTTGCTAATTCCAACAGACACAACAATTCTATCAATATATTAGAGGTAGATGGGGTTATATATGAGGACCTACCGGATATTGGAACACAATTGGTTAGATTTTATCAGAATCCATATTGGAAGCAGTTGTATTAGAGGCCAAAAGTAAAGGGGTTGGAGTTTTCTACTATTACTGAGGAGGATACCGGTTAGTTAGAGAAGCCTTTTGAGGAGGATGAGATTAGAAAGGTGGTATTCAGTATGAATGATAATAAGGCCCTTGGACCTGACGGATTCTCGTTCTCATTCTATAAAGCTTATTGGGAGGTAGTGCGACAAGACATTTTGGAAGTATTTACTTATTTTTTTTCAGTATGGCAGGTTCTTGAGAAGTTTAAATGCTACATTTATTGTGTTAATTCCTAAGAAATTGGAAGCGAAGGATATTAAGGATTTTCGTCCTATCAGCATGGTAAGTGGGGTGTACAAGATTATAGTGAAGGTTTTGGCAAACAAATTAAAGAAGGTGCTGGGGAAAGTGGTATCTAAATTTCAGAATGCCTTTGTGAAAGGGCACCAGATCTTAGATTCTGTAATTATAGCTAATGAATGTATTAACTCAAGATTACGTCAGGGGATTATGTAAGCTTGATATTCAGAAGGCTTATGATCATGTGAACTGGGGATTCCTCTTGTATATGCTTAGGGGATGTGGTTTTGGAGACAAGTGGTGCCAGTGGATTTAGTTCTATATCTCTATTGTCTCTTTCTTAGTTTTGGTGAATGGTAGTCCTAAGGGTTCTTTCCGAAGTAGCAGAGGCTTGAGGCAAGGGGATCCACTCTCCATTGTTGTTTGTTATTGTAATGGAGGCTTTTAGTAGGGTGCTCGAGAAGGCTGTGGGGGAGAGTATGTTAAAGGGCTTTATGATTGGTTAGTTATAGGTTTCACATTTGTTGTTTGCAGATGATACGCTAATTTTCTGTGATGCAGATGCTAAGTAATTTAGGAACTTGCATCGATTGCTTCTGTGTTTTGAAGCTGTGTTTGTATTGAAGATCAATCTAGCGAAATCTGATGCTATTACGGTGGGGTTAGATTGATAATGTAGAGGAATTGGCTGATATATTGGGATGTAAGGTTGCACAGCTGCCTATATCATATCTTGGGCTCCCGTTAGGTGCACGATTTAAAAGTATTGACATTTGGAATGGTATTGCGGAAAGGGTGGAAAGGAGGTTAGTAGGCTGGAAACGTATGTACCTCTCAAAGGGAGGCCGTCTTATGCTAATTAAGTCACTCTCTCGAGCTTTTTACTTATTTTTTGTCATTATTTCCTATTCCTGTGATAGTGGCAAATAGGTTAGAGAGGATTCAAAGGGAGTGAGAGATGGGGGAGGAACGGTAATTTCATTTGGTAAATTGGGATGTAGTTTGTTCTCCAGTAAGGTTTTGGGGTTTTGGCTTGAGAAGACGTGCTATTTAATAAGGCCTTGTTGGTAAATGGCTATGGCTATTTGAAGTGGAGAGGGAGAGTTTTTAGAGAAATTATTGGAGTAAAGTACGGTGTAATGGAGGGGGATTGGTGCAAAGTTGTAGGCCGTGATTCCTATGGGATGAGTTTGTGGTGATATATACGAAAAGGGCGGAAAGATTTTCGAGATAGATTGACTTTTGTCATGGAGAATGGTAATAATATCAGCTTTTGAGATGATTGTTGGTGTGGAGATCAACTGTTAAGGATGGCTTTTCCTTCTTTGTAACGCATTGCTTTGATGCCTTCTGCTATGGTAAAAAATGTCCTAGATATACAACGGGATTTTGATAGATTCCAATCTGTAAAAGAAATTACCAAGTGCCAAGGAAAACATGAGAAGTAACACAGGAAATGAAAGGAAATGTTGAATTGATTTCTGGAATTGGAATTACAAGGAAATGTAAAGGAAAAGAACAAATGACCGATTGAGAGGACTGAGACTCTCCCTAATTGACCTACTCACTGAATTTCTTCCTATCTTCATCTCTCCATCTTATTCTATTTATAGGCCCTTGTAACAGATTTTTGGCCACCTCACACCCCTACCTAACAGAATTAGTTACTGCCTCTCCTCTTGTTCCTTCTAGAATATGTATACTGAATTGGAGGCTTATCAACTACCCCGCCCAATTCAGTCACCTTGTCCACAAGGTGAAAGGCCGGAAATTGTTGATCAATGAGGCTGAATGGCTCCCAAGTAGCTTCCAATGGAGATAGGCCCTTCCACTGAATTAACACTTCCAAGCAGTCTGCTGTCCCCAACGAAGCAGTCCTGACTCCCAACACAGTTTCTGGTTCAACCATTAACTCCCAGTCCACTCCCAAATTATCAGGCAACATAGAAGGCAGATGATGTTCTCCTACCGCCCTTTGCAATTGCGAAACATGAAATACAGGATGAATACGGGTACCAGGTGGCAGCTCCAACCTGTAAGCAACTTTCCCCACTTTAGCTAAAATCTCAAACGGCCCATAGTACCGTGGTGCAAGTTTCTCGTTGCTGCGTTGTGCCAATGATTTGCGGCGATAGGGTCGCATTTTCAAGTAGACCTTATCACCAGCTGAGAACTCCACCTCCCTCCTATGTCTATCAGCTGAACTTTTCATCTGTTGCTGTGCCTGGCTCAAATGCAGCTTTAGCTCATCCAAAAGTCTATCCCTTTCTGCCAATTGCTGATCCAATGATGATACAGGTGTCGACCCCTTTTCAAACCGTATTAGAGGCGGAGGCTCTCGTCCATAAACTATGTGGAATGGGGTGAGTTGTGCAGACACATGAAATGATGTGTTGTAAGATAGCTCCGCCCATGGCAGGAAACGGAACCACTTTTTCGGCCGAGCTGAAGTAAAACACCGTAGGTATGTCTCTATCCCTCTATTCACCACCTCTGTTTGGTCATCAGTTTGGGGATGATAGGCTGAACTAAACTTCAATTTAGTCCCCTGTAAACGGAATAACTCACTCCAAAATTTGCTCATAAATACCTTATCCCTGTCAGTTATGATTGAGTTTGGTGTCCCATGCAAGCGAACCACCTCTTTGATGAACATGGCAGCCACGGTCGGAGCTGTGAAAGGATGTTTTAAGCCAATGAAGTGGCCATATTTGCTTAGGCGGTCGACCACTACCAGTATTGAATCGATCCCCTCAGACTTTGGTAACCCTTCTATGAAATCCATGGAGATGTCCTCCCATACCTTCTGTGGTATAGGTAGAGGTTGTAGCAGTCCTGCAGGTGCTAACGTGGAGTACTTGTGCTGTTGACAAACTTCGCAAGCAGCCACATAGTTTCTAATATCCTTCTTCATACCTTTCCAATAAAAAGTCCCGACTATCCTCTTGTAAGTCTTAATGAATCCCCCATGGCCGCCCATTTTACTATCATGGCCTTCTTGTAATGCTAACGAAATAATGGGAGAACCTTTAGGTAGGGTGATCCTGTCCTTATACAGCAAAGCCCCTCTTACTATAGCAAATCCAGGACAGGAAGAAGGGTCCACCCTTAGGGCTGATATGATTCGGCTTAGTTCAGGATCTTCTTCCTTCACTTTTATCACCTCCTCTAATTGTATTGTGTTCGGTATACTAAGGGCCATCAGTGTGGCTGATGTTCCCCTCCTGGATAAGGCATCTGCGGCTCTGTTTTCCAATCCTGGCTTGTATTCAATATCCAAATCGAAACCCAACAATTTAGATAACCACTTCTGATATTCCACATTTACTAAGAGCTGTTCGAGTAGGAATTTAAGACTTTTTTGGTCTGTTCTAACCACAAAACGCCTTCCCAGCAAATAATGCCTCCACTTTTGCACTGCCAGTACGATAGCCATGAGCTCCCTCTCATATATCGATTTATTCTGACTTCTTTGGGGTAGCACCTGACTGAAATAGGCAATTGGTCTCTGATTTTGCATCAAGACAGCCCCCTATCCCATGTCCAGAAGCATCAGTCTCAAGTACAAAGGGCTGCGAGAAATCTGGAAGAGCCAAGACTGGTACAGTTGTCATTGCCTCCTTCAGTTTTGCGAAGGCCGATTCTGCAGCGTCATTCCACCTGAAACAGTCCTTCTTTAGTAGTTGAGCTAGCGGCCAGGCTATCTTCCCATAGGACTCCACAAACCGTCGATAATATCCGGTCAACCCCAAGAATTCCCTTAATTCTTTAAGTGTCTGGGGACGTGGCCAATTCCTCATTGCTGACAACTTGGATTCATCTGCTGCCACCCCCTTTGCTGATATAATGTGGCCAAGATACTCTATCTCCTCTTACCCAAATAGGCATTTCTTTTTGTTAGCAAAGAGCTGGTGCTCTACTAGAGTCTGCAGGACCTTTCGTAAATGATCTCGGTGTTCCTCCTTTGTACGGCTGTAAACAAGAATGTCGTAAAAAAATACTAGCACATACTTTCGGAGCTGTTCTCTGAAAATTGAGTTCATCAATGATTGAAAGGTGGCTGGTGCGTTGGTCAAGCCGAAGGGCATGACTAGAAACTCATAATGGCCTTCATGAGTTCGGAAGGCTGTTTTTGGGACATCCTCGGCCTTCACCCGTATCTGATGATAACCAGATTTGAGATCGATTTTTGAGAACACCGTAGCTCCATTCAATTCGTCAAGCAATTCATCGATGACTGGGATTGGGAACTTGTCTGGGACGGTGGCTTTGTTAAATGCTCTATAATCCACACAAAATCTCCAACTCCCATCTTTCTTCCGTACTAACAGCACAGGACTTGAAAAAGGACTAGTGCTATGTTGGATGATTCCAGCTGCTAACATCTCCTTAACTAGCTGCTCTATTTCGTTTTTCTGGAAGTGGGGATAGCGATACGGTCTTACACTTACTGGTCCCGCCCCTGGTTTCAAATTAATTGCATGATCCTGGAGTCTCTTAGGAGGCAGTTGAGTAAATTCCTCGAATACTGCTGTGAACTCCTCCAGAATCTCTGCAAAAAACCTCGGGGGGCTGGGCGGGGCGGACCGGTGACTGACGGTGATGCTTCCCAATTCCAGTAGAAGCCCTTCCCCCTGTTCCTTAAAAGCTTTCCACATCGATTTCAATGAAACGGGCATCTTACTCAGGCTGGGATCTCCCTGCAGGGTTACCTTGATCCCCCCGACGTCAAAGGACATGGTTAGAGTATCCCAGTCCACTTGCATTTTGCCTAGTGTCCTCAACCATTGCATTCCCAGAATGATATCCGAGCTGCCCAGCTTAAGAGGTAAGAAGTCCTCTTCTATCAACAGCCCCGGCAATTTCAGAGGTACTCGTCGGCATATACCATCCCCTTTTACTGTTAAGCCCGTCCCCATGACCACCCCATAGCTTCCGGTGCCTGTCAATGGAAATCCCATTTGTTGGACTAGGTCTGCTGAAATAAAATTGTGGGAAGCACCATTGTCAACCAAAACTATCACTTGCTTTTGGCCGAGCATCCCTTTTAGCTTCATAGTACCTGGGGTGGTCAGCCCCACGACTGAGTTGATCGACAACTCTACAGGCTGTCCCGAACCGGGGGTCACTTCTACAGCATAAACCGACTCGCCGGTGTTGGGCTCACCTTCGCTGGCCATGGCGGTGTCGGGTTCCTCGTCGTTGAGTTCCATTTCCCGAATCACCAACACTTGTAGCTCCTTATTCTTGCACCTATGGCCAATGGTAAATCGGTCATCACAACGGTAACAGAGGCCTTTCTCCCTCTTGGCCTGTATTTCAGAGTCGGTTAGCCGTTTGTAGGGTATGGATGATTTGGGGAAAGAATTTGGGCGATTTAGGGGGAGGTTCAGAGGAACCGTAGGGCGTGTTTGGGAGTGATGGGTGTGGGTCGGGCTCTTGAAAGATGATTGTGGTGGATTTGGGTTATGGAAGGGGATACTCTTTGGTTTAATAGGTCCAGCATTCCAGTGGGTTTGTTTAGTTACCATGTTTCGATCCTCCACCATTTGGGCCACTTCCATTATCTGCTCCAGGCCCAAGGGTCTTAACAACAGAACCTCAGCCCGGATATCTGGGTTTAACCCATTAAGGAAGCTGCATGTCAACACTTCCTCCGATATTTCCACTAACGGGGAAGCTAACGTCTCAAATTGCCGGCGGTAGTCACGAACGGTGGAGCGTTGCCTTAGGGATAAAAACTGAGCACACAGGGACCCCTCTTGCGAAGGGCGGAATCGACGCAATAGCCGGATCTTCACCTCCTCCCAGCTATTCATAGCTCGACGCTTCTCCTCCCATTTGAACCAGGCTAGGGCTTCGCCGTCGAAGCATACCACAGCTGCCTTGACTTTCTCTTCTTCAGTCAACCGGTTGAGGGTGAAGTATCTTTCCACCCAAAAAACCCATCCATCCGGATCATCCCCGTCAAACACGGGCATCTCCAATCGTCGCACTCGCCGTTCCCCCCTCCAGTCACCTCCTGTTCCTCCGCCAGTACCTTGAGTAAGGTCTTGCCGGAGTTGAGATATTCCCGAACCTGCAGTTTCTGTTGGTGATTTTTCGGAGGCCATCCCTTTCTCCTTCCGTCCCCTTTCCTGATTATCCCATGTTTTCATTAATAATTCAAATTTCTCCAGCATCCCTGCATGCATTACTTTGAACTCAGATCTCATGGACTCAAGACCTGCCTGCAGCTCTTGATGATGGACTTCTACTTTCTGTTCTAGTTCCCCAACTTGATCTGCAAGTGTCATGCTTATGGTGAAGGGTGCTCTGATACCAATTTGATAGATTCCAATCTGTAAAAGAAATTACCAAGTGCCAGGGAAAACAAGAGAAGTAACACAGGAAATGAAAGGAAATGCTGAATTGATTTTTGGAATTGGAATTACAAGGAAATGTAAAGGAAAAGAACAAATGACCGATTGAGAGGACTGAGACCCTCCCTAGCTGACCCACTCACTGAATTTCTTCCTATCTTCATCTCTCCATCTTATTCTATTTATAGGCCCTTGTAACAGATTTTTGGCCACCTCACACCCCTACCTAACAGAATTAGTTACTGCCTCTCCTCTTGTTCATTCTAGAATATGTATACTGAATTGGAGGCTTATCAGATTTTCAGATGGAAAATTGGTTTCAGAAGAGACTTATAGGACTGGGAACTAAATAATTATGTGCTGCTTTTAAACTCTTTGTACGGGTGCACATCCAGATAGGAGAGAGTGATTATAGTAGATGGAGATTGGCACGAAATGGTAATTATAGTAGATGGAGATTGGCACGAAATGGTAATTTTTCTATTCGCACCTATTTCTGATCCTTATTAGGACATGTGGAGAGCTCCTTTCCCTAGAAGATGGTATGGCAATGTAAATTGCCTCCGTGAGTGACATTTTTACTATGGACGGTTGTGAGGGAGTAGGCGTTAACGGGCGATAATCTTCGAAGACGAGGTCTTTATGTTACTAAATAGTGCTATATGTATAAGAGAGATGGGGAGACAATTGACCACTTGTTCCTTCATTGTGATGATGCTCGTGTGTTGTGGAATAATATCCTGATTTCTCAACATATGGATTAGGTATTACCTAAACCTATGGAGGATGTTTTACGAGCATGGAGGAGAAAGTTATGTGACAAGAATAGCAAGATTGTTTGGAATCTTATTCCAAGCTGCAATGTATGATGCATGTGAAGAGAAATGGACAGTTGTTGTTTTGAAAATCAAACACGAACAAGAAGACAATTTAGAGAACTGTTTTATCTAACTTTGTATACTTGGTTCAATGCTACAGTTTCTAGTCCTATAGTATGGTTGCCTAATTTCATATTGTTCATTTCTTGTACAAAATGATAATATACTTCCAGTGTATTATCATTGATTAATATATATATATATATATAGACACACATATATACTCCTTTTAATGTACAACTATAGCAAATTATAGAAGGTCAAGAGAGGTAACCAATTAACAGCATTCCCAGGAAGAATAACCTAGGTGAATCACAAGTTTTAGACAACATTATTAGGTTATATTTACTCGTGGACAGAGCTTGGGATTATCCAAGCATCCCAACCTAGGTCTACCCCATCCAAAATTATTAACTACAATTTGCAGTACCCTTAAAAACATAAAACATTATTTAAAGATTCAAATTGAGCTGTGCAAACCCTCCTATAGCTAACTTCCATAGAGCTAAAAGATTGTCAATTATTCATATAAAATTCCATAGAATTTTATCAATATAAATATCTTTACATCTCCACGCTTTAAACAAAACTCCTCACTTCATAAATAATCAAAAGATCCTAACAAAAATGATAATTCATTCATCTTCTAATTCTTCATGATAAGTATTCTTAAAAAGAGCATTTAATTCAAGATTATTTCAATGTGTATATAAATGGGTAAACTGCTTTGACACTAAATTTCAGATTCAGATCTTCGTGAATCACCTATATAACACTGTTCATGAGTGAACCACAAGGTACAGAACAATACTTCAATGCCTACCACAGAAACCTCAAAGACCCTTTGTTCATAGATCTTATTCATTGAAAGATTCAAGAACTCAAGGTAATGCAATATTTTTAAGAATCAATTTTACGATCCAAAAAAAAAAGATCTGAAGAATATTTTTCAACAGTTCTCAACGTATAACTGCTCCACCTGCAAATAGTCCTTTTATACATCAGTTCACAAGCAGCAAGCCAGAACTTATTCGACAATTGTCACTTCTGTGTGCTTACTATAATTTTGTAAAAATGATGTCCAAATAAATTCTTATAGCAAAATGTTCATTTTCCTGCTCTTACAATTGAACAATGAAGCTGAGATCTTTCAACCTGATTAAAAGTTCACAGAAGAACAACAGCATTTGACTACATGAACTAATTTAGTAAGGAGACATGTCATAATTATGGGTTCCAACGGAGCCCTTTCAATGGCACTGGGACTCACTGCTAGGAGGAACAGAAACTGGACAAGACAAAGCAATATACATCTAGACGATGGAGTAAAAAAATCAAATCTAACTAGTCAACGACCAAAACCACGCATATTAAGATTGAACAGATATAAAGGTAGGTAATCCTCTTCTTTTAATTAGCCTCAAGGGTAGCTCAGACGCCCTCTTCCCATCCTTTGGGATGAGAAAAGTCTGCTCTCTCTAATATGAGGATCTGAAAGAGGTTGACTTTCTTTCAAAGAGTTAGTAGGATAACGGCTTCGAATTGAAGACAATTCGCAAGAAAGAAAAAGTAAGCGAGTCTAATGGTCTTCTTGACCTAAGATCCCCTTTTTCAAGAATAGGTGGTTTGAGAATACGTTGTTGTCTTTGAAAGAAAACGCAAGAATAAGGGCTTGGGTTTGAATTTGAAAGAAGTAGTTGTAGATGTTATGAACTTAACCGTACTGCTGCATTCCGTAAAGTCTTATTACCTGTGAATCAACTTCAACATACTTCCAAATTAGTTAGAGGTGTATAAAATTATTATAAAGACATAACATATAGAATCTAGCTATTTGGGAAATATTTACAAGTTAACTGAACATGCAGCTCTTCAAAGCAACAAGAAGCAAGCAAGGAATCACCAGCTGTTGCATAACTTTAGACTGCATTCAGTTCCCAAACCATAGTTATGCATTTATGTTCACTGACAGCAATTTTTGATGCAATATTATCTGACAATTAACTATGGATTAGGAAACTATTGATAGAAAAATAACAAGGGATGTATTTCGTAAAAAATCATTTAAATGGACCACTAGCACCAAATGATAGTAAAAACAATCCTGGATTCATATTTTGGTGCACTTGCACATTATAGAGATAAAAGTGATAATTAAGGGAGGCCAGACATAGAGATAAAAATGATAATAAAGGGAGGCCAGACACTTTCCATAAAATTGCAGTTTTAATTATGAAAGAAGTACAATAAAATGTTCATGTCGGTGACTGCCAACAACATACCTCGAGAACTCGTGAAATTTGGAAAAATACATCTTTAGATATCTGTAATGACCAAGCAGAGAACTCTAGCTCTTTGACTATCACTAACTGGAACAAGTAGCAGCTGCCCGTTCCCTAAACAAGTATACAGTCTAAAACAATTATGCCTAATTTACACTAGTAATGTCCTGCGAATTTTCCATATTTTCCCCAATAATTTGCTCAGCTCTCCTTCTCTTGTCATGTTTTCCATCAATCGACACCAAACCAAAGAGAAACTTTCTCAATTCCCTCATTCCAAGGGCTCATTTCTGTACCCGAGCACTTCCTGCTACTTCCCAACTTAAATTTTACAGTATTCCTCCCATTCAATGGAACCTTTCTTCTGTCCTGCGTAGATTGACACGAATGGGTCCCAATTTCTTCAGTGGCTGGGGCATATGGCTCTAAAATAGAGACATGGTTTGCAAAAACTGCATGATTCTGGCATTTGCTTGTAGCCTCATCTGATAGTTTAGCCGGAAGCATTGGTAAAGAAACGTCCTTTTCCTCAAGCTGAAGAGGTGGGGCAAGAAAGGGGTTACTTTCCACTGTGCGCTGTGCCTTTGCAGCATACCCATTTCCATCAGCTAATCCTGTTTCCAACCCATCACAGATCAATTTCGGCTGCAAATTCAACAAAGACCTGTCCACTTTCATGTGCCGCTCTTCAACTTTACTCTCCACTGCAAACTCTACTTCTTTCTTGTCTCTTGAATTTATATGTACACAAGTCTCAGGATCTGGAAACATAGGCAACCAACTAGGTATATATTCATTAGGAGGGTTTTCACCAATTTGTGCAAAACTTGTATACAATTTTCCCCCTTTCACAACTGGAAAAGTCGGAATTGAATGTGCAAAAGGGAATTCTTCAGTCTCATAAACATATCGAATAATGTCCCTCACTACTCCAGAGCCAGAAAGACAGTGATTATAGTCGGAAGCACCAGAAAACCCCTGAACAGAACCCAAATCCTCCAAACCCTGAATCACATCAAACACATTACACTCATTCCTATTAGTTAAATTTGCATAACACATAGCATTTTTTCCAATCTCTCTAATGTACCTCACCCCTACATCCGAAAGGGTGTCGAGAGCAGACTGCTGAAAACTCTGATACCCTAGGCTCTCGCATATCTGTGCAACCGCAATTCTAGCAATGGCCTGCGCAAAATCATCACTTCCGGATGTTATATTCTTCTGTTTATCCTGATGATTTTCCATTTCTTTTTCTTTCAAGAACTCAACACCATACTTACCATCAATCATATTCAACAACACTACATAATCACAAAATATATAACTTCGCCCAGACTAAATTTCTCGAGAATGCAAGTCTCCAAGAATTCAAGAAAAAACGCATTTTTCACCGAAATTCATCGATTCGAGAATTTTGATTAAACCTCTAAGCTCCTGCATTTTCCCACGCCACAACAAAATTCAGGAAAGAAATAGAAAAAGGAAAGGTAAAGACGATATATAATGGGTTAGGTTCAGAAATGAATTTAAGAGGCTTACTGAGTGATTATTTGAGTAGGAAAATAACTAATTAAACCTCCATTAAACCCTCGATCTTTAGGGAGTCGCGATGGAGACGAGTCTGTGTTCCTCTCTCGCTCCTTCCTTTTATATAGACGGCATCTCTGTATAACACAACATGTCACGTGATAAGTTGTTATTGAACGGTTTAAAAATAATAATTTCTTTCCATCAAATATATATATATTTTTTTGCCACCTATCAACATTTGCAACAATGTTATAAGAAAATAATGTACAAATTACATTTCTATTTGTCGAGGTGGCTCTGATTTTATATTTAGCTCTCTTTAGTGAGAATTAGAATCAAAATTTTAACAAGCTTTAATAAAAATTTATTAAATATGTGATTAAATAGTTGTGAATTCTATAAAATATTGAATATTGTTATTTAATCTCACTAAAATTATAATCTCAGTCTATGTCGTATTAAATAATAAGATAAATAAAATGTGAAATTAAATGATTCATTTAATTGTACTTATCATTTAATGTCATATTAGCGTCATAAATACTAGAGTTATAATCTCAATGGGACAAATCACATTACTCTAAAATATATAGTTAAAATTAATTATTGATTTTGATTTAAATTAAAATTAGATCTTTAATTCCTACCAAACAGGAGGCTTGTTTGGATTTTTGTTTTCAGCTTAAATAAAGTACAATATACCCTTGATTCGGATAAAAAAAATTAAATTAAATGCTTGTACAATGAAGCCTTCTAATTCTATTACCACAATGCATGACTCATCTACAATTATTCATTATATTCTAAAATATCATAATGCATGTACAATGCAAGTGTATGGACCCTAAATCATGCTTTGATATCAAACTAGCATGACCTACTCTGAGTAGCAATAGTGGACCCAAAACATGACGTCTTCGATGATAGATACCAACTACAAGTCGGATCCATCATCAAAGTACTACAATATGCAACTCATTATTACTTACTTTCTAAGAAAACTTCGACACTATCTCTTTGTAATTTAAAGTAACCAACCTATAATCAAATGAACAACATATCCCAATAGCTATATGATATCAATTTGAAACCACAATTTCCTTCAATAACCACAACAACTCAATGTAGTAGCGACAAGTCGAACTTTAAAACTCTTTACTATAAAAATAACATGAACTGTATATGTGGATGCAAAATATATAATAAGTCTTTCCAGTTATCTACTAGTGATGCAAAAGTACTATCCAAAAAATAACATGTGTCCTTAAATAATGACTACATGCTCTATGAATACTCATACTAGTCATGTGACTCCAACTCTAAAATCAAAGCTCAACTCAGCAACTCAAAAAGCTCAATTGCTACTTGATAAGAAAAATTGTGAGAAATATACGATTGATAGCCCAATGAGTAGAGAATTTCGAAAATAATTATACTTTCTTAATTATATATTTGACGAAAATTGAGTTCACATAATTTAAGAATACACAGTGTGGCATTATTTAATCATAGTAAAGATGTACAAAATTCTCATAAGATCGAAAAATATTATCACATAATCATGATATAATCATCAACTTAAATATATACATAATCTCATCATATTTCAATACACTGAAAAATCTCACCGTAATCTAATCATATACACGTAGACTGCCCCTTAGGCTAAGCACTCTTGACACGATCCTCAAGCCCACTTAGTGAACTACATACACACAATCAAGACTCCTCAGTGCACCAGAAGAAATATATAATTACGAGTACTTTTTTGATTGATTTCAATATCACACATGTATCACATTCCATTTCAAAAGTAATCAATATACAATATTTATAATTCTACAAATATCATACTCTGATAACATTTCATAATAATCAAGTAGTTAGACAAATAATCCATGTAATCACACGTAACATGATAACATAATTATTTTGCCAATATCTAAAAATATTTAAGTTTTTTTCTCACAGGTATGTGCATGTGCAATTACTTCGACTAATAAGTTATCCCTATCTTTTCGTTACATCTTGAAATATGATATAATGCTAGATAATGACTAACTATATTAAGTAATTCTAATAATTAAATAGGTGATACTGAAGCTTAATATTTCCGCATCTAAGCAAATTCTCAAATGCCTTTAACCGTTTAAGCTAATTCTACTTCTTTTTTTCACTCATAAGTTGGTGTACGTGCAATTACTTCAGCTGATAAGCTATCCCAGTCTTTTCATTACATCCTAAAATATGATATAATGCTAAATTAAACGACTAACTATATTAAGTAAATCTAATAATTCTCAAATGCCTTTAGTCATTTAAGCTAACTCTACTTTTTAGTCTATTTCTTGATTTTAATTTATCACAATCACCTTCATTTAACTTAAATACATAATTTATTACACTTAATTCAATTGCTTCCTTTAGATAAAATTTAATATAAGCTAATAATACAACCACCCTAAAAGTTAACATAATCTTTTAATAACTAACTTTTTGCTCATCTTTCGAAATTTAAAAAAAAAAATATGCTACACATACAAGTTCAAAAATAGGTGAGACATGTGTCAATACATGATTAGATAGTTTGAAAAATTAAAACAAAAAAACACCATTTATTTGCTACCAAATCAGTGTGTTTCCTTGTTCCCTATTTTTAAATCTGGTTAAGTGACTTTATTCAATTAAAAAATTAAAACTTAATAGTATAAATCACTTATTTCATGAGTACCTATTCTTCTCCTCTTTCTTTTTTCCTTTCCTCTTCCTTTTGTCTCTGTTCCCATTTCTCTGTATGTAAATTGTATGGAATAGTTTTGTACGGAGGAAAAAGCCTCTAGTATAGGGAATTTCTTACCGAATTCATGTAGGTGCTGACATAGCGTAACCGGATTTGCCTATTTTATTTGTTTTCTTTCAATTTTCCAATAATTTCATGTCATGTGTTATTCGTCAAAATTTCCTATTAAAATTGTTTATACTTATATCATAATTGTTGTATGGAAAGGATTTGGATTAATATAGGGGTACTTTTAAAAATGGTATTGTCAAACAAGTGAAATTCTACTTTGACTTGTTGAACTGTTAATATTATCACAATGGCCTATTGAGTGATAAAAGATAAAAATACTCTTAAGTACATTATACAATTACAAAAGATGGTTTTGTTTAAAAGACATTACTACCTTTTAGTTAACAATTAAAAATCAAACACTTCCTATTTAGAATATTAAAATCAGCAAACTTTTCTTATCTTTTTACTCCAACATAGATAAAATCACTCTCATCTTTTATCTGCTCCAACCTCAAAAATTGAAAAATTTATCGAACACGGTAACTGAAAATTCTTTTATATCAATCTCATCAGATCGGTAAGTATAAATTATGCACATTTTTTATTTTCATTAAATTATTGTACGTTTTAATCGATAAAATTTATTTCGACATATAATGTTAGTATAGATAATTTTTTTTAATAGATCTGTGAAAAATTTAAGCATTTGACGAGGAAAAATTCATCTACATATACAAAAAAAACTCATCTGTATATTTTGTTGATGGTTGTAATCGGCCGGACAACCGACTTTTAACATCCAGCTGTCCTGCCAGCTTTTAACCGTCTAGTAATAGTCGACTGTGTATAACAACCAAACAACAGCTGGCTGTTCTTCAAATTTTTTTGTTTTTTTGCTATTTTAATTGCCGTTGATATTTTTTTGCAATTAAAATTTTTATTTCGTCATGTAGATATTGTTGTAGTCTCAGTTTGTTACTTTGATGATTTCAAATTAGGCAAAAGAGATCGATGGGTATCGAAATGAATAAGCGTTACATGTAGTGGTATCCCAATTTTCATAATATCAAGTACATCATATGCAGAACTCTATAATATTTCTCTCAGTATGACATGGAACTGAAATTTAAATTCAGCGACTAAGATATTCTGATTCCACCTATGACTTTTTTTATACTCGATTGAATTATCTGTTTGAATTGAACAATAAGCACACGGCTCCTCTTTGCGTG
Organism: Olea europaea var. sylvestris; assembly: GCF_002742605.1. Classification (NCBI taxonomy): domain Eukaryota; kingdom Viridiplantae; phylum Streptophyta; class Magnoliopsida; order Lamiales; family Oleaceae; genus Olea; species Olea europaea. The sequence goes on along the minus strand of NC_036243.1, from coordinate 12,773,592 downwards.
AATTTAGTGAGGAACGATGTCATCGAAGGTGAACAGTAGACTTGGATGGAGGGGATTAAAGTCTAATGATTTTTGGGATACGGTCTAGATAGCTCATGAAGATGATGCGATTATTCCAGAGATAATTACACACAGAATTCCGTCCATAGTTCACTACAATGAGTGTGAAAATGTAAATACTTTTACAAATGAGAATTTGATCGTTTTATCCCGACAGAGACATAGCAGGATGGGACCTCAAGGGCTGGATCGAGTGGATCATCCTCTAACTCCTCGCGTGTGGTTCCTAATAGTGATGATTTATATGTCGAGCAATTGTTTGAAACGAAAAAAGATTTGCAGAAAGCTATGCACCTAATTGCACTGAAATACAATTTTGAGTTCAAAGTGAAAAAATCGAACAAGTCGTTGTTGACGATCGGCTACATAGACGATAGTTGTTGTTGGCGATTGCGAGCGACGAAGATGAACACGAATGAGTGCTTTGTAGTTCGCAAGTATACATGGGAACATACTTGTGAAGTGGAATTACGTCGAAATGATCACAGGCAAACGTCCGTCGAGAATACAGAGTAATTTTGAGATACTAGAAGGCCTGGAAGGTCAAAGAATACGCGTTTGAGGATTTAATGGGCTCTGCAGAGGAAAGTTATACCAAATTGGTCAGGTATTGTCATAACATGGAGAAAACTAATATTGACTCGTCATTTTTTATTGAGACGAGGGTGAGAATTGCTTCAAATTCTTCTTCATGGCTCTTGTACAATGCATTCGGAAAATTTGAAATACTATATGACCCCTAATTCTAGTTAACAGTACAACACTGAAATCTAAATATCAAGGCAAATTCGATATTGTTACATGTCAAGATGCCAATATCCAAATTTACTCTCTTGCATTCAGCATAGTGATAGTCGGAATGATTTGTCGATGCAGTGGTTCTTCACAAAGTTTAGAAAAGTAATCGGAGAAGTCGAGGACCTTACATTTGTAACCGATCGGGGACCGTCTTTAATAAATGGTATCGCTGAAGTTTTTCTCGATGCACATTATGGGTATTGCATCTACCATATACAAGGCAACCTGAAAACCAGATATTAGGGCAAATGTATTGTTTTATTGTTTAGGAGAACGGCTGAAACTTACAGTGTTGAAGAGTGTAATAAGTTTATGGTTGAAATAAAAAGTAAATCGGCTAAGGCATGTGATTATCTAACGAAAATGGGGATTGAACATTAGGTGCGCTCGTATTTTCCAGGACGTAGATATAACATGATACGTCAAACAACACGGAGTCTCTCAATGTATTATTCAAGAAGAATCGAGAATTACTTATCCTTGCACTAATTGAGAATATCCATACCAAGTTGTAGCAGTGGTTTCATAATCGAAGTGTCGAATTACAGAATTGCACGAGCGAGCTAGCGCACAAGAAGAAATGTTATTCAAGGCTACAGAACTTGCAAAACAGTTAAATGTCGAACCATTGGATAAGTCGCGCTTCTCTGTAGAACGTGCACGTAATACGACATATATGGTGGACTTAACTGATGACACATGCACTTGTAAAAAAATTCAATTTGAGACTTTTCCATGTGAGCATACAGTCGCGGTAGCTATGTATCGAGAATTTACATCGAGAACATTATGCTCTTATTATTACACGACTAATTATTGGAGAGCTGCATATGCTGAGACAATATTTCCTCTGCAGAGCAAAGTCGAGTGGAAAGTTTCCGACCATATTTGCCCACTCAATAAATTGTTCCAACCTCTCATTGAACCGCATGGTCTTGGATATCCAAGTACGTCTAGAATACTATTTATCGAATAATTTTCTTGACCACGCAGGTGCAGTAGGTGCAAATTAGGGTCGTACACATATATCGTCGAGTCAACGAATACAATCTCCAAAGCAATGCAGTGATGATTCACGATCACTGAAATATACATATATGTACAACCCTCCTATGGCTTTCCCCCGACACTCGATGATAGCTTTCCCCTGACACTCGATGATAGCCCAATGACCCACTCGAGCATATACTCGGGCACCGTGTACTCGTTATCCATAAGCTTGAGTGACTGGTACTTGATGGTAACGGCACGAAAGAACTCGGTGTTCAATATTATTCAGTTAGGAATGTGGAGCGATCGTGGATATCTCCCACTCGATCACGCAACAAGTCCATGGCCATGTCGATGTATTATATCAAGGAAAACAAAAAGAATAGGAAGTTATTTCATTTAATAAACCAAACCAAACATAATGTATAAAAAAAGTAACAATATCACTACTTACATCAATAGCGAGCTAAGCCCCCCGAGTGATAATATCATGGAACCATTTGTACGCATTAGTTATCGTCCTTCGGACCATCTCACAGTTGGCTCTGAAAAAAATAGAGAAAATGTTAAATGAAGCATATACGAGTTATTGTAGTATACTAAAATCATATAATACTTTCTCGGGCAATATTTTTCCCCACTCAGTTTCAAATGCTTTCCATTTAGCACGGTCACCTCCAGGAACAAATTGAGGTACGTCCTGTTAGTGAACTCCTCCTCTTCGTCACGGTTGTGAAGGGAGAGACAATGTACTGTGACGACACTTTCGGTCTCTTACTTACCACCAGCTCCGGCACGTCAACAATATGCTTTTTCACCTTAGTCACGTCGATCGTCCTCCCTTTGTCCACCTCGATGATCGCCACTTCCTCTGCCTCGACGATCGCCACCTTCTCCTCCATCCCCCATCGCCACTTTCCCATTCATCACAATTCATGCTTCATGGACTGCAAAAAGGATTCCAATGTATCCTCTGACCATGATTGCTGGTGACCCCTATCTCTATCCTCCTCTCGATTACCCCCGGTCACCACCTCCGTCATCCCATTGTTTGCCAACTATATCACCTCGAAGTGCTGCAATCTCATCCTGAAGGTTCCCTAAATGGCCACACAACACTCTACATCATTGGATATATCTTTGACCCTCCCGACCAACTGGCGTCCCAGATCGTCGACCTTCTCCATCATCTCTTGACACAGCACGCCGACCTCCTCGGACATAACCCTTATCAGCTCTCGACACAGCGCGTCGATCTCTTGCACAATTAATTCAATCAGGAAAGTATACAGATCATCGAAATAATGACCCTGAAGGAGAGGAGGTGATGCCCTCGATAGAGGTGATGTCAGATCAACTGGATCGTGGTCCTGCACAAACAACTTTACAAATTATTAACTCAATCAATAATTCACTTACCCAATCTCGATTGCGGATCGAATCGGACATCTGATCGTCTCGGGTGTACAAAACGACTAATTTACGCACAAGACCTTGGGCCTCCTCTTCCATCAACGACGTCGAATTAGTTATTACTCAAGCTGACATATTGACATTTCAAATCATTAACAATCATGCAATGAGATTTTTAAACTATGTACAATATAAATCACAAATGAATAATACTCACATGAGGGTCGTCAAGGAAAGTCGATAATTGTTTCCCAGTGGGACATCCTTCTGCTAGAAATGCTTGCAATGGGACATCCGAGGGCAGCCTGTCTCTCCTTACCATGCAAAGCGGATACCCAATAGAGGGACGATCTCATATGCCCAGATCTACAACACATAAACTAGTACATACAAATTCAATAGAAAAATATTTTAACATTGATTATGCTAATTATTTACCTACACCGTCAGGGGAGATGTAGGTGTCGTACTTACGCACGGACCCCTTGGGTTTTGAGTGCGATCTAGCGAAGACGTGTACGATATCCTGGAAGCATTTGCGGCCCCGATGGATAGTTATTGAAGTGATCAATGACGTCGATGATCTCCAAATGGAAGAGGTCGATCGTAGTCTTCTTATGGTGGCACCACATCACACTCTCAAGGATGTAGACCAGACCTAACTTCAGTTTGTCTAACATCTCGTCACACATCCTGATTATGTCGATCAGTTGAGGCAAAACCACAGCCCCTTGTCCGTAAAGGAAGCGTCTTGCAGCCTATTTCTTCTCTGAGTCCTGTTACTAATTGCATCATCACCCGTAATCCTCAATCCAATAAGTAAAGTAAACTCGAACATAAAGAAGCTGACGACTTTGCCCTCGAGGTCGAAGTGGAGGGCATCCTCGTCAACTGGACGCAACCGACATAGAAGAGCATCGATGATCTAACATGAGTACTGCAAATCTCTCAACTGGTACAGGGGCCACAAGAAGGACTAGCGCAGCATATCTGCATGCTGATCATCGAACAGCTCCAGTACAGTTGTGAAACTGTCAAAGCTACTGTTCCACGTAGCTTTGTCTGACATCCATCTTAGCTCTGCGTCTAGATAATAATCCATCCTGTAAAAATTGAAATAGAATATTAGAACATTGTACAAAAGATAATGGAATGAAGCATAATAATCCAAAAATAAGCGAACCGAATCGTAACTACTATACGCAAGATGCAGATTCATTTTAAAATTAAAATTAAAATTAAAACCATAACTGCTTTCACTAGCTTTACGATAAGCAGAAGAGGTAGATTGTATTTTAAATGAGTAATGCTATTTAATCTCATTGGATTTATAATTTCAATCTATGTAATACCAATATGATAATAAATTATAAATGGAATTAAATGAGTTACTTAATTTCCTTTTTTATTTAGCCTATCACCTAGTGTTACATAGACCAGGGTTTATAACTCCAGTGAACTTAAATAGCATTACTCATTTGAAATTGTGTCTCTATTTTTGCATTTTGCTAGCTATAACGGTCCGCATTAGTAACGTTAGTGATGGCCATTATTTGAGAAAAATACTATTTTAAATATAATTTTTAAGAGAATATGTAATTCAAAAGTAGAAAAAAGTTTTAGATTTATGTACAGAATATTTTATTTGTGAATGTTTGGTTGAAAATGAGTATTTAGAAAAAAAATTCAAATAATAGCCGTCAAACATGGATATAATATTATGAGGAAATTTGCAAGTTAATATATATCCGAATACTCTATGTAGGGGTGAACATTTTTTATCAGAATTGAATCTTTTAAATTAGAATCGGTGGTTCGGATTAAAAGAAAAACGGTTCGGAATCAATTATCAGTTCTTGAACCATAACCATAGGTACCAAATTAGGAACCAAATTTTCTTTCTATTTTTTGAAATTTTTATTCTTTTCAATTTTCGCTTTCAATCTTTTATTGTTCCCCGCCCTTTCCATCAAGTCAGCAACCCTAATCTTTAGTTCTTTACTGAGGCACCGCCAATTGATAGAGGAAAGATTTCATTTCAAAATTCAAACTCAAATGGCCAGAGCAAAATGTCGACGCCCATGATTCATAGATTGACTTTGCATTTCTCAAGGATTTGTTACAATGGTACATGGACAAAATTTAAATAGAGGTGTGACATGTTTATATACTTCACAAGTTTGTTAAGTGTTAAATAATATTTGGTGGCATATTCTGTTTAGTGTTTACTCTGCGTATATGTGGTAGTATTGGATGTTATTATTGAAATGTAGTATTGGAATCAAAATTTATATGTTAATGATTAAGTAACTGAATTCTGCTATAATCATTTGCACTGTCAACTTATATATATTTTTGAAATTACTATGGTTAGAACCAGGACCAACGGTTCTTGTTCCGGTTCAGTTTAGTAATTACATGGAACCAAATGGGTTTATTTACAAAATGTCTGAAGTTTAATTAGTGATTCCGATTCTTGAAATACCCAGATCGAATTTGAAATGCTATTATCATGTATGATATTTATTTTGTAATTAATATTATTATCATCCTCATAACTAACTGAATTTTTATAGTAGAATGTACATCAACGCCCTGGATGAATCACGTGTTCATTTATTCAATTAAATGTTTATAATTTAATTAACTCATATTAAATTATATTATGTACTTTATTCGATTTTGTACTGTCTTGCTTTTGAATTGAACATAGATATCGAGTCGGGAGATATTCGTTTCTCGTTTTTAGTAAATTTAGTGTAAATTAATTTAATAATGACAAGATAGTTAATAATGGAAATTTATTAAATTAATTGAATTGATTTAAAGACTTAATAAATTGATAGGCTAATTAGGGTATTATTGCTTAATTATTTATTTCTTACTTAGAATCAACTTTTACGATTAACCCAATCATAACCAGGTTAACTGAATTTTTATCGAACCAGCGTTAAAGTTTAAAATTAATAGTACATGCAATGAAATTGATTCAGATTATGGCTGTGAATTTTTAGTATCATTGGGTAAAGTGTTCAAATGTGGTAATCTAACTGCTAATTATGAGATTTACTCGGACATTAATATGACTTTTCTTTTCATTCTTGTCGTCTTTGGATTAGTCTTTCTTTAGTGACTTATTTTTTTAGAAATAGTTTGTAAGCATCTTGGTGTAAATTCATTATCATAAGGTGGTGGTATCAAAGAAAACACACTAATTCCTGAAGTCTTTGAAATTTAACTCTTCCTTCAATAGTGTTTGACTGTTGTCGTCTATATATTAGTCGCTAAATTCTCTAGAGGTGCTTAATATTGGATTATATATTTAATCTAATATGATAATAATAAATAAGTAGAAAGTCATTTTCCAAAACAATGGTAATGAATTAGGATTTTTGGCATGTTGACCTCGTGGGTGGCTAGGGATATCTCAACTTGTCGTTCTAAAGGTAATTGTTAAGGATTTCAAGTAAGTAAACGTCCTCTTGTCTTCATACGCATGTTATATTATTAAATGTATAAATGTGTTATCAAAATTTGTTATTTTGGATCTTGATAATTGATTATTATGTTTTATGTTATTAATGCTTCTTATGATATATCTGTGCATGTTTATGTAACAATGAGTATACATGAAGTTTCAAGGAATAAAAAACTTCCAAATGTTATGAGTCAGTTAATGTTTTAAAAAGATATGCATTCCGAATGTTTTATTACGATGTATATGTCTATGCCATGAAAAACATGAGTGGGAAACGGAGCATTGGGGATTGGCACACCCGACCAATGTTTAATGATAATGTTAATGTTAACCGCTTTGCAGTACTGCTAGTAGGACTCAATCGGGTTCTAAATAATAATTGTCCACTGCATTTTGATTGACTATACAATACACCAAGTAAGCTCAAGTCATCAATGTTACATTTTTAAAGAAATGAAATGAAGGGGACATATATTGAGAATTTCTTTTTATTTTAGAGTAATTCATATGCATATTATACGCATACATCATATGCATGAGGTTTTGCTTACTGAGCATTAGCTCACCCCATGTTAATGAAGGCAAGATGATTCGAGACGACAAATTGTGGTCCGATGGACTCATTACTAATACATTTAAATATCAACTTCTTTTAGAAATTACAGTTCATATTTAATTTTTATTTTTTTTCATTTAAGTGTAAATGTCTTCTACAAGTTATGTTCATAAATGAAGTCAATGATATTCATTATATTAAATAAAAAATTGATCCCTTCCGCATTTATGATTTAAGAGTAAATAAAATATAATACTTCCAAATCTAGATATATATGGGGGTGTTACATAATCACTCGACGCCTACATCTATAATTGAGTATAGTATCAAACTACTCGCTTACTATGAATAATCTTGTTTTGACTTAAAAGTGGAAAAAATGTCAGAAGATATTGAAGTTACCTGTGACGAGTATTTTATCATTGGTCTGTCAAATTTTGCAACTTGAGGAGAAAATTAAGGTTGAGTTTCTTAATCTTTCACATGGTGTAGTTATGATTCACGATTTTCAAAAATGAGATTGTGTCTCCAACCTATTTGAATTTGTGGATCTAGATTTTCATGTGATCAAAACTGTCAATATGAACGTTAAAATTGTATGACTTTCACATTACTTAAGTTGGAGGAAAAAATCACCAAACTATTGAACATTCTCTCTAATTCAAGTGAAGGTTACATACAATTTAATGTCCACACGATTTCTATCACATGAGACATAAATTTAAACATGTTGGGATCTAAAATCTTAGTCTCAAATAAGAATGCACAGAAAAAGCGCGAAACTATAAATCGAAAAGAACCCATTGATTTGAAACCACTAGTTCGACTCCACATGGACCTGTGGTTTTTTCCCTCGAACTGAACCAAACCATTTCAAAATGGTTTGGTTTAAATTTCAATTTTCAAGAACTGCAAAAATCGAACCGAATCGTTTTTTTATTTATTTTTAATTAAAAAACTAATTTTGCCACCAGCAAGAAGGTTTTAGTACCTTTGTAAAACAAATTTAGTGATTTACAATTTTCTCGGATTTGGAAGGGACTCGAGGCATAATCGGAATTAGTAGAGTAATAAGAGGATGGCAATGGAATACTCCTAGGGGCATTTTGCTTGTTCTGTACCTACTCCACTAGAGAAATCATCACATCCTCATAATAGAGCGACGTGTCACGGAATGCAAGGTCATGACTTAAGGCTTAGCATGACACGGGAATGTCATGGCACAAGTGAAAAAAATGAGATAGACTTATGGCAAATAAGGTCTAAGCTTCGGCAGTACAAGGCGATGAGTGCGTCGCCAAATTCAGTGGGGGAGTAACTTACCCCAAGTGGTCGCGTTTGATCCGTCCCGGTAGCGATCGCAAGATAGCGTGGGTAATGCATTTCAGAAGGAAGGAACAGCTTGCGATAATGGATGCAGGCAGATTCGGGCTGGGGGACGCAAGTAGATGGTTTTGTGGCAGAATGCAAGCTGCCTACATCGTGCAATTTTTCAGGGCGTTAATGAGGTTTTTCTAAGTCCCGACCCAGCCATTTTGGGAGGAAAAATATATGAACCTGCAGCGGGATATTTTGAGGATGCAAGTAGACAACTTGCACAACTTGTCCACTTGTGCCACTTGCAAGCTAAGCGCGAGTTGTATGCAAGCTAAACACGAGTTGGCAAAGATATTATGAAAGGTGCAAGCTAAGCACGAGTTGGTAAGAGATGGCGACAACTTGCAAGGAACATGGTAGAGGATATCCACTTGACAACAACTAAACACGAGTTGTAACTAACTAAGCGCGAGTTGTAAAGTGGAATGCTTAAGGAGGTTTAACTTTTGCCTGTAAATAGAGATGGAAGCCTCATTTGTAACATATGTTAGAGAATGTAGAGAATGTATAGAGAATATAGAGTGAAGTGAGTTTATTCATTAGAGAGATTGTAAAGTTTTTCTTGTCATTTATACAAAGAAAGTTTCCTCCATTCTTACTTGTTTTCCATATATTACTTACTTCAAAATTCTCTTCTCAACGTGGGTATACTTTAACCTCATTGGTTAAATTATTTGTAGGCGTGAAAAGGCTGACTTAACGTTTTCTCGTGAGGGACGGAAATCGTCGAACATTTAGGCCGCACGGTTCTAGTTTGTTCTGGTGTAATGAAACTGGGTTCGTGACAAGTGGTATCAGAGCAAGGTTCACGTGGGGTTGAACCAATTTTTCATCTCAGAGGTGAGATGACATCCGTGTAAGGTTCATGTGGTGTGGACTACGGAGGCAGTATCAAGGCGAAGGTTTGGTTGTGGTAACCAAGTGAGGCTGTGGTAGCCACATTCGCCGGAGATTCTTGGAAGCTAGATTTGGGTGAGATGCTCAAATGGCAGAATCTCAAGAAACTGTTGATATTGAGATAGAGGAGAGGGGTCGAGGTACTGCCCAAACTGAAGTAAGGAAAACTCGAGGCAAAAGTGAGGTGAGGGAAACCACCAACATGGAAGGTAAACTTGACCAAATCATCTCAAATATGGGTGATCGGGTCGAATCTCTTGAAAGCTCCTCCGAGGCATTGGAGAGACATGCCATTGGAAAGCTAGAAACTCTACAAATCAATGTCCAAGAGGTGATGGACACACAAGCATCGTTGGAAAATGATGTCCAAACGATGAAAGATGATGTTCGAGTTGTGGTAGCCGGACAAGCCGCGGTGATGGATGATTTTGGTCGTCTCCAAACCAAAGTCTTGGATGCCGTTTCTGCCATGCATGGCCAAGTTAACCAATTGGCTATGATGATGGAAAGAATGAGCAAAGAGCTTGATCAATACAAGCAATCCACTGCCGGTACAAGCAGAGGTGCCGCTTCAACTATTGTTGCCCCGAGGATTGAATTACCCGAAGCCTAAACATTATGATGGGCGACGGGATGCCAAAGATGTGGAAAACTTCCTATGGCAAATGGAAGTCTACTTTGAAGGTGTAAATCTTGGTGATGACATCATGAAAGTCCGGACCGCTTCCATGTATCCCGCGGATATTGCGACGTTGTGGTAGCGTCGTAAGCATGGTGAAATTGCAAAGGGGGCTTGTAAGGTTGATACTTGGGATGAGTTGAAAAGGGAAATAAAGAGGCAATTCTACGCGGAGAATGTCATCTATGAGGCCTGCAAGAAATTGAGGGAGTTGAAACATACTACAACAATTCGTGACCATGTCAAAGAGTTCACGACCCTTACGCTTCAAATCCCAAGCATGCCGGAGGATGATTTGCTATTCTATTTTCTAGATGATTGTGCAACATGGATACGACAAGAGTTGCAACATCTTGATGTCAAAATCGTAGATGAGGCAATTGCAGTAGCCGAATCTTTGACGGAGTTTGAAGAAAGTCTTGAGACCGAAGCTAAAACTATCAAACCCACCAAAGGGAATTTTGGGAGTAATAAGGAAGATACAGGGAGAGACATGCAATGGAGTAAGCCGGATTGGAGGTAAAATTTTAAGGGTGATTATGGACCTGGTGGCAACACATAAGCTTTTTGGAGAAAGGAGTATGACGAGAAGAAGATGAGTAATTTTACACCTCGAGATTGCTTTATTTGCAAAGGACCACATCTCATGAGGGATTGTCCTAAGTTGGGATCATTGACATCTATTTCCATTTCAGAGAGCAAACCGGAGGCTATGGATAGCCAAGACGAGGATGAAGTTCAAATGAATTCATTCCAGCTGTTTAATGCTATGAGTGCCGAAATAGTTTCTGTGGGGATAGAAACATAAGAACTGTCAGGGATGCAGTTAGCGGAAGTCCTTGAAGATGATAAGGACATTATGCTCACGGAATTGCCGAGGGAACTATCGAAAAAGAAGGAAATTGAGGAAGCATTGTTAAAGAAGTCCGAAATTGGGTGCACGAAGGTTCAAAGCTTCGAGAAGTGTGGAGACACTACAACCGAAGGAGTTGTCCATCCGAGGAACCAAGGTAGAGGTGCTGAGGGTGAAGGTTGGTGTCGAAGGTGGCATGCAAGAGGTTGCAACGGGAAGAGGTATAAGGGGCACTGTGGAAACCCGATCATCAAGGAAATGGTGCTGCAAGTTGAGAGAACTTTGATGCCCATTGACAGGAAATACAATGCAAGGTTGCGTGAGGATGCATCAAACATGTTTCGCTACGAGGACGTTAGCGGATTAAGTGGGGGAGAATGTCACGGAATGCAAGGTCATGACTTAAGGCTTGGCTTGGCATGACACGGGAATGTCATAGCATAAGGTGGGAAAATGAGATAGACTTATAGCAAATAAGGTCTAAGCTTCGGCGGTACAAGGCGATGAGTGCGTCGCCAAATTCAGTGGGGGCGTAACTTACCCCAAGTGGTCGCGTTCGATCCTTCCCGGTAGCGATCGTAAGATAGGTGGGTAACGCGTTTCAGAAGAACGGAACAGCTTGCGATAATGAATGCAAGCAGACTCGGGCTGGGGGACGCAAGTAGATGGTTTTGGGGCAGAATGCAAGTTGCCTACATCGTGCAGTTTTCCAGGGCGTTAATGAGGTTTTTCTAAATCCCGACCCAGCCATTTTGGAAGGAAAAATACATGAATCTGCAGCGGGATATTTTGAGAATGCAAGTGGACAACTTGCACAACTTGTCCACTTGTGCCATTTGCAAGCTAAGCGTGAGTTGTATGCAAGCTAATCACGAGTTGGCAAAGATATTATGAAAGGTGCAAGCTAAGCACAAGTTGACAAGAGTTGGCGACAACTTGCAAGGAACATGGTAGAGGATATCCACTTGACAACAACTAAGCACGAGTTGTAACCAACTAAGCACGAGTTGTCAAGTGGAATGCTTAAGGAGGTTTAACTTTTGCCTCTAAATAGAGATGGAAGCCTCATTTGTAAGTTATGTTAGAGAATGTAGAGAATGTATAGAGAATATAGAGTGACGTGAGTTTATTCATTAAAGAGATTGTAAAATTTTCCTTGTCATTTATACAAAGAAAGTTTCCTCCATCCTTACTTGTTTTCCATATATTACTTACTTCAAAATTCTCTTCTCAACGTGGGTATAATTTAGCCTCATTGGTTAAATTATTTGTGGGCGTGGAAAGGCTAACTTAACATTTTCTCGTGAGAGACGGAAATCATCGAATGTTAAGGCCGTACGGTTCTAGTTTGTTTGGGTGTAACGAAACTAGGTCCGTGACAGGGGGCTTTTGATTAGTGAATTCCATTGATTGGTTTATAATTTTCTTAATTAAAATAGGGATAAATTTTCTTTTATTTGAAGCATCACTTTATTATACTTGAATTTCTTTATTTCATTTTCACATGTTTTGCATTCACAAAAAAGAAAAGTCGAAGGTTCTGATGATCAATCATTATTGGTTAGGGTGGGATTCTTTGGTTCCTTTATTTGCATATACTGTTTCTTTACGCATTTGGTGATAAATATGGGAAAGTTGAAGAAGAAAGATTATATATTGCAAGTTAACTTTCAGTAGTTATAATCTGTTGAAGAATTATACATTCAAAGCAAAGTAGAGGTTTATTTCTTTTCTTTACTATCTCGTCGCTTCAAAGATTGTTACAATCTAATTCGTACACTTTATCTTAGTTAGCTCTAAATATGGTGTAGGTTACAAATAGAACAAGGATAAAAATGTGTTCAACTATTCAATGTTTCACATAAGCAACAAATTGAGAACAAGAATTGAATAAAAATATAGTTCGGGACACATTATCACTAATGCAAAAAAATGGCCTAGCTTATGCGCCCCTTTTTTAAAACTTAAGGGGTACAGCTGCATCTATATGGTTGCTTGTAAAAATTTGACGAGAGAAAACTATTGACATGTTGCTAGATGCTAAGTTGCTATTACTTTTTGGTATTTTTATTTTTATTTCGAATTTTAGACAAATATAAATGTAATTTAATATTTAACATTACTAGTTATCATTTAAACTTATATGTTAACTTGTTTTAAATATATTATCATGATGTCGATAGACAAATTACGGATTAAAACCGAACCAAACCGCAAATAATGGTTTGGTTTGATTTGGCTTGAAAAATAAAATGGTTTTGTATGGTTTGAAATAATTTCAAACCGCATGAAATGGTTTAAGTTAAAAATATCACAAATCGTCTAAATCAAACTGCATTTACCCCTAGTTTTGAAGATAAGAGACTCGTAACCACACCAACAAAATGTTGAAGAGCCTAATCTTAGTATTCTAAAATCTAAAAAACTATCCCAAAAATTATGACACTTAAAAAATCATATAGGGAAAAGAAAGATCAGGAAAGGAGTGCACAATTGAGAACCTAAGACTTATAATGCAATACATATACCTTCGTAAGTCATGACATGAATCTTGACAAATAACAATTTGTTGAGCAAAACTTTCAAGTAATAATGGTGAAAGCAATTATATCCCCAAGACACAATGGAATTCGAGTGTTGGTTGCATTGTGAACTAACGAAAACAAACCGAATATAAGGGAGAAAATGTAGTATATTGGAAGTTTATATTTTGGCTTTCCAATTAATAAAACGCAAACATATTTTGTAAATACTGTTTGGAAAGTCGATGAGGTTATTGACACAATATGAAGTATATGATTGCATAAACAATAAAAGGATTAAAAGTAAAAAAAGAAATTAGCAGAGAAATAGAGCATTTTATTGACAACCAGTAGGAGAAAATAATACAATTTCAGAAATAGTGCTTCCCTTGAATTGAATAGAAGAGCCACATATTTATAGGGGCATACCAAACCCTAAAAATACCATAAGATAAAAATAATGTGAAATAAAGGAAAATATTTTTTTTCAATAAAATCACGTGAAATAAAAGAAATAATATTTTTCAAATAATCTAACCTAATTTGGATTGCAAAATCTAACAATCTCCACTTTGACCCAAATTTCGGTGCTACGAATTAAACTTCAAAATTTCTCCACCTGCAAAAATAAGTCCGAGTACAATGAAATAAACTGATCTCTTCATTCAAAACCAAAATCCTCCACATCACAAAAAAGGTCTATCGCTTCCACAGTATCCACAAATAATACCTAAACCCAACCCCGGGTTCCAAAGATTCTATAAGGAACTCAAAATTTATCAACCAGAGTCAAAGCGCACCATGTAGCATAATCCAAACTGAATGCTTTGACTGAAGGCCCCTTGCTAGATTTAAGACATTCAAACTCCTGAAAACCATGAACACCAACATCCGCAACACTGTACCTATTCTATGAGTCCTTTCCTCGCAAATAAACACAATGGAATCGCAAACGATGGTGGCAAAGTGAACTTACCCATATCATCCAAACTCTCTCGAGTTGTGTTCTTCAATGACTCAGAGCCAAACCCCAAAAGTACTATACCAAACTGTATATCCATTATGGTACTGAATCTGTCCAGATGTTTCTTCACTGATTCTGTGTGCCCTTGCAAGATGTACAACTGAGACTTCTTCCGTCCCTTCAGTACTGGACACTCTTTCAGACCTTCAAGACTCCATCTCCATCGAAAAATGTGTACCAATTCAAATTCAAGGTACTCAACAAGATAAGATTCTTTTTTAAGTCTGGAACATGTCGAACCTGGCCAAGTGTTCTTGCTATCCTATCCAAAACCTCAATCTGACCATCCCAATTCCAGCTACCCTACAAGATTTGTTGCTTCCCATGACAATAGCACATTGCTTCACCATTTCATATGTTTCAAACCAAGTCCTATTGGGACACATATGGAATAAACACGCTAAATCTGAAATCCACTCCTCATCTGGCTTGGATTCTATGTCACATACAGTCAACATCACATCTCCGCCATCCAAAAAGTCCTCGACAATGTTTGTCTCGTCTAAATGATCTGATTGCCTCCCACGATTTGCAGCTGAATTTCTTTTAGCTTGTAACTAATTGCAATCCTTTTTGATGTGTCCTTTCTTCATGCAATAGAAGCAGACTTGATTTCTGAAGTTTACCCTTGATTTACCCCTCAATGGATCACCATGAGTATCCAGAGCTTCCTCATCTTTAGATCCAGCTCCAACAAGATGTTTCATCTTCTCATTTGAAAATAAAGCATCACAAATGTCATCAATGGTGAGTGTATCATGACTGTACAAAATCGTGTCCCTGAACGACGAATACGAAATGAGCAAGGAGCACAAAAGGACCAAGGCCAAGTCCTCTTCATCATACTTTACCTCTAACATTTCCAGATCAGCGATGATTTCCTTAAACACAGTCAGATGGTCTTCCAAAGATCCTCCTTCTGTCATGTGATGAGAATATAGCCTCGGCTTCATATGCAACTTGCTTGTCGAACTCTTTATCATGCACAGTTGATCCAATTTCAACCATAATGTAGTAGTTATCTTCTCCTTCAATACATCTTGAAAAATGTCATTAGAAAAATGAAGATGTATCCGCGAAAGAGCCTTTCGATGCCTCCCTTGCTTCTCTTCTATTGTCTAAGTTGTGGCCATCTTATCAAACCCTAATAACGCATCATCCAAGTCTGCGCCAACACTGATCTCATCTTTAATTGTCATAATGAAAATCTTGTATTGCGATTCAAAAGTGAATTTTCATATTTCATGGCTGTCATCAATAATAAAAACTTTGAACAATATCCACAACCAATATCTTTGATGCCACTTGTTGGGGAAATCGGGGAGGTTATTGACTCAATATGAAGTATATGATTAAACAAACAATAACAAGATTAAAAGTAAAAAAATAAATTGGCAGAAGAGTATAGTGTTTTATTGACAACCAATAGGAGAGAATAATACAATTTCAGCAATAATGCTTCCCCTAAATTGAATGGAAGAGCCACATATTTATAAGGGTATACCAAACTCTAAAAATACCATAAAGATAGAAATAATATAAAAAATAATGTGGAATAAATGAAATAATATTTTTCTAATAAAATCACGTGAAATAAAGAAAATAATATTTTCCAAAAAATCCAACTTAATTTGGTTCATAAAATCTAACAAATAATGGAGATAAGAAGACACGGAGAAATATCAAATGTCATATCTGCAATTAAATACAACTTGAATCTATTTATCGATTCTTGTCACACATTTTTTCAGTAAGTGTCTCTCAGACTTGAGGTACAATAAAGTAATTGAAAAATTCGATTCAAAACTGTCAAATTCAGTTATGGGACGAAAAGGCACTATTGGAAGGTGCTCTACACACCCTGCTGCCAAGCAGTATGCTGTCAGGTAGATTGCTAGCGTACGTGCTGGCATGCTTCGTATGTTGGCCAAATTTTTAGCCGACTTCTTCGCGTCTTGTCTGATCCGTTTACCAATCCATGGCTCTCATTTTGTATTTCCATCTTTGAATGAATATCAAAACTAAAAGATGTTCTTTTGAAAACTCTCTCCAACAATCGTGTACCAGTTTCAAAATAAATGAAGTTCTTGGAAAAAAGACTCTTGTACAGTCTTTACAAAGCTTCTGCATAAATGAAGGTGCATTTTGAAAGTAAACCTTCACCTAATGAAAATGTTCCAAAAACCCAGCTGATCATGTGGTAAACGAGCTTTAAACAAGTGACCTTATATGGCTAACCTGAAACACATCACACATGTTTTCTTATTTTTCTGTGTTCGTATAAACCATGAGATATACCATGTGTCATTTATCATGGATTTTCATAAACGTTTCAAGTACTAGGCAACTCACGTTAAACGACATCATCCCTAATATTCATAGAGGTATATTTAGTAAGAATAGTATTCTTCCTGTAAAAGTCTATTAATGAAAGCTAATACACTTGACTTTTTCCTTTTCTTATTACGTTTATCAATCGCATTTCCTCCATGACAGGTCATAGTGCTTGCATCACTCATATAATTTACATTGCTCATCGAATCCAATATCTTGATGATTCAAGTGTTGAGTTGAGTTTCAATATTGGTGATTAGTTGTTGAGATCCATACCATTCCCTTTTGACGCTTCTCAATTAAATCCCTTGCAAGAACTTCAGCCAAAAGTTCTCATGTCATAAGCACTCAATTTTTTTATGGAGTTATTTAATTGATCAAGAAATTATTAGGTTCATCATCAAATTCATCGGTCAAAGGGATTACTTACACATCTAATTCTCATACGTAAAGAATGAGATACATATGTTCTTTTTATAGTTTTAAATTTAAATACTTAGCCTTATCAATCAATTTTACTGCATTCGATATTCTTATCAAAATTTTGTTTACACCTTAGTATTTAACTTCTTTATCGAAAATCATCTAGGTATTAAGTGTATTCTATGATTTGGGGATAGGCCGAGGCTATATGGGCTTAGGGAGGACGCGGGGAGTGATTCTCCATCATGTAGCCTGTCCAAGTTACCATTAGAGTTTAAATTATAGATTTTTTGAGTCATATTTTATATTTATACTTAAGAAGCGCCAAAAGATTGCCTTACGAACTCTTCAACGTACATAAACTCAAGATCATAAATGTCATTCGACAACTTCATCTTTTATTCTTATGTTTCTACTAATAAATATAAAATATATAATATGAACAATATTTAATGTCTTTCGAATGTTCAATAAAAAAATTCTTGTATACATAAAGAGTAAGAACAACACTTTAAGTTTATTGTTCATGACTTTTGACCAAGATAATTGCATCATTTTAAATGAGAAAATTGTAGTCAATGTATTAAACATTTCATTTAGTAACACACTTGACCAAACCTTTTATTTGTATAACTATAGGTATCAAACCTTTAAAAAATTCGTATCTCAAGTCCAAAATGACGATTTTCGTCACTTTGATCCCAGAAAGTATTAGTTGACCCCATAAATTAAAATTTTAATAACTTTTTCCAAATAATACAAGGACAATTTGGACACAATACATTTTTTCTATCGAATAAAAAATTTATACAAAATACAAAACCACAAATCCCTACCCACATCTCCTTCTTCCCCAACCCTCTCATCCCAAACCTAAAACCACTTCTACCCAATCGTTTGCCGCCTCTGCTGGCACCACCGCTTCAATGTCGACCCCAATTCCATGTATTTCACCAATTTTGCCCAATCAAATGTACACGCAGTCCTAAAACAATATAAGTTACCAAAAAATAAAAATAAAAAACCAAACGTACACGCACTGCCCGGTATTTCACCAATTTTTTCCTCTGATGTAGATTTAGCAGATGTTCCATGGAAACCAACAAAATCATGATCACTCCCAAATCAAGTTCCCAATTCCACAATCAGACCCACAGCTCTCTTTCTCTGAGGCCATTGCATGTGGGTTTTGAAAAATTTGATAAGATTGAGCAATTTTTCAATAATCCAAAATGGGAATCAATTCCATTCTTGTTGGAGGTGGAGCTTTGTTTTATTGGAGTCACCGACACCTAAATACCCTTTTAAATATCATATGATTTGTGGTGGCTTCTTTTGCATTAATGGCTCTTCTTAGAGGTATCAAAGGTAGGAGATTTGGAGGCGGGTGTCCAAAAGCGCTGCCTACCATGGCAAACATTCTTTGTAGTGGTGGTGCTAGGTTCAACATTGAGAGGATGGTGCCGACAGTGGCAACATACATTGGGTGAGGATGTTTTTGGTTGGTGGCGGATTCAGGATTTAATTCAAGATCGGACTATAAAATTTCGCTAATACACGAAAAAAAAAATTACACATAAAAAATTATTTTTACAAAAAAAAAAAAAAGCTTTAAAAAAAATAAATTCTTGGGCTTTTGGGGGACTACAACCCAGCTTAGTTCCCCCTTACATCCGCCCCTGCTTTTGGTTTTGGAGTGAGGAGTTAAAGGAAGACGGAGAAGGGGGTAGAGGGTTGTGTTTTTATTTCTTGTTTTTTATCTTTGATTTAAAAGGGGAAATGTGTTATGACCAAATTGTCGTTGTCTTATTTGGAGAAAATATTAAAACTTTAGTTTATGGGGTCGATTGACGGTTTCTATGGTCAAATTGATAGAAACCATCATTTTGAACTTGAGCTGCCAATTTTTTTAAAGCTTGGTACCTACGGTGGCACAAATGAAAATTTTGGATCAAGTTTGCTATTAAATGAAAGGTTTGGCACCTAAACTACAATTTTCCCTTTTTTCTTCGAAGTTAAGAGATTATTCTAACTTATTCAAAAGTTGGCCAAATTTTTTACCACTTACTTTTTGGTCCCTTGAATCCATAATTCTTGACTTGTATCTTAACATTTTATTTAATATCCAAAGTCCACAGGGCATTCTATTGAAAATTATCTTTTAACGCACTTTGCATGAGGCGCACTTCAAAAATCACAAGCCTTTAAAGTTGAAGAGAAATTTTGATAGGACAATCCTATAAGCAGAGACGGTAGAACCCGTCCATTTAAATCACAATATCTTGAAACTTAAGTCATTCAATATGCAATATTTTGATGTACATATAGAATCGTCCCATTGAAACTTTTATCCTAAAAGTTGCTCAGAATAAGAAAATCATTAAATGCTAATTTTACCATTTTATCTCCGTTTTCAAATCAAATAAAACATCAACCAACTGTCCTTTGCCTAATGTTTCATTTTCCCCACTTATTAAGACAATACAAAGAAAATATCTCAGGCAGCACTCTCTTTCAAGAAGCATAATATGAAGCCTTTCCTTTTCCTTCCTAAACAAAGGAAACATGGGGAAGGGAAATTATTTGAGCAACAAGAAATCCCTTACACAATTTGTTTCAACAAAATTTCAATAATTTGTGTAAGCCCGTGCTTGTCCTTTTCCTTTCCAAACAAAGAAAGGTTAAGAAAAGGAAAGTTGTTTTTGAATGATTTAACTGCGTATTTGATAAGTCGACATGTACGATAGTGAACCATATGAAGTGTAGAGTTCAACATAGTCCGATTTGGTCCAATTCTGTTCACAACCTAAATGAACGAAACCCCAATGAATATTTTGCACTTGAAGCCAAAGCATTTTGTTTGCAATGGTTGTACTTAGCTAGACTAGAACCAGCTAGTTCCAATTTGGTTCGAATCGGTATAGGGTTCCAAGGTTGTCCAAGCTCATTTACGTTTTTCATACTTAACAAAAAAATAATTAATTAATTAATTAATAATAATAATAATAATAATAAATTATAGAATTTTTTATATGTATTAATTCAGTGCAAAATGTTTGTCGACGTCTAACTCAGCCCCCTGATCTGATTTAGTTATGTAATATTAAGGAGTGAATCGAATAAAGGTGAAAAGTCACCAAAATGCCCGGCCCAATTTATGAGCCCAAAAATGTTGAGCCCATGGCCCGTGAAAGCTAACAAGACACGTGCGCACCGTAGCCACATGACATAATTATTATTTTATTTTACTTGGTTACACAAGAAAGACGTCGCTTTTAGCAGTTGTATGCTGCTTAGCTGTTGATCTGCAACCACAGCTTGAAACGTGTATTTCGAAAAAAGTATCCACGTGGCAGGCACTCACCCATTTCAAAAGTGCAAGTTGAAGTCCAATCTCTTTCTTGATTTTATATCTTATCTTCGCTTGTTGTTGGAAAATTCTTTTGAGTTAACTCAAACGATCCGCGAGTTCAAGTTAAGCCAAACGACCTTGCAAAATTCATTAAGCCAAAGGATCCACGAGGTCGAGTTAAGCCAAATGAACCGCGAGAATGACCTCACGGATGATCGTGCTCTCACATGTCCTGTGTGGGTTTTCCATTAATAAAATAATCCTGACTTGCTCTATGTGTATTCTATCAACTCACGCGATCATTCATGCAAGCACTGTAGTTCGGTCCAAATTCTTTATGGACCAAATTGACATTAACATTTTTTTATTTATCTAACTTTATTTTACTCTTAAATGATCTAAGATTATTGGATAAGTAAATATTTACAAGTTAGTAATGTTAGACAGTATTAAAAAATATATGCTATATATGAATTTTGCTATTTGTAAACAGACGTACGCGCCAACAAGGGGCCCAAGAGCAATAAAAAAATATGGATCCCCTTGTGTGAGGAGGGTGTACACCGACGTGTCGACGTCAGTATACGTGTAGCATAATTGATCTTACTAGTTTTATCACCTATCAATCCTACATATTTGCTCTCAAGAATGTATTAATCCTTTTTACTCGAAAATCATCGTGGATTATTTACTCATTATTAAATGAAGCTTTTGTTTGATGAAATTTTAGCGACTTTTAACTGATCAAATTTTATTTTAACCACATATTTTATGATTTTCATAACTTTTTAAACATACAATTCATTTGAAAATTGCAAAACAAACACATGGAACTAAACAAACAAAATGTAATCAAACGAAGAGCGCCTCACATTGCAGTTGTAAAAATCCACATCGGGTAAGTTGATTCTAATTTGTTTAAAAACGAGAAAAGAATACTACTGGCTCGTGGTCGAATCTAAACTTTAACATTGTATATAAAATATAAAATAATAATAATAATAATAATAATAATAATAATAATAATAATAATAATAATAATAATAATAATAATAATAGTGGTAGTAAACTTTGCATCATGTTAAATCTCATCTACTTCATCGTACCAAGCATATTCAATCAATCACAATGTTGATTTGAGTGCAATTGAATGAAAAAATATTGTTAATATTATCTATATTAAGTCAATTGACATATCCGATCAATCGATCATACAGAAATTTTCATATCTCGTGCATTCTATGTAAATTCAAGTCAATAAAAGTACAAGTTAAGGTTACATGATGTAGCTTTAGGGTTGTTTTCACGTCTTTTCTTTTGAAAATTGACATCATATTCATTGAAAATTGGCATTAAATTACTATGAAAAAGATGTGCAAGTTGCATGAATTATATACTTTGTGAGAACTATTTTGGATCATGCTACATTTACAATTTTTTTTTACCAACTCTTTTACTTACTACTTACAATGGAGAGAGTGATAAGTCCAGCCGCATTCCAACTGCAATTCCTGCTGGTTTTTTAATCAGTTTCTTACTTTTGAAGTAATTAAAAATAAGCCACAACTTCAATTGCTTAGTGGAGAAAAAAAACACCTATGCAAGAAGACAATTTGAAATGAAATTCTGCAGCTACAATTCTTGATTGATTGACAACTATAACCTTCCTTAATGCATGAACATAGTCACAATTTTAATTACTTCATGAAGAAAGCAGCCCAGAAATTTTGACTGTCCATTAAGCACCAAAATGGCAGAATTCTGGCCATAAAATTGAGGCAGTTTGTAGCCTAATTCCTCTATAAATAAGGGATGTTACAAAAGGAATTATATGCCCCAAGAGAGAGGGAAATATCCTTTGAGAGAAAGAAAAATAGAGAAAAAAAAGGAGAGATTAGAAAGACTTTTTTGAGAGGTTTTTTTTATAGTTTCTAAACTATATTGTAAATTCTATTCAAGTAGAAATAGAATTATTATTCCTCTTTTATTCTCTTCTCGTGATCAGAGAATCACAATAAGTGGTATCAGAGCCAGATTTATCAATTGGCCTTTGTAGTTTTTTTATACAACTTCATTTTTTTATAAAGCCTTTGCAAGCCAAGATGTCAATAGAAGAATCTTCATCAGGGGCTATGATCAAGCTCACTGCCACCAATTACACACTGTGGAGGCCTCGGATAGAAGACCTCCTCAGTTGTAAGGATTTGTATGACCCCTTAGAAGCCAAAGGTGAAAACCCCGATCTACCAAGGAGGCAGAGTGGAAGAAGCTAAATAGGAAAACTTTCGGTCAAATTCGATAATGGATTGACCATAGTGTCTTTCACCATGTGGCACAGGAGACAGATGCATATGCTTTTTGGAAGATTCTGGAGGACGTGTACCAAACCAAGACCGCTCGGAACAAAACCTTGTTGATGAGGCATTTGGTGAATCGAAAGTTAAATAGTGGAACTTCAGTTGCTGAGCACACCAGTGAATTTTAGAGCTTGGTAAACCAATTGTCATTTGTGGAGATGTCACTTGGGGATGAAATACAAGCCTTACTACTTTTAAATTCTCTTCCTGATAGTTGGGAGACATTAGTAGTATCTCTTAGCAACTCAGCCCCCGATGGAAATACATGTCTATGGTCAAGGATGCCCTATTTAATGAAGAGGCCAGGAGAAAAGACGTAAACACGGACCAATCACATGCCCTTGTCATAGTGAACCGGGGAAGACAGCAAGGAAGCGTTCGAGGCAGGGGGAGAGACAGAAGCAAAAGTAAGGTAGATCCATAGATGGAAGGAAGCCTATTTACGAGTGCTACTATTGTGGTATGGAGTGCCACTTGAAGAAGAACTGCAGAAAATTTCTACGAGAGCAAGGCCACAACAGTTCGCATCGAAAAATAAGGAATGGGAGACACTAGTCACTATTTCTAGGGAGGTGGCTATCTGCTCCATCCATGAGAAGTCATGTCTTCATGTCTCAAACCAAGATATTGAGTGGGTAATAGACACTGTAGCATCTTACCACGCCACTCCACGCAGAGATTTCTTCACAGCATACAAAGTCGGTGACTTTGGTGCAGTGAAGATGGGAAATACCAGTTCTTCTAAGATCGTGGAAATTGGTGATGTTCAGATACAAACGAACCTCGGGTGTAAAATAACCCTGAAGGATGTTCGACATGTACTTGATCTTCGGCTAAATCTACTTTCAGGGATAGCCCTTGACAAACATGGTTATGTCAATCAACTTAGCAATGACACATAGAAAATGATGAAAGGCTCTATGGTTGTCGCTCGAGGACATATATGTGGCACTTTATACAAGACTTATGTGAAAATGCATATGGATAGCCTCAACGTAGTAGAACATAAAGCTTCTCAAAATTTGTAGTACTAGAAACTTGGTCACATGAGTGAGAAGAGATTGTCTACTTTGATAAAGAAGGAGCTAATCACGGTTGCCAAGGAAGCTGTGCTGGATCTTTACAGTCACTGTCTATTTGGTAACAACATAGAATCTCCTTCAATTTCTCTTCGACGAGACGATCAGAGTTGCTCAATCATCACTCTGATGTTTGTGGTCCTTTGAAGGTTGAATCGCTAGGCAGTAACAAATATTTTCTAACATTCATTGATGACGCTTCTCGAAAGGTGTGGGTATATTTCTTGAAGACAAAGGACCAAGTATTGGATTACTTCAAATTGTTTCATGCCATGGTAGAGCGTGAAACAGGAAAGAAACTGAAGTGTCTCCGCACAGATAATGGAAGCGAGTACACTTCCAAAGAATTCGATGCCTATTGCAGAAGATACGACATTCGACATGAGAAGACGGTCTCATGAAGCCCACAGCATAATGGAGTCTTCGAGAGGATGAATCGGACGATCATCGAAAAGGTCAGAAGCATGATAAGTATGGCTAAGCTGCCAAAGCCATTTTGGGGAGAGGATGTTCAAACCGCTTGCTACTTGATCAACAGATCACCATCAGTACTGTTGAATTTTGAAATTCCAGAGAAAGTATGGTCTAGTAAATATCCCTCCTACTCTCAGCTGAGAGTATTTGGCTGTTTAGCCTTTGCACATGTATCCAAGGAGCTAATACAAAAGCTAGATGCAAGGACTACTCCATGCATCTTTATAGGCTATGGAGATGAGGAATTTTGATACAGATTATGGGACTCAAAGAGAAAGAAGGTCATCAGAAGTAGGGACATAGTGTTCCATGAAAACCAGACATTGGAAGACATTGAAAAGCCCACAATATCTCCTAATTCCAATTTTGGTGCCCAAAATATTGCTCCAGATCCAGCACCAGCACAATTCACCATAGATAATGACGATGTGCATGAGGAAATGCTGAAAGCAGAATAGGAGATGAAGAAGAGGATATTGATCAGGGGGAGTCACATTCCTCTTCACCAGAAATTGTCGGATCATCACTTTAACCAGATGATGATGCACCTCCTGAAATCAACGATCCACATGTAAGAAGATCTGAACGAGGACGGATTCCATCAACGAGATATCCAGAATCAAAGTACCTTTTGCTCACTGACGAAGGAGATCCGGAGAGCTTTCAGGAAGCACAAACTCATGTGGACAAAGACAATTGGATACAAGTAATGCATGATGAGATGAAATCACTACAGAAGAATCAAACATATGAGTTAGTTGGGCTTCCGAAGGGAAAGAAGATATTAAGGAATAAATTCAAGCTTAAGAAAGATGGTAGCAGAAAGGTGGTAAAACATAAGGCCCATTTGGTAGTCAAAGGATTTCTTCAGAAGAAGGGAATTGACTTTGACGAGATTTTTTCACCTGTTGTAAAAATGGCCTCAATTCGAGTTATCCTTGGATTAGTAGCCAGTCTAAATCTAGAGCTTGAACAGATGGATGTCAAAACAATATTTCTTCATGATGATTTATATGAAGAAATTTGTATGGAGCAGCCAGAAGGTTTTGAAGTTTCAGGGAAAGAAAACTTCGTTTGCAAGCTAAAGAAGAGCTTATATGGTCTTAAGCAAGCACTCAGGCAGTGGTACAAAAAGTTTGACTCTTTCATGGTGAGTCAAGGCTATAAAAGAACAGCTACAGATCGATACATTTATATTCAATACTTTTCAGATGGCAATTTCCTTGCTCTTCTACTGTATGTAGACGACATGCTGATCGTTAGACAAGATGCAACAAAAATCAGGCAGCTAAAGAAGGAACTCTCCAAGTCCTTCGACATGAAGGATTTAGGCCCAGCTGAACAAATTTTAGGAATATACATAACTCGAGATAGGAAGAATAAAAGGTTGTGGCTCTCTCAGGAGAAGTATGTTGAACGAGTCATCAAGAGATTCAACATGCATAAAGTCAAACATGTTAGCATTCCACTGGTCAACCACTTCAAGTTAAGCAAGAATTCATGCCCCTCATCCAAGAAAGAGATAGAGGAGATGTCATCGGTACCTTATTCTTTAGCAGTTGGAAGCCTGATGTATGTCATGGTATGCACAAGACCATAAATTACTCATGCGGAGGGCATGGTAAGTCATGTTCTCTCTAATCTTGGAAGAGAGCATTGGGAGGCGGTCAAGTGGATTCTCAGGTACCTCAAAGGTACATCAAAGATATGTTTGTGCTACGGGGGAGCTGATCCAATCTTGGAAGGTTATACAGATTCAGATATGACGGGAGATCTTGACAGTAGCAAATCTACTTCAGGATTTCTCTACACTTTTGCAGGGAGAGCTGTTTCATGCAGTCAAGACTACAAAAGTGTGTTGTTTTATTTACAACAGAAGCAGAATATATTGTAGCAACAGAAGTTGGTAAAGAAATGTTGTGGTTAAAGCGATTTCTCCAAGAACTAGGGATCAAGCAAAGGGATTATAAAATACATTGTGACATCAAAGTGCTCTAGACTTAAGTAAGAATTCAATGTACCATTCTCGGACAAAGCACATCGACATCCACTATCATTGGATAAGAGAAGTGATGGATCAATAACTGTTGAAACTAGTGAAGATTCACACCAATGAAAATTCAGCAGATATGTTAACAAAGGTGATTCCAAGAGAAAATTTAGAGCTTTGCAGAGACATAGCTGGAATGGTTGTTAAATAACAATTGATTTAAATGCGACTGGAGGGGGAGAATTGATAAGTCCAGCCGCATTCCAGTTGGCTTTTTAATCAGTTTCTTCCTTTTGAATTAATTGAAAATAAGTCACAACTTCAATTTCTTAATGGAGAAGAAACACGTATGTAAGAAGACAATTTGAAATAAAATTCTCCAGTCATAATTCTTGATTGATTGACAACTAGAACATTCCTTAGTGCATGAACATAGCCATAATTTTAATTACTTCATGAAGAAAGCAGCCCACAAATTTTGACTGTCTATTAAGCACCTAAATGTCAGAATTTTGGCCATAAAATTGAGGCAGTTTGTAGCCTAATTCCTCTATAAATAAGGGATGTCACAAAATGAATTATATGCCTCAAGAGAGAGGGAAATCTCAAAAAGTCTCTCTAATCTTTTTTTTTTTTTTTTGAGTTTGTAAATTGTGTTGTAAATTCTATTCAAGTAGAAATAGAATTGTTTTTCCTCTTTTATTCTCTTCTCGTGATCGGAGAATCAAAATAGAGAAGACCACAAGCTAACATTTTTTAAATACACATGGGGTCCGTTAATTTTGCGAGAGTGAATACATCATTTTGTCAACAAAATTTTGTACAAATATGTTTATCCAACTATTTTATGTTTTATACGTTGGATCATATCATCATGTTGTTTAATGAACCCAACTTGCTGCCCTGAAAACATAAAATATAATCTAATATATTTTACTACTCTATTAATAATTCAAATTTGGCCTATGTTCAATAAATATCATTTTCTTGCTTTCACAATTTTGTACTCAAACTTTGATAGTTGAAATATTATGTACTTAGGTACCAAAAATTTAATCACTGATAAATACCAGTCTTGTATATATTTAATTTTTTAAAACTCATTTATTGGACACACGTTAAAAAGTTTTTTGATAACAATAATAATTGGTATTGACGTAGTTTTATGTAGGTTTTAACCGTAAATCAAACCTCCCGAATCGAAGTTGATGGTTTCAATTCGATTTTCAGAAAAAATATGAGTTGAAATTGTGAATCATCGGGTTCTCGACGGTTCTTGATTCTTGACCCGAAACCATGAGTACCTGACTTTGGAATCAAATTTATTCTTCTTTACCAATGTTTTTTCAATTATTATTATTTATAATTTTTCACCTGAATTAATGATCCGATGGGATGCAACGGAAATGATGAAATGGAAAGAAAAGTTGACAATGCTAATTGTTATGCTAGTTGTAATACAAAGAATTTATTTAGTTTCTCACTTTTTATTTTTTTTGCTTGTTCATCTGGTATAATATTTGATATTTATGTTCTACTATTTATTGGATTTGATCTGATAACATATTTTGTTATTTGCTATATATAGGATGTTATTTATTGACATATTTGCAGTGAATTAAGAATGTTTAAAAATATATATTAGGTGACAAATTTTATTTCTTTTATTTCTAGTAGATATTGAGCATATAATTGTATTGTCAACTCACGATTTAAAAAAAAAAATACATTATGAGTAGAATCAAATTAGGATTCAAATTAGATTTAGTAAGTAAACTTTTAAGCGGTTTCATTTACGAAATATCGAAAATGTAACGAATGACTTCACATTTCAGATATTAAAATATTCAGACTTATCCACTCGACTCTCAGACTTTAATTTCATGTTTTAGACATTGACAACAAAAAATGCAATATGTAAATTAAATTTGACATTATATGAGTTGACAAATTTTTGTACATTAATTTTAACATCATTTTTTCAATAATTGAACGAGTTTTTTACACATAAAAAAGTCAACTTGATGTGTCAACAAGACATGTACAAGAAGCAATAGGGTTACACAAACTCCCTAATCGAATCAGACCGGACTCGAACTGAACCGAGCGATATTTCTCGAGTTAAATATCAGAATGGATATTTGAACCGACATATTCGGTTTGGTTCTCGATTTTAGGCTAGAATCGAAGATTCAAATCTTCCTAATTTTTTAATTTATTTATCTTAAATAAACCAAATTATTTTATTTTTTTCTAAACAAATTTGCTAACTAATTGATTTAACCCAAACTCAAAATATGATTTTCCTATGAAAAACAAAATCATAAATCAAGTATTAAGTATCACCAATATAATTTTCATGTCTTAAGTTTAAAAATGCAAAAATCAAGTATTTATTTATTAATTAAAAATATTTTATTAATTAAATGTAATAATATCACAATTATATAATTAATTGTCATAGGTACATAATTATATGTCACATATTATCAAATTAATTGGTCACATATTATTTCGATATCATAAATAAAAAATTTATATGTCACAATTTATCTATAAGACACATATTTTTAAACTTGTTGGCATAAATTAGTTCTTAATCACAAATTATCAAATTTTAATGTCAAAGTTTAACAGTTAGTCACATAAAACCAAATAGTTGGTAACATACACCAAATATCCAACTCTCGATCTCGATCCACCACCAATTTTTGGTCACTAATCAATCAAATAGTTGGTCCCAAACACTCTTTATCCCATCCCGTCGTCGTCGATGCCTCTGCTACCGCCACAACCACCACCAACAGTAACTCAAACCACTACGACAACATAACCACCTTACCGCTATCACCACCACCAATTAGATTTGAACCTATTAACCCACCACAAACCACATGTGCCCCATAACTGGTCAAACACCTTACATCGGTAGTGCCGCCAACACCACCGCATCCACAACACACCCACCACTACCGCATCCAACCACAAACTATCACCACCATCACAAACCAAATCTGAACCCACCAACCCATTACACACCATATCTACACCACAATTGGTCAAACACCACTGCATATCTAACAGTGCCATCACCACGCAGCCAACACCACTGCATCCAATGATACCACTATCTCATCACCACTGCATTCAATCATACCACTATCTCACCACCACCGCACACCCAAAAACCCAAAGGATTGCAGTGTCGACGCGAAGGACTACATCACGACGAAGGATTGTACGCACCAGTAGGGGTCGAAGGATGCAACGTTGTCATTCGCGGAGTTGGAATATGCGTTGCTCGACAACGCTACTGAGAACTTTTATTAGCCCCTGATGCCAGTTTTGTCATTACGCGCATCTTATTCATCATCGATTGCTCGAGATTTAAGAGCCCATACCAATGGAGCTAATGAGGATCCACCACCTCAATCAGGCTGTGGTAACAGAATCGTCGGAGATCCTCTTCCAAGGGCGGTGCCGCTACTGTTGAGAAAGGATGCAGATTAAGGAGAAGAGATGACGGGATGTGCGTGTGTTTAGAGAAAGAGAAGAGTGAGATGGGACATGGTAATAAATTGTGAATGGGTAAATTGTATTAATACCTGATTTTTGTTTAAATAAACTTCAGACCTGAATATTGAATTAAAAAATTTAAACGACTGTTTTTATGTAATTTCCTCTTTTCCTATTTCTAATTTTCAGTCCAAGGTCAACTTAATTAAATTGATTTGAGTTTACCCAAATTTATTATTTTACCGTAGTGCTGTTTCTATAGGTTTGGAGAAATCAAATTGGAAGATCGATTGCGCCTCTATTTATTGTTGTGAGCTCGCAACAAAGAGATGCGCAAAACATAAATAAAATTAGACTATATTATTTTATAAGAGTTATAATTGAACATATCATTAGTTGAATTTAAACGTAAGAAGTTGAGACTCACAACTCATGTACAGCTCGAGTATCAAAATCTCTGTCCACGTATTTGTCTGAGAGCCTTCCACGTCGCTCTGACAGATAGTAGCAACTAATGGAGAGAAACTACATTGTGCAACACTACAAGGCAGTTATGTCATCGACACGTGGAAATCTCATCTAGCCCCAGAAGCAAAAATGTGTCCATTAATTACCAAATCCTAAACACCTATTTTATCAGACCTCCTCGAAATTTAGGTTGGGAATCGGGCTTAACGGCTTGAGCCACTCATGGTTTGGCCCATAAAAAGCCCGAGCCGACTCGACTTGACGTTGGAGGCAAGGAACCTCATTTCGGGGATTTGGCCCACGCCTGAGCTGGCCCGTTTAAATAAACAATAGCCAAAAAGTATTCGTTTTGCTGCCAAATAGGCAGCTATGAAGCTGCTGGTTATGGCAACAAAAATGACAACTATTTTAATTGCCAAACATGCGGTTGATCTACTGCCAACAAGTAGCAGATTTGCTGTCGGTTAAGGCCGACAGCTTTATAGCTGTCAAACAGACAACTAAATAGTTGTCTTAAATAGGCAGCTGAGAGGGAAAAAATTGAGTCGGCTCGGCTCGATTCGGGAAAAAAAATCCGCCTTAAAAAAGCTCGAGCCGAGAGTTTCAACTCGGCTTGTTAACACCCCTACTTGAAACTTGGTTGGTACGACCACATTTCACTTTCCCAAGGCATTTACGTCACACGTTTATGGACACTTTTGTTATTTCGTAACCTGCTATTGAAAAGCCTCCCTCTTTTCAACCTCAATTTTCCTTCCCCTTCTTCCTTTTCCCTTTGTGCAAATATTTCTATTTCTCACAATGTTTTGAAAATCGACTCAGTCATCGACCCGAAAAAAGGTGAAGGTTCAAGAGTCAAAAGGTTCAATCGGGATCGAACCGGATGCAATAAATACATACAAAAATAATAAAATACTATAAAAGCAATATTTTTTTTTTCAAAAATTTATATTAATAATTTGTTAATTAGATTCATTATTCTATATTTTGTTAAAATTTTTTGTTATGCTACTATCCCACATTGGAAGTTTATGAAACCATTGGAGTGAAGTGTATCTATAAAATGCACTATTTCACATTGAAAGTTTATGAAACAATTTGAGAGATATACATCTATAAAAGGAGCATATCATCTAATATTTCTCTATAGGCCTTTGAATTATTGTTTATGAGGCCCATTCGTAAAGTTGAAACTTTTTAAACTTAAAAATTTTTTTGAAAAATCCACAAAATCGCGAACGGTTCACTGGTTTACAGTTAAACCGGCTAGTTTGGTGGATTTTTAAGCGGTTAACCGGGCATGATTGACCCGATTTTGGGCTCGATTCCCAATATTACAATTGAACCGGTCGAGCTGGGCCGGTTTTGATAACATTGATTTTTCATAGTAAAGTTTTCTTTTTCATTTTTATTCTATTTGGGTGTTTTGAAAATCTGGATTTCTTTGTTTTTATGTATTAGTGATGAATGAAAATAGAGAAAATTTTAATCTTTCCATGCACATGAATAGGTTTTCAAAGGATATGTTGCGTAAATTCATGAATGGATAACGTTTCACTAATAAAGGAAAAGTGGAGAATGATGAAAATGAGGAAATAGAGTTGAGTTTGTGGCTATCTATGAATGGAAGATTTAGTGTGAACCCGAAAATGGCAGTGAATAAATTGAAACATTCTTCTTCAATTTCAAATTTGGCTTTCACGGAGGGTGCTGGTGGTGTTAGTGGCTTTGGTGAGGGTGGGTGGCAAAAGATGGGGGTGTTGATTGACTTGTACACACGGCAGATGAGGACATGTTCGCTACCTATCGAGGCGAAGAAGGAGCTGAGGAAAAGGAAGGAGTTGCAGTCAATGAGGTGGATAGAGGCGAAAAGGAAGAGATTTGAGAAGTTGAAAAATGGACGACTGCTGAAGAAAAAAAAGTTGACATGGAGGAAAATTCTTGTGGAGATGATGATGAT
>NC_036243.1:12699979-12740335 GCF_002742605.1 Olea europaea var. sylvestris | reverse complement strand
CGTAGATTCAAATCTTCGTAATTTGTTAATAACAAGGAGTTGTGATTGTGATATACAAATTACATCTGATTGAATTTTAAATCGTCCGTGGTCGTATGTAATAACGAGATACGAATATCGTTATTACGGATAGACCATCACGTGTGTCATTTCTTACTGTTAAGTAAGTAGCTGATCTCACAAGTTAAAGTGTGGTAACACTTAAATGAACACGAGAATCTTTTGTTATAGAACAAAACATTGGAGACCCGCCGAGCGATTTCACATGGATAACTATCTGAGTGTCAGTGGTTAATCTCTAATGTTCGGTAGTGAAATTGGTCCTTTGACTTGAGGTCGTCATGGTACCTTATATGAGGACAGTCATACTTTGGCGGTATTGGATGTTGCTCTGCAAAGAGCCGTTAATACGACATCGTTCGGGTACGTCAAGAATCGTATGAAGGTTATAATTGACCAATAAAGAATTCGTCACTCTTATATAGTAGGAGATTATGATCTGCATTTCATTCAATTAATTCGATAACGAAATCCTTGGCCAAGGTGTACTCATCCTTGGCCAAGGTGTACTCATAAGTCGAAAAGGAATTTTCGACTTATATTGACTTAATAGTGGAGTGAAAGATATGATCGATATTCGGGATTTACACAATTCTATATCTCATAATTGATCGGATCATATTGACGAAGGGATTATAGTTTCACGATAAATAAACGAGTTTGGTTTTGTCATACCACATAACATTCCCCGTTACACGTATTGCCTTGACACATTGCTAGATATTAATTTGTGACGGCGAGTGTGACTTGGAGATAAATTAAAAGGGTGTTTTAATTTATTAATTTTGATTAGATCAAAATAATATTTCACGTCGTTAGGTATCGTGATCGGGAACCTGATGGGTCACACATAAAAGAGAATTGGAAGATTGCAATTTGTCAATTTAATTAATTTAACAATCGTTGGATAAATTAATTAATTAGGTTAGTTATTTATAGGCCCGAATTAATGAATTGGATTAATTAATTCACGAATCGGATTTAATTAAATGGATTAATTAAATATTGGACCGGACCGGACCAGGCCTGTTTGGACTTATATAAATACATGGCTAGGGTTTTCAATCTATAGTTTTTTTCTCATAATTATTCTTGCTAGTACAAGAGGAGAAAATTCTGGTAACTGCAATCTTATTCTCTGTTTGGATCATCGTCGGAGGCTGAACAATTGGACAACTGTGGGTGCCAAATCAAGATTGCTGGAATGAAAATAGTAGCAAAGAAGTTTGTAGATCTGAAAATGGTACAATCTTATCACAATTTCTATTTAAACACAAAGATGATTTTTGGTGAGAATCGAAAATTATTTTAATTTTCGCTGCGCATGTTAAGTTGATTCCCAACAGTGGTATCAGAGCCTTCTTTGTTTTTGTTAGAAATTGATTTGTGTGATTGAACAGTCAAACGTTGATTGTTATTATTTTTCTTGTTTCTAGCAATTAAGTTGAAAGCAGGTGTGCCTACAGCGGCTGTGACGCCGCTGCTGATTAGGGCAGCAAGACTCGCCGCCACTTGCCTTCCTTACTAGCGTCGCCACTGAATAAACAAAAAAAAAAGGTTTTAGGGTTTACAATGTTCGGGTGTGTAGTGATTGGAGACGGGGGCTAAGATGCAATTTGAGAAATTAAAAGTCCCTGTATGCAATTTAATAAAAGGGTCAAAGTTAAAATTTTAAAACAAGGGCCTATTCTTAAATTTGTTAAATTGGAAGGGCTTGCTTTTAATTTTAAGCCTTGGGTTAAATTGCAAATTTTGAAAGTGTTTAAATTTGAATTTTAAAACGGTTTTAAATTTAAATTTTAAATGGGTTTGACCCATAATTTAATTTTGACCCAAATCAAAATTTTATTTAAAATTGATGACATTTCATATTTTTGTTAAAATTGGATTTTGACTTAAACATTAAACTTTGATTCAATTGAATTTTTTATTTTATTTAGGAGTGTTATCCTAGATTAAAATATTAATTCAATTTAAATTAGAGTTTGATTTTAATTTAATACTTAATTAAAATTTGATTTTAATTAATTATTCACCCGATTATATTTTTGAAATTAGAATTGGATTATAATCTGACATTTAATTAAAATTTGATTTTAATTAAATTGTGTTGCCCTAAAATTTTTCTTGAAATTAGAGTTGGACTCTAATTTTGTTATTTAATTAAAATTTGATTTTAATTAAATTCAACCACCTTCAATTTTGAAATTAGAGTTTGACTCTAATTTAATATTTAATTGAAATTTGATTTTAATTAAATAATCCCGCCTTATAATTGTGGAATTTGAGTTGGACTCCAATTCAACATTTAATTAAAATTTGGTTTTAATTAAATATGCCCGCTAATTAAATAATTGATTAATATGATTAATTAATTATTTAATTGTTCCGATCCATTTGTCTAAAAGAGTTTAGACGACCTTAATTGCTAGAACTTGAAACATGTTTGCATAAGAATACATTTATCTAATGACCTTTGGTTTCATTAAAACAGTATTATGCCCTAAATCCAATCAACTTTGGACATAAATACTTTTGATATATAATTCATGCCATTTAATGGCGGATCTATTATTTAATTAATAGACAATTGAATAAATAATAGAGTCTGTAAATTCAAATCTTTATAATTTGTTAATCACAAGAAGTTGTGATTGTGAGTTACAAATTATATCTGATTGAATCTTAAATCGTCCGTGGTCGTAAGTAATAACGAGATACGGATATCGTTACTACGGATAGACCATTACGTGTGTCATTTCTTACTTGTTAAGTAAGTAACTGATCTCACAAGCTAAAGTGTGGTAACACTTAAATGAACACGTGAATCTTTTGTTATAGAACAAAACATTGGAGACCCGCCGAGCGATTTCACATGGATAACTATCTGAGTATCAGTGGTTAATCTCTAATGTTCGGTAGTGAAATTGGTCCTTTGACTTGAGGTCGTCATGGTACTTTATATGAAGACAGTCATACTTTGGCGGTGTTAGATGTTGCTCTGCAAAGGGCCGCTAATACGATATCATTCGGGTACATCAAGAATCGTATGAAAGTTGTAATTGACCGATAAAGGATTCGTCACTCTTAGATGGTAGGAGATTATGATTCGCGTTTCATTCAATTAAGTCGATAACGAAATTTTTAGCCAAGATGTACTCATAAGTCGAAAAGGAGTTTTCGACTTATATTTACTTAATAGTAGAGTGAAAGATATGATCGATATTCGGGATTTACACAATTCTATATCTCGTAATTGATCGGATCATATTGACGAAGGGATTATAGTTTCACGGTAAACGAACGAGTTCGGTTTTGTCATACCACATGACATTTCTCGTCACATGTATTGTCCTGATATATTGCTAGATGTCAATCTGGGACGGCGAGTGTAA
This sequence comes from Olea europaea var. sylvestris, assembly GCF_002742605.1. Lineage (NCBI taxonomy): Eukaryota > Viridiplantae > Streptophyta > Magnoliopsida > Lamiales > Oleaceae > Olea > Olea europaea. The sequence continues at coordinate 12,736,880 of NC_036243.1, read as the reverse complement.
ATTGGTGATAAATTAAAATGGTGTTTTAATTTATCAATTTTGATTTGATTAAAATAATATTTCATGTCGTTAGGCATCGTGATCGGGAACCTGATGAGTCACATATAAAAGAGGATTGGAAGATTGCAATTTGCCAATTAATTAATTTAACAATCGTTGGATAAATTAATTAATTAGGTTGGTTATTTATAGGCCCGAATTAATTAATTGGATTAATTAGTTCACGGACCGGATTTAATTAAATGGATTAATTAAATATTGGACCGGATCAGACCCGTTTGGGCTTATATGAATACATGGCTAGGGTTTTCAATCCATAAGTTTTTTCTCATAATTATTCTTGCTAGCACAAGAGGAGAAAACCCTGGTAGCTGCAATCTTGTTCTCCGTGTGAATCACCGTTGGAGGCTGAACAATTGGACAGCTGTGAGTGGAGAATCAAAATTGCTGAAACGAAAAGAATAGCAAAGAAGTTTGCAGATCTGGAAAAGGTACAATCTTATCACAATTTCTATTTAAATACAAAGGCGATTTTTTATGGGAATCGAAAATTATTTTAATTTCTATTGCGTATGTTAAGTAGATTCCCAACAACTTCAACCAATCTCATTCGATTTGGATGCTAACTTTCGTGTTTGTGGTCAATGATATGTAGACATTTGGGTATAGAATATACAAATTTGATTAGGATAAAAGTTTTTCACTATTGATGTAACAAGAGAACCTTATTGTGGTTTAAAAGGAATTTGAAATTTTATTTTTTAAAAGAATGAGGTTCAAACATGGACCATGTATAATTAATGAATTCGTGATTAGATTATTTCTTGTAGTGATGCCCCTATTATTATGAAAAATTTACAATCCCTGCTCTCAGATGTTTCTATAAGTAAAGTATACGAGTCTACATTTCATATTTTATGGTATTTTGGTCCTCAAACTTTTGGTTCCATTTATGAATTATTTATGATTATTTTCTTAAAGAAATTCTTTACTTCCATTAATGATTTTTCTGTACAACTTCTTGTCTTAAGTTTCAGACATCTTTTATCTAATACCTGTTTGATTTGCTAATGATAGAAGTACATAATCTCCAAATAATTAATTCAACATTTTATCAATTAGTTAAAGGAAAAAATTTTGTATGAAAATAGACGATATGTGTGAAGATTAGCCATTTAAAGTGCCCATTAGACACTTTAATTATTGTTTATAAACTAATTTCTAAAATATCTTTAATTTTTAGAAAAACGTTTAGAGGAAATTATATTGAACCAATTTCCTCTAAATGCTCTTATAACTAAAATAAATACTTTCATAAAATTAATCAAACGTGTTTAAAAATAACTTTTGAATATCAAATGTCCTTTTGCCCTCTCAATAACCATGTCAAACTACCCCAAAGTGCAAATCAAAATTGTTCATGTAACGTTATACTACGCACAACAATTAATAAAATTTAGTAATTTTGTAAAATTTATTAACAAAACACTTCAAATTATTGATTATTCTGATTGATAATAACTATCGGGGCTTTGCTATATTTGTGTCACATCGAGCTACTACATAAGAAAAATAACAAAAATTTGATCTATACCACAATAATATTGTCCATAAATCAAATTATTTTATGGATTGGAATTTCCATTCCTCAGCCGGAAAAAATATGTGGTCATGAAAGATAAAATGGGATTAAGTAGAACAAAAGATAAAATGGGATTAAGTAGAACAAAAGATAAAATGGGATTAAGTAGAACAAAAGATAAAATGGGATTAAGTAGAACAAAAGATAAAATGGGATTAAGTAGAACAAAAGATAAAATGGGATTAAGTAGAACAAAAGATAAAATGGGATTAAGTAGAACAAAAGATAAAATGGGATTAAGTAGAACAAAAGATAAAATGGGATTAAGTAGAACAAACGCCTTTCGTGCAGCGGTGCAGGTTGGAACTCATTGGTAAGGAATTTCGTTACCTTAGGAATGGTTTTAAGTCCTTCTCGTTTGGTGCATTTTCATAGATGATTTTCCATACCTAATCTCTTTTATTCTACATAAGATAATAGACTGGATGGTTAGAAAAGTAAAATTTTCCCCATGTGAAGGTGATCATTTCAAAAGTAATTTTTTTTAAAAGTGAATTTTTTATTTATTTATTTTTTTAAGGATGTGTGGTAAGGTATGAAAAGTTTATGTGAATATTTGAAAAAAAATATATTTTTTAAAGAATGTACGATTAAAAATGAACGTAGTTATGCAAATGTTAAGTCTTTCTAGGCAATTCAAAAGCTTCATTAGAAAAACTAGGAAATGCAATGGGCCTTGTTGAGCTGACTTGACTTATGTAAACACAAGCTTGGCGCTGCTTTGCCTCGGGCTCGTTTGAGCATAAGTTGAACCCGAACTCAATTATGTCCATTGCAATGGCTCGGTTTGGCCCATAAAGCTCATGGCCAATGGGTCGAGTCGAGCAAGCCACGAGCCGTACGTAATTTTTTTATTAAAAAAATACTGAAAATTGTCTTCCTTTTTAGGGCTTGAGATTGACTATTTTAATATAGGTGGAATTAAAATTGTACACAAAAAGTTGATACAAGTATAATTTTCTTTAGAAAAATTAACATCCACAATGACAAATTATGATGAACTATAGATCATTTATTTGGTCAACTAGTATTTTGGCATATTTATCATGGATTTGGAATTCTCCGTCTTCTCAATCCTTTAATCACATTAAGCTCTCTAGTATGCATTTATTTGACTTTTGATCTGTATTCAAGTTTAAAGAGTCTATTGGAGATGTTCTAAGTAAATCATGTGTTATAAGAAAAATAATTGGATATTGACGATAGTTCATTTTCCAAAAACTTAGTAAGTTTAAATTTTTAGCATCTAGCCGTTCTTAAACATTACGCGTATTGTGAACAAAACATGTAGTTAATTCTAATGGTATTCTACGTGTACATATGTTTGATGTACTTTCGTTGCCTGAAGAAGTACTACCAGCATAAATATTAATTTTACTAGTACTAACCATTATTAATGATACTAACTCTATGATTGATTCTCATTCTTTCCAAAATACATTTTTCTCTCTCTTATTTTCAATCACAAATTATTTATTAAAATAATAATACACGTAAATAAATAAAAATTTCCTTATTTTTCAACAACACATTTTTCATTAATCTACTATTCTAAAATGTATTTTTCATTAAAACGGGGCTCAACCAACCTTTAGGTGTATTCAGCATCGAAATCGGCTTCTTATGACATATTAGTGCAAGGCACAAGTATAGGCGGTCTTTGAACATTCCTACCAAATTTTTAAAGGTTAAACCCTAACTTTAAGGGTCCCCCACCACTTCTGCTCTAGAGTATCGTGAGGGAGGTAAATCGCAGGTTATGCCTCCAAGGGTACAGGGTGGAAGGCTGCTTGTACACTTGCACTTATCTAAGAGCCAAATTCATATTTCAGGATTCGAACCCTTGACGCAGCAGCCTCAAGCAAAGTTGGATTTCTCTACCCTCCTTTTTTACCACTTGGAGATGTGCCCTGGGGGCTCATTCCTACCAAAATTTTTTTTTTTTTTTAACCAAATTTTGACATTTTTCTCTTTTTTTTTTTTTTTAACCAAATTTTTGGACATATGTCTCGTACGTTATGCATAAACTACGCTTTGTACTACTATATGTAATCGGAGTTTCAAAATATACTGTTTTTGAGATTCAAATTATAACAACTTTTGTACACTTTAAATTATACTTGGGGTTTCATTGCATAATCTAAGAAAAACAATATAAGCAAATTCTCCCAATATTTTCTAATATTAAGTTCCATCACTACTATGATATTACCAAAAATGAATGACGTTTTATACTTTCTTAAATTTTTTGCAATATGATAAAAGTGAGCAAGAACTTCAGGATGCTACGATATATGCCCAGTAATGCACTAATAGCGCAATAAAAAAAACAAAAAAAAGGGGGTTTCCAAATTTTCTCACATGAAATGTAATTTCTCGACCATACTCTTTTAAATTATTTTCTGGGTCGTGTGTATATCGCATGTTGTAATAAACAGTAACAAGATATTAGTAGCCTTTAGAAAATTTTAGTAAAATATAAGTTGAATTCCATCGATAACCTATACCAATGACAAATATACTCAGGGTTTAGTCCATTTTCTTTATAATATTTATATAAAGCTTATTTCTATTAGGAGACCGGGACACTATAGTGAAATAAACGAAGTTCGACCTAATAATAAATACCTAGAAAGAGTTGAATAGGTGTAACATGTAGAATTTAAAATTAACTAACAATATAATTGCCACAAGTCACAAATTATTGAATCTAGATGAACTAAAAACAATCTTAACACTAGTAGCCAGTCAAGCAATTATATTAAAATACATTTTGAACACCAAACTTTGCAAATACGCTTTAGACTTAACGAAGTCCCCTTTTGCCGGTCCATAACAAAATCATTTATTTCAAATATATAATGAACAAAATCTAACTTCTATCAACCTATTGACTCAAAATCACAACTCTATCTTGACTACTTTGTCACACCTGTTTCTTGAAACACACTATTACTTAGATAAGAGGTTTAGTATTTTAATCCAGTCGTAAATTCCATGGAAATCCTATATAAAATGATCATTGTTATGGTAAAATAGGTACCTCAGTTCTAACTCTATTCTATTTTCTACTCATTCTTTCTTTACTCCTAATTTTATAACAATTTTACAATCTCGAGATTAATGAATTTTTGATGTAATAAATTAGCTTCTGCCTCCGATGGGCAACACTTAGGGTGTGTTTGACAGGGTAGAAATGGAATTGAAAGATGGAATTGGATTTGGATTTTCCAATTTTAGGTGTTTGATACATTTTTTTTTCATGGAATTCGAATTCTTGGTTGTCTTGAAGTTTACACTTTTCTTGGTTTTTAAGAAAAACAATTGAAACAAATTCTAAGAATTATTGTAAAAAAAATTTCCCTTTAAATGACAATTTTCATGTAAAACAAAGTCAAACGAATACCGAAAGATAGATGATTTTTTTTGAATTTTTTTTTTATTTTTTGTGTTGGCAATGTAAACAAATTTAATTCCCAATACCAGTAAAAAAAAAAAAAACTAAATGAACACCAAAAAACACTTTTATTTCAACATTTTTCACGTGAAAAATTACACCAATCAAACACAATAATTTACAATTATTAAGAAAACAATTTTAGACAATTCAATTCCCTGAAATTCATTTCTCAGGCAATTCAATTTCATCTTTACAATCAAACAGATCCTTAGATTTGTTTACAGTCAGTGTATAGGCAGATTCTTGTTTCTTGATCTATTAGGGTATATTCCGCGATTAACCTCTCTCATGATGCTTCAGAGACTGCGCCGTGGGGGGACTCATGTGGTTGGCGTTCAACCTTTTTTAATGTTTGTTTACAGCTAATCGCTTCAAGTCATGAATAAATTACTCGTACGGATCCATCAGGCTGTAAGTAAATATCATAAATGGGGAGTACTAGACTAATCAGAGATTCCAGGAGCATAACTGTTAGTTAATGATACAGTAATTTCTGTCTTAGTCTTACTAATAAGATTAAAATATATAGATGTGCGTTGGGCACAATTCTATTGACTGTTTTTCAAAGAATTTTCCTCGAAGACAGAGGGATCTAAGACAACTCAACAGTTCTAAAGCCCACAAAGATTTAGGCTTTTGCTTCCGATTTCAGAATCAAATCAAGGGTATCAAAATCAAGTCTTGGAGATCAGCCATTTTGCTCAGGTTCATTTTGCTCAGGTTTTAGCTTAAAAGCTCCAATAAGTACTTTTCAGATTTGCTTCAATAGGGTTGTTCATAGTATCCCCTGTTCTCTTCCAACAGCTGTTTTGAGATACAGAGTAGACTGTGTTTCTGCGTTTTTAATTCAAATTTTATGAATTTCGTTCTGGGTATAGCAAGATTTGAATTTCTTTCCCTTGATTTTGGCAGCAATTTGAAAATATACTTATAATATATGTATGTGCTTCTTGTGAAATTCTTTACGGTGCTGGGCCATATTGAATTTGTTTTGCTCCTCTCGTTTTTGCAAATTTGCTTAGGATTATTTTATATTTCTTTATTAGTTGCATTTGATTAGTTTTGTGGGTGGATATGCTTGAATTTTATTTGATTGAGAAAAGAGGGTGTGACTTTTAGTCTAGTAATTTCAAAATTTATATTTGGATTTGTAAGATTTCTTGAATTTCAGATTGTTGAATGATAGGGAGACTGTAAACCTACCATCGCAGAGATGGAAACAGAAGAAGAACTGATAGCTGCTGCGAAGCAAATCATGAAAGCTCTTGAAACGAACAAGAATTTGACGGATGATGCTAAGAAAATCTTGTCGAATCTAGGCATGCAATTGTGTGATATAACTAGAGAGAACGAACAGAAAAATGAGGTAGTGAAAGAAGATGGACTTAATGAAATTGAGCAGCAGCTTGATTTGATACAAGATAAGGTTCTGAGTTGGGAGAGGGATCAGTCGATTATATGGGATTGTGGCCCAGAAGAAGCTTATGAGTATTTGAAGGCTGTGGACGAAGCTCGAAAGTTGACTGAGAGTTTGGAGAGATTGAGCCTAAATAATGGTTGTGAAGACACAACACTTCTGCGTAGGGCTCATGATGTTCTTCAGATGGCTATGGCAAGGCTTGAAGAGGAGTTTAAGCACTTGCTTGTTCAGAATAGGCAGCCTTTTGAACTGGAGCATATGTCTTTTCGATCGAGTGAAGATGATATTATGGAGGCAGGGTCCGTAATCTCGTCAGGGGATGATTCACTTGAAGATGTAGTTCAAAGAGATAGTATGAGCCGAGGTCCGGAGGAATACATCATCGAATTGGTACACCCAGATGTGATTCCAGACCTGAAAAGTATTGCCAATTTGATGTTTGACTCGAATTATGGTCGGGAATGTACTCAAGCATTTATTGGTGTCCAAAAAGATGCTTTAGATGATTGCATTTACATCCTTGAAGTGGAGAAACTAAGCATTGAGGATGTGCTTAGAATGGAATGGAATACATTGAACTCCAAAATTAGGAGATGGATACGGGCTATGAAGATTTTTGTGCGGGTCTACCTTGCCAGTGAAAAATTGCTGACTGATAAGATTTTTGCAGATCTTGAATCAGTTAGTTCAGTCTGTTTTATTGAGTCATCAAAAACTGCTATTCAGCAACTTCTAAATTTCAGTGAAGCCATAGCCATTGGCCCTCATCAACCAGAAAAGTTGATTCGAGTTCTTGACATGTATGAGGTGCTTGCAGATCTGATTCCCGATATTGATACTTTATACTCTGATGACATGGGATCTTGTGTTAGAATTGAATGGCAAGACATCTTAAGGAGATTGGGTGATTGTGCAAAAGCAACTTTTCTTGAATTTGAGAATGCTGTTGCCTCTAATGTGTCAACAAACCCTTTCCCAGGTGGCGGGGTCCATCATCTCACTAGGTATGTAATGAATTACATCAAGACTCTTGCTGACTACCGGGAGACCCTTGATGCAATCTTGAAGGACCACGAGAGAGAAGATCCCATTTCATTCTCCCCCGACATGAGCCCAGTCAGTGACGAGGAGAATACTGAAGGAAAGTCCTCGGTTTCTACAATGGCTCGACACTTCCAATCCCTCATTGCGATTCTTGAATGCAATCTTGATGACAAATCTAAGTTATACAAAGATGATTCCTTACGGCAAATATTCTTGATGAACAACATACATTACATGGCTGAAAAGGTGAAAGGTTCCAAACTCAGAACAGTACTAGGTGATGGATGGATTCGGAAGCACAATTGGAAATTTCAACAGCATGCAATGAATTATCAGAGAGCTACTTGGAGCTCAATCCTGTCCTTGCTCAAGGATGAAGGGATCCAAAATCCCAGTTCAAATTCTATTTCGAGGACTATTCTCAAGGAAAGACTGCAGAGCTTTTATCTTGCATTTGAGGATGTTTATAAGAACCAGACGGGATGGTTAATTCCAGATAGCCAGCTTCGAGATGATCTTCATATCTCAGCATCACTCAATATAATTCAGGCTTATCGGACTTTTGTTGGAAGACACATCAATCATATTAGTGAAAAGCAAATTAAATACACGGCTGATGATTTAGAAGACCGCCTCTTAGATCTTTTTGAGGGATCCCAAAAATCATTACACGGAGGACATAAGAAGTGATTTTGAAACACAGTATTGTATTAGATTAAGAGATACTCTACCAATTGAGAAATTTTTTTCACAATCTGCCTGTCTTTTGCAACGTATTATAAGTGGTCGAAAGAATGCCATTTTTTTGTAACTTGTATTCACTTGTTTTGCTAATAGGACTTTGAAATTTTGAGCATTTCCTGGTGTTACGAATTGTTCATCTATTTGCTGATTACTGGAGACACTTCGTGGCCATGTATTCTTTCATATTATTATCTTGTCTGGCATTGATTGGAAGGACGTTTTGATGAATGCTAGTTTGTGAAAAGTTTGGCTAGTTATGTTGATGGCTTCCTAGTAATTGATTCCCTCTTGCGCTGTTGCAATTGCAAAATCTGGACAAGAACCAGAGGAACCTTAAAATAATTAGTTTTTCTGGTAAATAAGACTGCCAAAGAATTATTTTTTTTGGAAGTCACAAGAAATTATCGGTTTTAATATATTGAACTGTGTGGGCATTCATCATTCATGTTGGGAAACTATTAATTTGTCATGTGAATCAACATATGTAATTAATTGTGTACAAAGGCAATAAAAGTTGGGAAAATTTCATAAGTGAGAGATTAATTATGCTACATTTCAAAAACAAGAAAACAAGTTTCAAATTTCAAAAATCAGTATTTGCTGATTACTGGAGACACTTCGTGGCCATGTATTCTTTCATATTATTATCTTGTCTGGCATTGATTGGAAGGACGTTTTGATGAATGCTAGTTTGTGAAAAGTTTGGCTAGTTATGTTGATGGCTTCCTAGTAATTGATTCCCTCTTGCGCTGTTGCAATTGCAAAATCTGGACAAGAACCAGAGGAACCTTAAAATAATTAGTTTTTCTGGTAAATAAGACTGCCAAAGAATTATTTTTTTTGGAAGTCACAAGAAATTATCGGTTTTAATATATTGAACTGTGTGGGCATTCATCATTCATGTTGGGAAACTATTAATTTGTCATGTGAATCAACATATGTAATTAATTGTGTACAAAGGCAATAAAAGTTGGGAAAATTTCATAAGTGAGAGATTAATTATGCTACATTTCAAAAACAAGAAAACAAGTTTCAAATTTCAAAAATCAGATTTTTATTAAAAAATAATTTATAATTTAATTAATTAATTAATTATTTTAGTAATTAAATATATTTAGGTCACAGATTTATATGATTTGGTTACAAATTAACGATTTAATTTGTTACTTATTATTTTTTGGTCACAAATCAAAATTTTTATGTTATAAATTATTTTACGGTCACAATTCAAAATTTTTATAGGTCAGAATTTGTTCATCGGTCACAAATCAAAAAATTTCTAAATCACGATTTATTTATTGGTCACAAATTCTAAATATTACAAGTCACAGCTTATTATACAGTCACAAATTATCGATCACAGATTAACAATTTTTTAGGTCTTACATTATTTTTCGGTCACAATTTATCTTTTTCATTAGTCACATATTATTTATTGGTCACAAATTAACCAATTTAATGGTTACAATCAACCAAATAATTTGTGACCACCACCAACACTTACTATTCAGAGTCACAATTTTTAGGTCACCTATCCGATTATGAGTTACAATTGTGAGTCACAGACACAATTTTCAGGTTACGTATCCAATTGTGAGTCACAATTGAGAGTCACGGTCATAGTCACAATTTTCATCGCCACCACGGTGACAGCCACACACCAACACCACAGTTGGAAGTCACAGTCACGGTCCACAACGACCACAACCGCCCGAAATTATCGTTGCCACGCACCAACACCACACTCTTTCACAGATGGCCAATAGATCCACAACACTCTACATGTCCACAAATCGCCACTGTCATCATCACACAAACACCTCCACCAGATCTCCGCCATACAAACACCTCCACCAGATTGCCGCCGCACAAAACCAAATCACCTCCACACATTATCACTATCACCATTACCGCCACCACCCCAAACCACCGCAAAACAATACAAAACTATTGCCTATTTGCCATTGCACTAACCACCATCACCACTGACCACTTGTGACCACCATTCACCGCCAACGCCGTCGCCAATGGCACCACCATCAACATCACGGCCAGCAACACTACCTCATGTACCAAAATCACAACCACTATCTCAATCACACCACTATCACCACATTTACCAAAAAATCCCCTAATCCAATGTAGTCGTCGCCACCACTTCATTTCTACCACTGTCTTGTGAACAATAACTACCATGCCTCCTCAAATTCACGACAAACAGCAATCGAACAGCGGCGTCTCAATAGTATCTCTGGGCACAGTGGCAATGGGAGGAACTGGTAGAGATCTCAAGCGGCGTCTCTATAGCGGCGCTCATCGCTGCACAAAGGTTGAGCCATCGGCGACTTGTCCAGAGACGAAGGCGCTTGCGGTGTCCATCGGAGCAACTCCATCGTCGTCCGCCGAAGTTTGAAAATGAGAGAGGAAGAGAGGGGCGGCGAAGGCGGCTGTAGAGCGAGAGAGGGGAAAATGAAAATAAAATTAGGGTTGGATAATTTTGTATTATAATGTTTAATTTAATATTAATTAATTAAAAAAATTTCTGATTTGTGAAATATTAAACATGGCATCTTATTTATGAAATGTGAATTTTTAATCTATTAGAATGTGTAATTTCCACATAGTTTTGCCCAAAATTAAAGTGATATAATAAAGAACTAAGTATTTGGGCCTAAGGCATCTAATTAAAGTATGGGCCTGATTTTATATGAAAAGACCATATTCTTTTAAAATTGCATTTTTTAATGGACGAAATATATATGTAAATTATATATATAGGTTTATGGTTTCCAATTTATATACAACTTCACATTCTTTGTGTGGTTCCATCAATATAAGAATTATAGAAAAAACATATTAAAAATGAAGATCCAAAATCAACTATCAAGAATAGGCAATTTACAATCAAGAACAAGAATCAAAGAGTTTAAGGAGGCAAAATTCAAAGTTGAAAGCAAGAAGGGATTCGAAGTTGATTTTCAAAATTCAGAATCAAGATCCAATAATAAAGAATCATTCTCAATGAATTAAGGTATGTTCCGCATCATTAATTTTCTTGGTGATTAAACATGGATGATTTTGACAATAAAGTAATTAGGTTTACATTTTATTAGGATTTAAAGTTTCATAAAATTTCAATTCAACAAGTGATAATATAGTCAACTCTATGTTAAACCATTGAGATTCCAAAAACTATTTCAATGATGAAATTCTTATATTGGGTTTTACAATTCTTTAATTTTAAGATGCGAATTTTTGCCCTAAGTTTTGAATTTAGATTTTTATGGTGTTTTTTCAAATTTGATAATTTTAGGAATGAATTGTCGAATTTGAGTAAGGTTACTTGTTATTTTTCAAATTAATTGATAAATTCTTGAGTGGGTTGCTTGTCACATCATTACTTGGTACTTGGAATATGTGGCAATAGACAACCTCTCTCTCTTTTTTCTTTTTCTTTTTTTTCCAATTCATATTTATTGAGGCTTTTTGGTGGCATGTGTAATTGGTATTTTATGGAAAGTAAGTTCAGAATTATAGCTGCATGAGGCTATTGGAATTGGACAGTGCGCTGCAGGGCGTTGTAGCACACGTTTTCGGGCGCTGACTTGCTATCTCTTTTTATTTTTTCTGTTTATTATTATTTTTTAAATTTTTTGGTTTATTAAGAGTCTCTTTGGGAGTGATTTTGAAATTAATTTTTTGACCGTTAGAAAAAAGTGGGGTCCACCTGTGAGAGAAGAAGTCAAATATAATGACTGAAATAGTGAAATAACGGTCAAAAAATCAATTTTTTTGAGAAAAAATCGCTCCCAAACAAGCCCTAAAACAAAAGAAGGTTAAAGAAAAAAGTAAATAAATAAAATATTTAAGGGGAATCAATTTCAAATCTTGGTATTTAAAGTTTCTTTCGGATTTTTAATTTTCTAAAATAGATTAGTTGAAACAACATATTATCAAATTAACCTTTTTTGCCTAAATTAATTTATTTGAAATATTAGGTAGGTTGTGTGTACGTGATTCATGCGGATATTCACCGGTCCAAAGGAAAGTCAATATTTGGCAGAATTATTTGCACACATGTAGTGATAAATATGTGACAATTGTAAAATTTTTCATTATGTGAACATTGAGTCGATCTAAGAATAGATTTGTTGTTTGATCGAATTTATTGTCAATATTTGATTACTACACCAAGAGTACCACTTACAAGTTGATATTTTCATCCAAAATCTAAATATAGATGTTGTGCTCAGTTTCTTGTTATGAGACCCACCATTATTTGAAATTATTGATTGTGCAATATGAATTTTCATGTGAACACGTTATGTATGTTTAGGTTCTCTATTCAGTTAATTCAATATCTATTAGCATCAATTCAGTTTCTATGCTTGAACTAAAGTTTAAGGGCTCGAAAGAGAACGTCTGTATCGTTTTTGGCGACATGGATCTAGACTTTGCTTTGAAGACCGAACAATTCACTACTCTTAAGGATGAGGGTTCTGCTAATAAAATGGTACTCGAATAAGTTTCAAATAGCATAAATTTTTTGATCATAAAGCATAAAACTCTAGCAACATTCAGGGGCACTCTGTATAATAAGGTAACTGTTAAGAAATTTGTTAAATAAATATTCCAAAATGCTTTGCGAAGAGACGATAAGGTCGAAACTAGTATGCATCTAGCAAACTTGATTTCACTAAAGTATAAGGCTAAAAAAAATAGGGAATACATTACGGATGTGTCTCATCTTGTTTCAAAACCAATAGTGTTAAAGTTTGAGCTGTCTGATGACTTGCTCGTGCATAAGGTTTTGATTTTTCTTCCTGCACAATTCGATTAATTTAAAGTCAGTTACAGCTATCAAAAGGGGAAGTGACTTTTAGTGAGCTCATTTTATATTGTATGCAAGAAGAAAAAAGTCTAAAGCAAGAGAGAATTGGAAGTACTCACTTGGCAAGTACCTTTAAGGACAAGTTAATAAGAAAGCTGCATCCGATTTGGTTCAAAAGAAACAGCAAACACTTGAAAAGGATAAATAATCTAGTTGTTACTTTTGTAAAAACCTATAATACATGAAGAGAGGTTGTACTAAATACCATACCACGCTTGGCGTGTAAAGAAAGTACACTTCTCATTTTGGTTTGTTCTGTGATTAATTTCGTTTGAATGCACATTTGGTGAATAAATTTTGGTGTCACTACTTGTATGAGTGTGTCCATGCAAGGTTGCCTAAATTGCCAAAAGCTAATTGATGCTGAAAGATTCAACTATGTGGGAGCGATGACAGAGTAGTTAAAGTTGAATACCAAGAAACATTTGGTGAATAAATTTTGGTGTCACTACTTATATAAGTGTGTCTATGCAGAGTTGCATAAACTGCCAAAAGCCAATTGATGCTGAAAGATTCATCTTTGTGGGGGCAATGGCAAAGTAGTTAAAGTTGAGGCTATAAAGACATTTATGTTATTATTAAATATTGGTTATTATTTGAATTTGAAAGAGACATTTGAGGTATTGTCTTTTTAGATGACATTTGATTTCTGTTTTTACATTGAATAAATTCGGTTAATATTTTCAATTGGAAATAGTAAATTCACTTTTTTTCTTAATTCAAATATTATGTGTACCAATCCTTTATCTAGTTATGATAATCTATATTTGCTTAATACTATTACCACTTATAAAGAAACATTGCATATGCATTCACGTGGTATTAAACATAAACTAATCGATGAGAATTCCGCTTCATTATGACATAAGCAATTAGGTCATATCTTTCAAAAGAGAATGGAAAATCTTTTGTTAAAAGGAATTATTGATTTCCTTAATTTTTAGACTCAAGTGTTTATGTTAATTACATTAAGAAGAAACAAACAGACATAAGGAGATTAGGTACCAATAAAACTTTGGACGTCTTAAAACTAATTTATATGAATATCTATGAGCGATTTTCTTTGATTTCTTAGAATGGTGAACAGTAATTTATTATGTTCATAGGTAGATTTTTCTCATTTTGGCTACCTATATAGGAATGACAATGGTTCAGTTCGGCCAAAATCATCACTGAACCGTCAAATTATTTGCCATATCATAACCGCACCATAACCACGTAAATCGGTTCGGTCCGATTTGTATCTCGGTTCGGCTCGACTAATAACCACGAAAATAAATTATTTTTTATAGGTTCATTTGTCAAATTGATATAAAACAATTTATGAAAAGAGAGTCAATGAAAACAAAAACACAATATTCCAAATGAAAAGCAAACATTATCTCAAATTCCAATTGCAAAATACAAATTTGACAAACAATATTATGAATATAACAATACTAAACTTTTCCTTCATTCTTGATTATTGTGCATTGTAGTTACTTAATTCATGCTCAATAATTCAAAACCTTCAACTTTAACTCATATTCTATCTTCATTTTTCCCGACAACTCTTACTAGCATAAGTTAGCACTCAAAATTAATTCCTATATTGTAATAAGAAATTTAAGTAGAGAATACAACGATACTACCTAATTCAAAACAGTTTTAACTAAAATTTAAATAAAAAAAATATATCTCTTCGTCAACTTCCTATTCACTAAACCTTGTCATCCTTAATAAAATAATTGTTTTTTTAAGCAGGTAATCGGTTCGATTTCGGTTCGACAGCATAAATACCACATCCGCATCGCTACGAACTGGTTCATTAAAATCAAACATCATATCCGCCCCATTGCACTATCGATTCATTTTTTCGTCCCATTCGGTTCGATTAACCGTAATTTTCGATTTTAACGGTTCAAATTGTCATCCCTATACCTAAATCTCATCTATGAGAAATCCCAAGCACTGGACAAGCTTAAGGCCTGCAAGGCTGAGGTTGAAAATCAACTAAGCAAAAGAATAAAACAGTCAGATCTGACTATGGTGGTGAAACTATGATAAATATGACGGATTAAGAGAACAATGTCCAGATCCTTTCGCTAAATTCCTAGATGAATGTAGAATTGTCCCACACTACACCAGAATCTCTCTCTAAGTTGTAGCAATAAAGAATACAGCTTAAATTCTCAATAGATTTTCAAGTAAAGTAATTGTCAAAACCCCTTATGAACTTTGGATATGCAAGAAGCCTAGTTTGAAACATTTACATATTTGTGGTTGTCTAGTTGAGGCAAGGCTTTACAGGCCTAATGAAAAGAAACTGGATTCCAAAATTGTCAGTTATTATTTTATTGGATACTCTGAAAGGCCAAGGGGTTACAAATTTTATGATCCCACTATAAAGTCAATTTTTAAAATGAAAAATGCCCAATTCGTTGAGGATGTAGAGTTTGCGAGGGAAGATAAGGTTAGGGATTTTGTCTTTGAAGATGAATATTAAATATTCTTTCTATTGTAATTGACTATGATCTGGATTAGGAACAAATTCTTGCTTGAGATCTTTTTCAAGAAGCAATTTTGGATCAAAATGATATTATAAAATCTAATGCACAATTAAAAGATTGTTTCGGAAGAGAAAATCCAACAACCTCAAAAACAAATGCTAGTAAGAAAATTCACTAAAGAAGAGAAAGACAATTTAGATAATTTTATAACCTTTCTCTAAGAAGATAAGGATGGTATTGTATTGGTGGAAGAGACCTTATCAATAAACTTTCATCATTAATGCAAAGAAATAATTCTTAAAAATAGATTAATCGCATGAACAGAGATAAAATTTATGAGTAACAACGATATTTTGGGAACTCTCCCTTGCCTGAAGGTGCGAAACTCATTGATTGCAAATGGATATTTAAAATCAAGAGGGATTCGAAGGGTGATGTGGAGAGATATAATGCTAGTCTTGTTACAAATGACTTAACTCAAAAAGGAAGGCATTGAATTCAAAGAGACTTTCTCTCTTGTTTCTACGAAAGTCTCTTTTAGAACTATTATGACATTTGATTTTAAGCTACATCTGATGATTTACAAATTAAAGAAATCCATTTATAGGCTTAAACAGGTTTCCCGTCAATGGTACACAAATTTCATCAAATAATTATCTCGTTTGGTTTTGAGATAAATACAGTTGATGATAGTATATATCACAAGTTCAGTGGGAGTAAATATATTTTCTTGGTATTGGATGTCAATGACATACTATTTGCCTGCAGTGATATAGAATTATTGGATGAAACCTAGAGATTTCTGTCATGGAATTTTGAGATGAATGATTTTGGCGATGCCTCTTTTGTGTCAGGGATATAAATACGTTGGGACCGTTCTCATGGTATATTTAAATTATAACAAAAGAGTTGTATCGATAAAATTCTTAAAAGATTTTAGATACATGTACGTAAACAAGATGACACCCCTATTACTAAGGAAGACAAGTTAAGTCTCAATTAATACCCCAAGGATATAAACTTAAAGAAATGAAAATACAGAAAATTCCCTTTGTTTTAGTAGTTGGGAGTTTAATGTATGCTTAGGTTTGCGTACTCTGGATATAGTATTTTATTGTTGGAATGCTGTGCAGATATTTAAGTAACTTTATGATGGATATTTGGGAAGTAGCTAATTAGGTTATTAGGTGTTTATAGAGAACTAAGGATCATATGATCACAATCAAGAAAATCAGACCAATTGGAGATTATTGAATATTTTGATTCTGATTATGGAAAATGACTGCGAAATTTTGGAGCTAGGATGCACATTTTGGATGGAATTGAAAGATTACTTAAGTTATTCTGCGACAATAGTAGTCTTGTATTTCAATAGGAGTTTGAGGATGTCAAAGTTTATAAATATTAAGTTCCTAGTTGTTAAAGAAATAATTCAGAGTGTTCAGACACCTGTGGAATAATTAGGACAAACGCTATAATTGCGAATCTACTTACTGAGAGGCTATCACCCAAGGTCTCTCATGAGCATATTGTTCATATGAGTGTTGCATTTTTTTATGATATGCTAGTTTAGTGGGAGTTTGTATTTGAACGTTGTCTGTTTTGGACAATAATTCTATTAATGGATATTCGGTTTATTTCAGAAATAAACTATTCAATTTAGTTTCAATCTGATTAAAATTTCGATTTCATCCCATAAGGTAGGACCAGTTGAAAATAGGCATGTTCAGATCACATTGCATGTATTTTCCATACTATACATCCACACTTGATTTATGTCATTTGATTGTGCTGATATATGTGACCATTGAGGGTTTAATGATGATAATTGTAACGAAGAACACTTTGATTTTATATTGACATAATTAATGAGCTAGATTATTCGAAGATGCATTTTTGGTTATAATAGCAAAAGTATTGAGCCCATAAAGTTATACACATTTATAAGGTAACATATGTGGTCCAAATGGGAGATTGTTGGGAAATTATTAATTTGTCACACGGATAGACATATGTAATTAATTATGTATAAATGCTATGTTAAAATTAAACTTAAATTTAAAGTGATCTAATAAAGAAGTAATTGGATTTAGAGCATCTAAATAAAGTATGGGCTGAATTATATATGTAGAGACCAGATTCCTTTAGAATTGTATTTCATGATGGACGAAATACATATGGAAACTATATTTGGATTATAATCTCAATTCATATGCAACTTCTCATCCTTTGTTTCATCACTTCAACACAAATTGTAGATAAAGCATATTAAAGAGAAGAATTCAAAACTCAAAATCAAGAACGGACAATCTACAATCAAGATCAAGAATCAAAGAACCCAAGGAGACAAAATTTAAGATTAAAAGCAAGAAACAAATTAAAAAGAAATTTCAAGATTCAAATTCCGGAATCAAGTTCCAATAATAAAGAATCATTACCAATGAATTAAAGTATATTCCGCATAATTAATTTTCTTGGTGATTTGACATGGAGGATCTTGACAATAAAACAATTAGATTTTCATGTTATTAAAATTCAAAGTTTCATAAAATTTCAACAATTCATTTATCTATATTTCATTGCCTTAGTTACATACTTTATATAAAGGTTCCTTGGTGAAGCTGTTTATCTTATTTCACACATAAAAGATGTTTGAAGAGATCCTTGTAATTCGTAGGGACGAGCCGACAGAGTTTTTACACTTAACAGTGAAGCACTAAAATTTTTTGATTTACATTTTTGTTTTTTGAAATTTGTGATTAGATCATTTATTCATAACACTGCCTATTTTGGTTTCTTTTAGATATTAACTTAGGGTCCGTTAGATTACAAAAATGAAATTTGGGTGGAATAAAAATGAATTCCAAGAAATTGAATTGTCTAGAACTTGTTTTTCTGGAAATTGTCAAGTAAATATGTTTGATTTGTATAATTTTTCACCTAAAATATGTTGAAAGTTTGGATCTTTTGGTGTTCTTTTGGCTTTGTTTTCATGAAAATTGTCAATTAAAAGGATATAATTTTTTATAATTGTGGATAAAATTTGTTCTCATTGATGAAAATAAAAAAAATAAAAAATAATTAGAAAAAAGAAAAGCTGGAAACCGATTCATCAAAAATGCACGTGTGTGGGAAAAGATGAAAATGGTTGCTTAGAAAATATCGCAATCAAACAAGCCATTTTTGTGGAAATTAAAAAATATTTTCCATGAAAAATATGGCAAATCAAACATGCCCTTAGAATTGCAAGAACATGATGGAGATGTCTTGTGCTTTGGCTATCCAACTCTTGATTGCTAATCAGATTATATTCCAATTGATTTTCCATAGTAGGTCCATTGAAATGTGTCTAAGAACAGTTCATAAATGGCATTGATAAATATTATAATGTTAGATGCAATCTTATTCACTAAAATTATGTGGCTGAGAGAAGATTTTCAAGGCAAGGTTCAATAAAAAGAAAGCTCGTGGACTTTTCTTCTGTCGCTGCTATTATCTGAATACCTACATTTACAAATACGTTTGAATGTTTTTCTAACAAACACAGTAAGAAGAAGAAAAACTTATTTTGATAGTAAAGTGAAATTTACTTTCAACATGAGTGACGTACTTACGTTTAACTTAGACCAACAGAAATTAATTTTTTTTAAACATTTTTTCATCGTAGTTAATTCCTTATTTTCGGACATGTTTCTTCGCTTAAAATTGCAAGTATACAGTGTCAAGGGCAAGCACTGAAGTGAATTGAGTCCAATGTTGATTATTCAAGAATTGTGTACCTAGTTTTGAATTAAATTAATTTAACTAAACTTTTTGATAACTAGTTTGGAGTTGGTTTAACAAAAATTAGTAAAATAAAGTTCTTTTTAAAATGCCTTCGTGGGTTTTATGGAAAAAAATTGAATTTGTAAAAGCATTAGGACTTTAGTCGATCCATGGTTTTTAGCTTTAATTTTCATAACTGACAAATGCTAACTTGAATCGATGATCAATTCTCCAAATTTATGAATTCTCAAGTAGGTTTTAACATATTTCGACAACTTCCAGTATCTTTATAAAAGTTGGAAATACATAAAAAGCTAAAAACACATTAAAACAATGTACATTTCAAATAAAATCAAGCATATCAGTATATCTCATCCTATTGGACTTCACGATATTTGATAAAAGCATCAAAGCCTATTTTTGACTTCTCCAAATTACATTAGCCACTCCTTGATCAAAAATTTAAAATCTGGTCCATAATCTTGGACATCGGAAGACGTTTCAATAGTTGAAGCCATTTGAAAGGCCTCGTGCCCAACACACGATTGAATCACACATATTCTCCACGCACATATAAAAAAGAAAGAAATGATTTATAACGAAAAAGGAGTAGCAACTTCCCCAAGTTTGCACAATATGGAGACTATTCAATGCACAAGAATATGTAGCAGACGAAATCGCTTCAATTGTCAAAAGCCAATTAGAAGGCCGTGTGCTAACCTCGCAATTGAAGTGCACATATTATCAACACACACAAGCAATATGATGTCATTGCGTCAATAATGACAAAACCACCTAAAATTACACATGCAAATGACGTGACACAACATGACACATTTCAACACCCGATGATCAATAACAAGGCATCATACTGAACACACAGCCATACTACATGTAATCTCGATCCACTTGTCAACGAAATGATGCTAGCAAAAAATAATAATAATAATAATAATTATGTAGGAGGAAAAAGGAAAAAAAAGCAAAGCCAAGTGCCTATTTTCTTAATAATAATAGGGTGAAAATTTTGTGTCTGCCATTTTCAAGATTTATCACCTTGCTTAATTTTATTTTCAACCTTTTTTTTTAATAATTTAATTTTTTTTGTGCTCATCCTCAGAAACAAAATAACAATGATTTAATCTTTTTTCATCAATCCTAGAAGGGTACGTGACAATTTGATGGCATATTATCGTTGAGGAAAACTAGTCGGAAAGGTCGAGGACAAAACTGTAAAATATATAAAGGTTAAGGTCCAACTCTAAACATTTTTCCCAAACGTGCACCTGAATTGGCTTCGTGCATTCTCACCGGAGTCAAACCGCCGTAATGTACACATATACATACATATATACACAAAACATCGCTTTAATTCAGTAAAAAAGAAAA
The DNA here is from genome assembly GCF_002742605.1 of Olea europaea var. sylvestris. Taxonomy (NCBI): domain Eukaryota; kingdom Viridiplantae; phylum Streptophyta; class Magnoliopsida; order Lamiales; family Oleaceae; genus Olea; species Olea europaea. The sequence continues at coordinate 12,716,036 of NC_036243.1, read as the reverse complement.
AATTCAATAAATCAAGAAATAACGGAAGAGCTGTAATCAATAATTATTCAATGACGGAAGATAATTGTCGTAGGGTTTCATCCTCAGAATCTACCGATTTTTCAACAACCAAACAAAGGTGCGTTTCATTCCTATTCCATACAGTTTTGTTTGATTTTGCCCCAGGTTTAGTTGGATCTTCGTATCTTCTAATATCTTGAATTTTAAATTTTCTGTGGAACAATGCTTTTGTGTTGCTTCCTCTATTTGTTGTGTCGTCTGTGCAATGATTTCTGGTTTATGGATTATTTATGTTTTATGTTTTCGTTGTATTCATCGATGCTTTTGAGGTTGAACTTGTATAATGCATTTCCTAGATATGATTAATGCAACTAACGATTCTTATTTTCAAATAATTGTTGTGAGAAACTTGGAGAATAAATCAAATTACTTGCGTGATTGTTTTGTTAATGGTTTTGGTATGTCGCCTCTTGGATATAATGTGCCAGAGTTGCAACATTAATAAGAGAAAAAATGGAAAACCTTGTAGTGTTGATGTTCACTCGAGTTAAAGGGACTCAGTTAACTTGCTGCATTTCTCTGTTCGGCATATATTGGATGAAAAAAATATGTTCAGTTTATCGTAAATCAGATTCTTTTTAACTTTTTGGACTGAAATTTGTAGAAAAAAGAGAAAGTGGGATCAGCCAGATGAGTCGTTAGTTTCATCTGGTGTAGCATTACCTGGAACTCTTCAATTGGCAAACCTTGGATCTCTTTCCAGGATATCTTTGCCTCTTGTCTCCCCAGCATCAGATGCATCTATCGTAAATCCTTTTTCAACTACTGGCGCCTCCATACAGCAAGTACTTCAAGTGCCTCTACAGCAGCATGCTGCTGCCATTGTCCAAAAGTTTGTTCAAGTAAAGATGAAAATCCTGTTTTCTTTATCAGTTTTTCCCACGATCTTGTTTATATGGGCTTTCTGTGTTTAAGATATGTATTTTTAAATGTAAAGTATTCTTCAGTCTTCACTAATATCCCAGAATTTTTCGTATCTTACTTTCTTGCTTCTTGGTTTTCGAAGAAAATTTTTAATTGTAGTCCACTTTATTTTTTTCTATCTATACCTTCTTTTCTTCAAGGTGACAAGGTTCAGGTATCAAAATCATGTCATACCTTTTTCTCCACATGTTTATGGTGTCTCAAGTTATAATTTGTGTTGCATTTCATATGCATATTACTAGTTAAATATTCCAGATTGCGGACATTTTCTTGTGTTGAGTTTATTTCTTTGTTTATTTTGTTCTGAAGCATATATTGTTTATTATTAACTTTTGTATAATTAAATTTTTTCGTTTGTAGCCTAAAATTCAAGATGAGTTGATAGCTAGAGAAATTGTCATAAATGATGCTGATTCTGCTGTTCGCTATAAGCTAACAAAACGTCAAACACAGGAAGAGGTTTGTTTGGCCTTTTGACATATGTTTTAGATGGTAGTTGAGAAGTACAATTCCTATTGTTTTGATTTTAGATTGATGTAGATGGCTATTTGCTATTAGTTGGTGTTGATAATTGATAAGTTCCTATATTCCGCAGATTCAGAAGTGCACAGGTGCTATAGTCATAACTCGGTAAGTAAGGGCTGTAGATAATGTCTTCAAGGCTTTTACTTATTGTTTTTATTTCTTGTTCATAAGAAGCATATGTTAATGCATTTGCAGGGGAAGGTATCGGCCTCCAAATGCACAGCCTGATGGTGAAAGACCTCTATATCTACACATTTCTGCTGGGGCACATGTAAGTGTCTTTGTAATAATTTTTGCTGGAGATATGTTTAAAGGAGAAAATAATTCAGAAGAACTTTTGATTCTTGGTTGCAGGAAATATTCTTTTGTGTAGTGTTGATGAGTCTGATTTGGTTAGTTTTTTGGTATTAGTGAAGAAGCTTGATATATGATATGATATAGTGAAATTATTTGATCAAGTTATCTAATGAGCTATGCTTCCTGAATCTATATAGTTCCAAATTATTATTATGATATAGTCTCCCTCCCTCCTTCCTTACTGTTTAATTGTTACTGTCTGTTCAAAGATGCAGTAACTATTTAGTTCGATAATTTTCTTCACCTATCTTTGATTGTTGCAAATGTTTATTTACTCTTGGCTTTGTGTTTTATTCCCCCAAATACTACTATTTTTCTTTTATTATTATTATTATTATTATTTTATTTTTTATTCTTTTGCTTCAGTAGGAGACAACAGCAGAACGAATTAAAGCAGTTGATCATGCAGCTGCTATGGTGGAAGAAATTTTGGATCAGGGTTCTGTGAACAATGGGGTAAAGGTATTACTGAATACAGAGCACTACTTTAGCTGCAAAATTGTAATAAGAAACACTGATGGTCATCAAATTTTGTGCGGAATTTCAGTTTTGGTTATTCAATTTCTTTTTTTGGTTCCAAACTCGACCCACGTTTAAAATTTATTTGAGTTTGGTTACCACTAATGGAATTGTAATTGGTGACCAAAAGTAAAAGAAATTTAAACTCTGGTTGAGCTTGGAAAACAAAAAGAGTGGAGTTAGTAAAATGAAACTTCTGTTATAGTTGGTTGACCTCTAGTGTTTTTCACCATCAAAACTGGGAATATGTCACACCAATTTGATGTTGTCTTTACTGCAGGTTAATCCCTTATTGACTGCCTGTGTGTTTTTGGGCTTTGAGGCAGACCCATCCTTGGATATTTCTTCTCGTATACGTGGTCCAAATGTGAGCTTCTCCTTACTGTACTGTACCTTTCTTTGCCACATCTTCCGTTTTTCTATGTTTTTTGGTGTACACATTATCTTTTTAAATTTTTATTGGCTGCGGGGTTCTTTGGCTGGTGGGTAGATTTCCTCAGATTATTTAGGATTTGGAAGAACTGTTAAAAGAGTTGAACATGAGATCTTTACAACATACACCCAAGTAGGTTATTTGACTGCATTTTTCCCTCTCTCTCTCTTCGTCCGCATTTTTTCATTTTCTCCTTTCTTTAGTTTTCTCAAGGTCATATCCATGGGTTATATGGCACTCCTTGCTACATTTTGTCACGGTGAGAACCTCAGCTGGAGCTGCTCTTCTACCACAACCAGATTCAACTATGGTTCAGCTGAACCAGTAACCAATTTCAGAACAAAAAGAATTGGGGGACGAATTCTTTTCATCTAGCCTTGGTTTTTTCCCACTTAAATTCTTTATTCCATTGTTCAATAGGAAGCAAAAAGAGAAATGATTATTTGGGAGGAAGCCATTTCAAATTCAACATAGCATTCTTTATCTTAGACACCCCTATTTATAGATTTTTATACACGCATTACACGTAAATGGGTCTTTTTAATTAGTAATACGTGACAGTCATTGATTGATTGATTGATTTCTATCTAATTATGTTTTCTATCCATGTTTTATTCATCAACTTAGCATCCTTCTTTTTTTGGTTATGAAGTTATGCTTTTTATTTGTAATAGAAACGGAGAAAAAAAAGAAAGGAAAGGGGGGGGGGGGGGGGGGGGGGGGGGGGGATTTAAATGACAAAAGTAAGAACCAAATGAGGAAGGAATTGAATGGGGATCTCCAACTGATAACTGAATTTGCAGATAAAAATGACAGGCAGCACTCCTTCGCACATGCTTATATACTCAATCATGGAGAAAGTCGCATTTCACAAAAGAAAATAAAGAAATGTTTCTAATTAACACATTTATTAAAACGACACCATTTTCACTAAATCAAGATGACACCGTTTATGATTTTGAAAATTGATTACAGCACTGGTTTTCGTCCTTTCCTTTGCACTGGTTTTCTTCTTTCCTTGCACTGGTTTTCTTCCTTTCCTTTGCTGTTCTTTTCCCTTCCTTTCTCCTGCTTCTGCTCCTTCCTACCCATGACACATTGGTAGTAGTATTCTTAACTTGCCATGCGTCACATATCTTCTGTAGAATTTGCAAATGTTAGGACTGTAATTCCTGAGTATGAATGAAATATAGCTCCTGAAGTCTAAGTTACACTATGAGGCTTCCAAGTTATGGAGATTTGGTATTCAATTATCCTAAAATGATTTTTTTCCCTTCTTTAGGATCAAGTATGTCTATCTAAGCGAGCATATGTATCATAAATTTGACTTTGGCTTCTTTTCTTCTGTTCACTTATTCTGTTCGCAAAATTTTTTTACATCTCTGAAAAGTGGTCAGTCGAACTTTTTACCTTGGTTATGCCCATCACTTTATCTTTATTAGCAGCGTAATATTAAAAGCATGTTTAGGAAGCGTTTATAAATGTATTAAATTATAATACATAAAAATAAGTGGTGGATAAGTGGGTAGTACTTGTGGGTTCATCGAAATGGGTGATGAAAAGTTATTGCAGTGTTTGTAACTCATGAGCCAAACATAGGCAAAAACTCAAACCAAATGATTCCATAAGATAAACTTTCAACACTATTTTATATCTTAATTGAAAAAGTGGACCTTTCTTGGGTATGGTAATGGTCTCATGCTTTTCATTTCAATAGTTCATGCCACCTTTCTATACATTGATCTTAAATTGTTCAGCAATAGCTTATATCCTGTTTTCCATCTTTAAGAATGCATGATGCTGGTTGATGACTTAATATTAGTATTTCATATTTATTTTTATGATAATATGAAATCCTAATGTTTGAAGCTTTCTCTGACATCTCCATACAACTCGGAGAGATTCTTTTCTGTTGCTGCTGGTTGGCTTTTCTAAATGCAGGACCAGTATGTTAACCATATTATGAGTGAAACGGGAGCAACTGTCTTACTAAGAGGACGTCGTTCTGGGAATTCTGAAAATGCACTGGGCGAAGGTCGTTTTTGTCGTGTATCACATTTGAATTGTGCTATTTAGATGTCCTGATCGCTGTTAATATTTCTATTGCGTCTGCTCTACTTGCAGAAGCACCGCAGCCGCTGCATTTGTTGTTGTCAAGCAATGATCCAATTGGTCTTGAACGTGCGAAACTTCTGGCTGAAAATCTTTTGGACACAATAAGCGCTGAATGCGGTGCCTCTAGGTAATGAGATTTGTTTATATGATGCATAAAAAGAATAAATAGATGTGAAAAATGATCACAGAAGGAAAGAAACTTGCACGCATCTATTCCATGGCATCCCGTTCTCGTAACAGGTACAAGGTGGGCATTAGCTGTTAGCTTTTGCTGGATATACGCAAATATGTTCATATTATGTTGTTTATAACTTTAAAATCTACAAGGTGAGTGTTCTAGTGGGCCTTGTTTTATGAATCCCTAATCCATCTTTCACTCCACGAATAACTTAAACATCAAATAAATTATAAAGTGATGATGCTAATCGATCAAAATATCAAAAAAAATATGGTGTCCATTTGGGATGAAAGAATTTTGAGAGAAACATTGGGCACATATATACAATGACATTTTTGATCCATCTAGGATCACTTTTTTTTATTATATTTTCCATGAGAAGAATGGATGTGGATCTCTTTTATTCTTTGTTTTTTTCAGAAGAAATAAAAAAATTACCACTTTTTCCATGCTTGAATCCCCTCAATCTGCCACTTGTGCATCTTTATGAGCTCGGTGTCTGGTATCTTTTAGATCCCAAGCTATTTCTTACACCACAGGATAACTTGTGGGATCTTGCATATCTGTATTTACAGGGCTTCTTCATGTAAAGTGTATGTTGCTGTCCCACCTCCACCTCAGTTGTTAGGCGAAGTCCAAAATTCTGGGAATGAGTCAGTTGTGAAAGAATGTGTTTCTTCCAGTTTGACTTCCTCAGGTGGCATGACTGGTGATGTTTCTCATGGAGCAGGATTGCAATCTATGGGTTTGTTGAATCCTGGAATGCCTCAGGCAAGCACTGTTTGCCATTCACATTCTTCATTGATTGGTGGAACAAGCTATATTGGTTATGAAGGGATATATCCACAAGCTACACCTTTGCAACAAGTTGCCTTAGCCCTTAGGCAGTCAACTTCTTCTGTTACTGCTACAGTTGATCCTGCAGCAAAAGCATCAAGTGCAAAATCACCTACAACGGTGGTCCCCTCTGAGGAGAAGCGCCCCCCTCAGAGACGAAAGTTTCAGGAATTATCAGCTGCTGCAAAAGGGCCAGCGACTACCCACCAGGTATCAGCGATTACTGCGATTGAAACTAGTCGAAGTTTTCACTTCTTTAGGGAGCCTGGGGGTGAAGATGTTTCCTTTGCCTTCTTATGACTAGCAGTCTAGCACTAGGTGTTCTATTTCAAACAATTTTTTTTATTTTTTGTTTTTTTATTTTTATTTTTACCTGTCAATTATACCCTGATATTAGCATTGGGGTTGAATATCTTCAAGCATGTAGTTCTAGAGTTCTGATATTAGAGGAGCCTTACTAGAATTTTAAGAGGATTTTATTGCTTTAATTTTCTTCTCATAGTCTACTGAATGAACTTACAAGGTAGTTAAACTATCCCTGTGGACTACTCTTTAAGACTTTGGGATAAGTTTGAGTAACTTAATCCCTGGTGAAAGTTGATAACTTGATATCAAATGGCTAGAAGTTGAATTTTCATTTGGTTCAAGGCACAAGCCTTTAATCTAAAATGCTTACCAAAGCACTTTTTTGGGTCCCTTTATAGATTGGGTTTTACTACCCTTTTGCTTTCATGTTAAATTTTTGAATAAGCCATAATGTCTCCTATAAAATATATTCAAACAAGCCTTCTGTTTAACTGGTTGGGCAGAAAAAGAGGTACTTGTCTCTCTGTTATCCTATGTTACGAATATTCTAAGTTTGTGTCATGGTAAATGCATTACATTCTCTCAAATAGACTTTAGTGGAACTGGTTGCCGGGTATTTAATTTCATATTAAGGCTAAGTGCCTACTTGACTACGAAGTTGTTTAGGGAAATCACTGAAGTGTCGTACAGGCAGCGAAGCTAACATTGATAATCTTTTCTTGGTTCCCATATAGATGTTCTGGGATTAAATTGTTAATAAACAGCTGCGACCTTCCTGTTGGATGAGATGGTTTCATGATTTAGTGACTACATTGAAAATAGTAGATAAAGTCTGCAACTTCCTCTCTCTCTCTCTCTCCCCCCCCTTTTTTTTTGTCATGCACATTTATTGCATCTTGAGTATTTTATTGAAATGCAATAAGATATAGCCGATGTTTGGCCCCTATTTTTCCAAAAAATTATTTCAAAACTTATTTTCAACCATATATTCTCCTATAAAATAATTTTACACGCAAATCCAAAATTTTTCCTTACATTTTAACCACACATTCTCCAACAAAACACTATTCTAAAATGTATTTTTGGCTATAAAATGGGGCTCAAAGAAGGGCATAATCTGTCATTATATTGTTGGTGCTGGTTCATTCGCACTACATAACATTTTCATCCATCATGCTTCGAACATAAAATAGGTTATGTTGATTTATCCCTCTTTAATTCGCAAGTCGATGTACATATATGATTTTCTGCAGTAGGTGTGCATTTAATCATAATTTTATCCCTCTTTAATTTGCAAGTTTGTATATATATGATACTTTGCAGTAGGTGTGCATTTAATCACTCCTACAGAATCCTTTATAAGCTTTGTCAATCTAAATTGATAATTTTTTTCCCTTTATTATTAATAAATGAATTGCATTGTTATTTCTGTCCTGATGTCTATTACTTCTTATTCCAGGTATTTTCTCTGACCTTGTATGAAGCTTACAGGCCGATATTCACAGGGTTTTCTGACATGGAAGTGGCATGGGATGGCCATGCGTTGATCTGTGATGTGTCTCATGTAATGCACCCGAGCACCTGTTTCTGCTTTAGTAGTTTCCAACTGCCAATCTGCTGTCAAAAGTCACGTCTTTCTACGTTTCTATTTTTCCACCTGCTACCCTTTCTTTTCCATTGACGTTTGGATGCTAGAAATTATATATGAGCCATGAATGGCAGATGAAATAACCCTTAACATATTGTGCGTAGTCCACATTGTCTATAGAACGAGTCCAAGGTTCTATTTATCATTGCAATTTCTGTACCATATCATAATCTGAGTATCTTCACCCCACATATACATGTATTTTGCTTATATCTCAGATGCAGCACTTCTGATGAAGATTTGCAAAGGTTTTATAAAGTTTTTCTTTTCCAGACATCATTTATGACGCCATATTATCTTCTAACATTGTGAGATTTGTTAAATGTTTTCCCAGAATAAATTACAGGGATCAGAATTTCAAATGCCACGTGAACTAACATCACATGTAGGTGCAAGAGATGTGCCAACTATGGCAGCTCCAAGGAAGTTGATCTGCTCATCACCTGATGTAATTCCACCACCCCCTCCCAGGAGGATGCCGCCACCCCCTCCCAAGAGCATGCCTCCACCGCCTCCGCCACCAAAGTTTAATTCAACTCCTGAAGTTCGTGAGAACAACAGCATGCTGCATAAATCAAAACCTGAAGCCATCCCTGGTACTTCCACTCTTGCCTCTATATTGTTTCTATTAAAAAAATTGACGTGGCTTCTCATGCATATATTGGGAAAGTTCCACTAGTCTTAACATTTCTCTTCCCATGCTTTTGATATCTAAGACTAGCAGAAGAAATCAGCTGTGCCTTTATCTGTTCATTTAATATACTTCTGTGCTTATTGGGGCCAGATACTTTAATCAAGCTAATGGAATATGGAGATGACGATGATGACCTCGAGGAAACCATTGAAGAGCCCTCTAAAAGCCTTTCAAGTGCACCGGCAGCTCCTAAACCTTTCTGGGCTGTCTGAAATATGGTTTGCCCTTTTGTCATGCACTGGTACTGACTCGCATTAAAAGTTCATTTTCTTCATCTCGAGCTTTAACAGCTGGGAATGTAATATTTGTGGAAGGATAAATCATCTGTGGCTGATTTTTTATTTATAACTATCTGATCTCCTTCAATTGAAATAGCCAGGGAGTTAATTTTTGACCCCTAATGGTATTGGCTGCTGAAGCGTCAGGGAGGATATGTTACAATGTGTACATTTTCTAGTCATAAGTTGTTTTGGTCTGTCTCAGCAATTGCCTGACGGCTTTACTTGTGAATTTCTTTTTTTCTCGCTCCCAAGTGATAATCAGGTATACCAAACCAAACCGAGAAGCATAGAAGAATAAAACATCAAATTGCTGCATCTTCCCAGCGTTTCTTTGCGCAATTGATTATTGCAATTCACTAAAAACTTTGAGAGCTCAATAATGATATTTTGCACGTAATTTTTTCTCTTGTAGCTTTTCAAGTTGAATTACCCGTTCTGTAATATTATTCTTATAATGCATTACGCAGTTGATGTGATCCAAGGGGCACAAAATTTTCGTATTCTTGTGAGACTTATATTTTAGTTAGGATTCTTAATTTTTGATAATTTCTATATTCTCAGGAGTTCTATTTTGTTTAGAATTCTTAATTTTGGTAACTTTTATATTTTTAGAGTTTTATTCCTTTTCAAACTACTTTCTAGGTTTTGTTATAAATTGGTTATTTATTTTCCATTGATTATTGATGAAAAATAGAGATTTCTCTCTCGAGGCCTGAAGCTTCTAAATTACTGTTCTGGATAGGAGAAACCAAACTTATCAAGAATTAATATTCTTGATAAGTTCAAAAGCGGGGTTGTGATTTTATAATTATTTGTAATAAAAAAGTTGGCATGTCCATGTGATTGTGTTGGTTGTTTGGTTCGTAATTATTGGGTCTGATCCACAAAATTGGGTAAGATTCATCGTGTTGCGTAATCAAGTGGTCCTTCGTTGGGTTGTTTGGTTCTATTATTGTGGGTTGAGTCTAAAATCTTGTTTTTGGCTTTCTTGGTATTCGGTTCAATATCATGTATGTTCCGTAGTGTTCGTTGTTACGCGGGTTCGCATAATTTGGTATCATAGTTTAGGCACCAAAATCAAGGTTATATACTTTTCTTTTTGTTTCGTCGAGTATTTGTTTTCGTTTTTCAGTGTTATTTTGGTGTTCTTCGAGTCTTTTGTTGTTTAGAGTCTTTGATCAAGAAAAATCTAAAAAATAAAAAATAAATTCAAAAGTTGTTTTTGGATTTAATTTGCGTCCAAATCAACTTCCATTTGTTGTGTTAGTGTTGTAGTTAAATTCTTTATATCAAGAGTAAAAATAAATAAATAAATAAAATAAAAAATTGTTCACGGTACTGTTCATCCGTATCGTCTACTGTTCATGGGATATTTAGAAAACAAAAATTTGCCGAAGAGAAAAAAAGAAGGAATTTCTGAGTAATCATTTGAATCAAATTCTATTTTTGTCAGGTCAACTTCCAATTCAAGGAATACTTTCTTGAATTTATAAAAGTTTTAATCAAAGTAGTCTACTTTAAATTCTTTTTGAGTCCTTAAGTCACACTATCCAATTGGATTTCAATTCAAAATGTTCGGAAGGTCATTTTGATGGTTGGAGAGAATGTTGGAGGATATAGGGGATAGGATGGAGAGAATTGAAGGGCGATATAGAAATTTGGTTGGAAACGGTGTTGATGGGAGATTGGGACATGAAAGGATGACAATTCCACAATTTAATGGTAGGAACGACCTCGAGGCACACATGGCATGGAAGAACGGGTAAAATTAGTGTTTGATTGCCATCATTACTCCAGGGAGAGAAATTTAAAGTTAGCTGCGTTTGTAGATTATGCAATTACTTGGTGGGAGCAGTTAACAAAATCTAAGCGGAGGAACGGAGAGAGGCGTATTGAAACTTGGGATGAATTGAGGACTATAATGAGGAAGCGATATGCGCCTAATTATTTTTATAAGCGGGTGAGCGGGAATCTAGACAGGAGCCTAGAAGATATAGTGGAATTGGGTATTCAAGGGAAGAGAAAACATCGTTTGTGAAGCATGTTGATCATACATTTAGTAGGAGGACTAGGTTGGATTATGAGCGTGAACCCTCAGAGATTCGTGACCTGATTAACTCTCAGAAAACTCACATGGAGGAACAAAAGGGTATATTGGGTATTCAAGGGAAGAGAAAACATCGTTTGTGAAGCATGTTGATCATACATTTAGTAGGAGGACTAGGTTGGATTATGAGCGTGAACCCTCAGAGATTCGTGACCTTTTTTTTTTTTTTTTTTTTTTAAATACCTGTCTCACGACAAGGGTTAATCTTAAATGCTAAACGCCATTGACTTAATTGCTGGTTCATCAAGACCTGTCATTTCCCTGCACCGATCCCAGCGAATAAAATGAAATTAGTCACCATCTCTCTTACACACACTTGATAGATTATCAAATCAGATGGGTGAACTTAGCCCATTTGAACTTTTGCTTCTGCTCATTGAAGCGTTTTCTCAAGAGGTCATCTTTAAGTCAACATCCTCTAAAAATTCTTCTAATTATATAAAATATTTTCATAAAATTATCCAAACATGTTCAATAACAGTAGTCTTACAAGTAGTTCAACTTTTCAAAAGCCACGTCAAAAGGATCCTAAATCTATTTTCTTCCCCATTTCCTTTTTGGCACGAGGCACGGGGATTATCAACTTCCAAAGCTTTACAAAATTCTGGAGCACAGAAACCGGAGGCATATGCAGTTGTTTTTTTCGCCCTCTAATGCCCACCTTTCTCTCTAATAAAAAGATGCATATGCAATGCAATACATTTATTAACTGGTTAGATCCACATGTAAAAACAACCGTCACATTAAAACCACAAAACTGAAAGCAGAAAGTATAAAAATCTGTTCGCTTGTGGAGGATGCTCCTATAATAATATTGTTTACTGGAGGGGTATTTGAAAGGATTCAGCTCCTGGTGTTGGCATAATCATTCGGCTCCTCATTCTCATTCTCAATCCTGTCGTTTGCATCCATATCATCACCAAAATCAGTAATTTCAGTTCCAGTTCCACTTTGGTTTCCACCAACCTGTTCTTGAACATCGCTGTATGTCCCAGGTGTTCCACCATATCCCGGTGAGGAAAAGCCACTTTCACCACCATACCCACCACCACCTCCACTGGGGTAATTGTTACTGCCACCAAATCCTCCATCTCCACTGGGATAGCTGCTACCGCCACCAAATCCTCCTCCTCCAGTGGGGTAATTGTTACCCCCATACCCACCACCCCCTCCACCAAAGTTTCCATCTGCTCTTGGGTAATTGCCACCACCACCACCACCAAAATTGCCACCTTGATACCCTCCAGAGCCCCCATAGTTACCACCATAGTTAAATCCACCGCCTGCACCAAATCCACCCCCAAAACCCCCACCCCGAGATCTTTCTGTTGCATAATTCACCCTTATCCTACGACCTTGAAGTTCCTGATAAATAGCATGAAATATTAGATGTTAAAAGTCACAAAAACAATTTATGGATCTAAAAATTTCAACTCATGCAATAGGAAGCAAGTTCAAGTATACTGGTCTCAGAGAAAGTTTAACATTCTTGCCATTAAAATTATAACCAACACCACATCTAGTTTTGTTTGGTCAGATTGACTTACTGGCAAAGATACCTTCAAGGTAGAGGAAGTGCTTCCCAATTTTTGTATATTAGTCTAATTTCATTCCAAATTTTTATTCCTTTAAGTAGATGCTTTAGAAAACACGCTTGTAATGTTACCGTTCATACAAGTATGTTATCAAGGTATTGGACTATACCTGTCTGGGTTGCAAGACACCTGATAATCTAGGTATAAATGTTCGCATATGCTCATTCACAAATATTTCTACGGGGATAAATTAACTCTCTAAAGATGAAAATGATCCTTATATAAGATCAAATCTTGAATAATGACTCCTTTCGTTAGTAGAGATAACATATACGTTAAAATCCATCTAAAGAGATTTCACTTCTGCGGAATGTCAAAACAGCATTTTGTTAAAGAGCTCATGCAATAGTGGGAGATGCATCCCAATTCAACTATTGTAAAATATGCCAAAATTGCACTAATGTAAGTACCTGGCCATCTAGTTCCTGGATGGCACTGGATGCCTCGTCAGTTGATGTATAGGTCACAAAGCCAAATCCCCGGGACCTACCGGTCTCACGATCCATGATTATTCTAGCTGCAACAAACATATATTGAAGGATAGAGGTTTAATTTATCAGAAACATCACCATCTATGACAGCTGCAGAATCACCGTGGTTAAAAGAAGGTATTGATATTAATTCTAGCATTATTTTTTGTTAATTAAAGCGAGAAAAGAGCATATCCTATTTATACGAACAACCTCAAATCAACTGATGATGAAAAGACGAGCTTGTCATTTTCAAAAATCTTTCATCAAATTGCTGTGATCATTCTAACTCTATCGACACCAATAGACAGTTAGATATGCAGCAAAACTTGATATAACATTTACAAATGACCAGTGAAAATCTAGTAAATTGGCATTCAACAGTATATGCATAATTTTTTAACACAGATGAAGTTAATTCTCACCAAGATACCGTCTACTGTATCAATCTGTAGCATTGAAGCAATCAAAATACCAAACATGTAAAATCAACATAAAATTCAAAATTTTGTCAATTGTACAGATACAGCAGGTACCTTCTACCACTTCACCACATCCAGCGAATGCCTCCCTCAAACTCATTTCATCCATATTATAGGAGAGACCTGCAATATAAAACAAGAATAAGTAACAATAAGCAAAAAAATAAGCAATCGGCATGAAAGTAAAAGGCAGAAAGCTTGCACCTCCAACGAATAGCTTGGAAGATGACATGTTTCTTATTGCCTGGAAAAATACTGGATTGGAGGCTGATACTTCCAACTGAACATGCTTGCTCAAAGTATTTTTTAGCACACTGCCAATTCTGTTGACAAAAGCCATTTTTGTACCTAAAAAATAATAAAACCAGACTTAATTGCAATTGTTCCTCACAAAGAAGACAAGAATGCAATGAATATCCTCATCAGTAAAGTTCATACATGACTGTTAATGAAAATATTATAGCACACAAATTTTCAAAGAACAAACCGATGCCATTCTTCATTCATACACTGTGAGCAATTGAATGTACACACAAATGAAGAATGAAAACCGTAAGACCACTGTAACTTGCTAATTTTTTATTCATTATCCCATGTTCAACCAAGTTCAAAGCTCCATTCCATTTCCTCAACTACCCTTAAAAAATAGAAAGACAAAATAATTTTTTAAGAGTCGAAGGAAAGTAAAACACAAAACCTCTAAACCTAAATTTATCTGACAACATGCAAGCCTTAATAAGAAAAATCCCATAAAACCTTGCTGTATCACATCACAAAGCCCAGGCCCTTTTTCATCGATTCCCTATCCTCACTTAATTCTTCACCCACTAAACTTTAAAAAACAAATCAAAATAAAAAAACCTCTCCCTTACACTGAAGGTACAAGCATACAGATTCAACTTCACATAATAGTTTCACATTTAGCCATAAACCCCAAACCCTAGTCTCGAAGTCATAACACTCACTGGCAACGACAAAGATTGGAACTAAAATATATACAACTAGATCTTGATCTATTCTTAACAAAGCACAAACAGGATATTGAGGGCAGAGCGATTAGGGTTTCTACAAGAAAATAAAAAAGAATTATGAATTGCACCTTCTAAATGAAAGATAGATACTGTACACCTTCTCTCTCCGCTTTCACTAATACAAAGGAATTATGAATCGCACCTTCTAAACGAAAGATGTTTTGACTAGTCATTCAAAGTTTTGAGGGAGCTGACCGTCTGATTGGAATGAAATGGGTTTGGACCGTGGATTCGCACAGTACGGTCAAAGAAATGCTAAGAGTAATTTTAAGAGATTCCTTATTTGATCTATTTTTATTTTCAAAATAAATATTTTTTTCACATATTTTCAATCGCAAATTCTTCAACAAAACAATATTACACGTAATCCAAAAAATTTTTCTTCATTATTGACCACACATTTTATCAATCTACTATTATAAAATGCACTCTAGGCTAAAAATGGGTCTCAAATAGGACATTATATTACACATATTTTATACACCTAGTTTGATTGCTGTAGATATCAATGGACAGACACATGCTATTGTACAAAAGAGTAATGCTACACGTGCATCAAGGTATCCATAACGATGTCCACTCTCTCACATGGAGAGAGATCCACTTAGAATAAAATTTAATTTATTCAAAGTAAATGTCTCTCAATTTGAGGAGGGTGGACATAGATTATGTACAAGTAGCAAATTTATGTACGAAATGAATGTGCAAATAATTTCAATTTTTATATTATTGTTTACTAAAAAAGCGTGCCAAGGCAATTGTGCAAGGGCTGGATAAAATATTTTGTCTTGACAGTAAACACGAATTAAGCAATCGACTGTTAAGTTGATCACTTAACGTTTACTTGCGTGACTAAGAGCGCTTTATTGATCTTTAAAAGAACTTTTATTTGAATTTAGTTTATTAATTTTTTTCCTTTTTAATTTTTTTAAAATTTTAAATGAATTTATCCGTGCAAAGTAAAAAATGATTTTATCAGATAAAGATTTATATGAGGTTTAAACTACGGTGCTATCTATATTATACAATTATTATTTTGAGACTTATTAATTTGTTGGAAAACTTTGAAAGTATGTGTGAAGTTCTTGTAAATTTGTTAAGTAGAATTTGTCTAGCTGAAAGTTAAAAATATGAAAAATAGTATAGTTTTTATATTTTGAAAATTTGAAAATTGTACAATTGACTGCTACAGGAGAATCAGGAACGGAGAGCTTTCCCCCCGACTCTTTGGTCTTAGTTGTAAGAATATAAAAAAATGTGTGATTAAAAAATAAGAAAAAAATTTCATTTATGTGTAAAATTATTGTATGGTAGAATGTGTGGTTAAAAATGAGTTTTGGAAAAATTTGGACATTGTATTTTATAATTTTAGATATTTGGCATATATTATATTAATTATTAAATTATTTTTAGATTATTAATTATTTAAATAATAATAAAAATAAGTAACCTTTTTTTTTTTTTTTTTTTTTTTTTTTTTTTTCAACGTTTTCCA
>NC_036243.1:12699385-12699954 GCF_002742605.1 Olea europaea var. sylvestris | reverse complement strand
AACGTTTGCCTAGACTCATAAACTTGAAACTTGATCTTCATCTCTAGCCATATTTTACACTTTTTAAAAAACATTGATTTATAAAGAATATTTTATGCATAACAAAAAATATCTTTATAAAAGAGCCATCTCTTATTTAATTTAATATAATTTTTATTTGTTAATAGCCAATCAATATAATGTGATTTAAATAATTTAAATTGTAGAGTATTTTATTAAATGCAATCATTTTTAATTAAGAATAAAGAGCGATTTTAATTCTTAATATTTATTTTAAAAAGTTAAAATAGAGAGTTTCTTGGTGTTTATTGTTAAGCGTCGTCTCCCTAAAATAGAAAATATTTTATGTTTCAAGAGATTTTTTTGAATTTTTTTGGAGATGTTCTAATAAAGTAATAGAGTAATGTAGAGTGAGTTAATTTTACAAAAAGTCCCTGAATTTTATAAAAAAATAAGGGATTACCCTTAATGTAATTTTCTGTACCTATTTAGTCTGGCCTCTTAAAAGACCAAAATTGCTCCTCACAAGAGAGAGAGAGAGAGAGGGAGGGCGAGGGGGGGGGGGGGGG
>NC_036243.1:12695623-12699329 GCF_002742605.1 Olea europaea var. sylvestris | reverse complement strand
TATTAAATGATAAAAAAATTGCTTTTTTTTTTTTTTTTGCCAAAAAATTCACAAAGATATAAAGCCCCAATTTGGTTCGGCTAAAAATTAAATTTCAGTAAAATTTTTAAAAAATTGATGAAATGTGTGATTGAAAATGATTTTTTTTTTTTAATTGAGGTTAAAGAGGGGCAAAAAATGCTCTTCAGATGGAGATGATGATGCTGAATGAAATTTGTTCTGGTTAGCTTGGAGTAGAATGTGTGAACCAAACGGGGCATGTGGATCGGGGTTTAAGAGTCTTGAACTTTTAATATGGCCCTATTAGCCAAACAGGCTTGGTGGTTAGTGTTTCGCGCGGGTTAATTCGCTAACAATTAAAGAGGATCAGACGATTGTGTAAGGGACGAAACCTCTTGAGACAAAGTCCCAAAAAGGGGTGTTCTTTTATTGGCGATGAACTTTACAATTGGAAACGAAAAACAACGTGCCTCCAAGGGACGCAAGCACACGAGTTACAGAAAGGAAAGTGTTTAAGTCTAAAAGCTAAAAAAATGAAAATTACATATTCTCTGTTCGAGAGTTTTGGATTCGGTCCCTTGCTTCTATGCCCTTTCTCCCTTTTATTCTTCATAGGCGATCCCTTTGTAATTAACTGCTCTAAAAACCTGCTTGATCGCCCTATAACTGCCCACTTTCTTTGTAGTGACCATTTTGTCATGAAACTGTCCTTTTAACTGCTGCCATTATCTTGCATCGTTCAACCGCTTTCGATTGAACCCCTTGAGTCGTGGAACGTGGTAAGGTTACTTTAGCAACTGCCTCAATAACTGCATTTCTTGATAATCATAATGCGTTATGTTTGTTGATACCTTGGGCGACTTGAAGATTTGGGCGAGACTCTGGGCGACCGTATGCCACTCTATTCGTTCAGACTCTGAGCGACTTGCAAACTTGGGCGATGGCATTACCGCACTATTGGGCCCCTTATTTGGGCCTTCACCTTGATTCGTTCAATTGGATTTCGTTCTTTGGGCTATCTGATTTGAGGATCCACCAATTGGGCTTTACTCTCTGGGCTGTTTGATTTGGGCTGAATTTTTATGTGTCAACGATTAATTCGCTAACAATTAAAGAGGATCAGACGATTGTGTAAGGGACGAAACCTCTTGAGACAAAGTCCCAAAAAGGGGTGTTCTTTTATTGGCGATGAACTTTACAATTGGAAACGAAAAACAACGTGCCTCCAAGGGGCGCAAGCACACGAGTTATAGAAAGGAAAGTGTTTAAATCTAAAAGCTAAAAAAATGTTTTGTCATGAAACTGTCCTTTTAACTACTGCCATTATCTTGCATCGTTCAACCGCTTTTGATTGAACCCCTTGAGTTGTGGAACGTGGTAAGGTTACTTTAGCAACTGCCTCAATAACTGCATTTCTTGATAATCATAATGCGTTATGTTTGTTGATACTTTGGGCGACTTGAAGATTTGGGCGAGACTCTGGGCGACCGTATGCCACTCTATTCGTTCAGACTCTGAGCGACTTGCAAACTTGGGCGATGGTGTTACCGCACTATTGGGCCCCTTATTTGGGCCTTCACCTTGATTCGTTCAATTGGATTTCGTTCTTTGGGCTATTTGATTTGGGGATCCTCCAATTGGGCTTTACTCTCTGGGCTGTTTGATTTGGGCTGAATTTTTATGTGTCAACAATTACCCCCCAATATGGCAGAATTAATAATAATTATTGAATTTTGCCATATTCACTTCACGTCTCCAGCAACGTTCGCGATTCCCAAAGAATTTCAATCATTGTTTCCCTCTATAATTTGAAAAGGTGCGTCGCTTTGCAAACCCTTATAAACTCCAAACACGCCATTTTACTGCTACCAAATCACGTTTCATATTTCTTGCGCATCCTTCATGATTCACTTTCATCTTTTGCTTCCTTGTTACGTAACTCTGAAAAGCTTCGTTCCTTCTTCAATGGCTGCTTCACAATCTCAAGCTAGTGTCTCCTTTAGTTTTGATGACTTTCAGAAACTTCTGAGTCGTCCATACGTAAACCCAAGTTTTCTCGCGCCCGCCGATGTTGGACGTAATGAGTTTTACTTGGGTCCTTTCTTCAACAATGCGGAGGCAGTTGAATAGGCGACGGTGGGTCAGCTGTTTCCTTGCACTCATGGCCCTCCTTTTCTGAATTCTTTGCCGCTGGGGCCACTTCGTGAAAGAGGTATTCGCACTTGGCCCAAATCTGACGTAGCTTTTCGTAGGTGGTATGCTCGTCTTGTGGGTCATGGTCCTACTAAGGCACTTTTTGATAGCGCTAGGATTTCTGATTTGTTGGAAGTCTCTATTCGCCCCCCTACTTTTGATTCAGCGCTCTTTTCGATTGCTCTGAGCTTTTGGTCCTCTGAGTATAACACCTTTATTTTTCATCTTGGCCCCATGTCTATTACGTTAAGGGATGTTGAGGCCCTAGTAAATTTACCACCTTTGGGCGATACCATTTTCCCAGGCATCTTAGTTTCTGGTGGCGCTCCACAGTTCGGTAAAAACTATACCGATTCTTATTCAAGCCTGCAGACACTCCACAATCATTCGAGTGCTGAGCCTACTCATGCTGAGCGAGTGGCCTTCCTTTTAGTTTGGCTTTGTAAATATGTGTTGTACGTGCCTAGTATAAAGCCCTCTCTGAGTTATCTACCCATAGCGCACGAACTGGCGCGTGGCAGGCCTTTGAATTTATGTTCTTTGTTTTTGGCTGCCCTCTATAGAGGCATGGCTTTTCTTCAGGCTCAATTGAAGAATGGTGCATCTCCTACTGGCAGTGGACCTCTTTGGTTCACTTAACTGTGGTTGAGATCCTATTTTCCATCGCTTGGTGCTCCATCCATTTCTCGTCCTTCTGCTAGCTGTTACGGGCTAGCTATGGAGCCCTTAACTCCTGTAAGTATGTCCAGCAGGGACATTTTTTCATTCTTTTATTCTTTAGATTCAATCTCTTCCTTCTTTCCTTTTCCTCCTTTTTTGACTCCGGACTATGCACATCCTCCTTCCACTCTAGATAGCGCAAGCACCTCTCTGCTCATTCGGATTCAGTTCTTAACTGGGAGGGAGCTTTTCCACGATATCTTAACTGGGACCAATGCCAAAGCAAGGGTAGAAATTTATGCTCCCCAATTTTTTGCTCAGCAGCTTGGTTTCGGCCAAACTTGGCCTGTTCCTCTTTGCTATTCGAAGAACTTAAACGACCGTTTTCATACCATTAATAAGGTGGAAGCAGAGGCTATAAACGCTCGCAACCTCCATTTATCAAGCCATTTTTCATTAGCCCCTTTTAATCCTTGTCATGCTACTCACCCTCTTTTCGAATAACTTTGGCCATCGGTGAAGCGCAGATTATTTGCGACTGAGGCCAATCGTGCCTTTCATTCATTAGACCAACCGAGTATTTCTTCTCCTCCTCCTGTTTTGGTCACTCCTTTGTCTATTCGGAACCCCTCTCCTTCTCGTCGTACTAAACAATCTGCTCGTCCATCCTCTTCTCTCCCTGCCAGGCCAACTATGGCCAAGAGTGCTCCAAGCCACAAACGGCCAGCCTCGGCATCTCCCATTCTGGAGGATGATGTTGATGATGATGATGATGATGTCTATGTCCCTCTTATCGTTAAGAGGAAGGTAATTAAATTGGTCTATTTACAAGTATGCTCTTCCACATTTGAAA
>NC_036243.1:12693474-12695211 GCF_002742605.1 Olea europaea var. sylvestris | reverse complement strand
GATTTGAAGTTCTTGAAGGAGTTGGTATTTGAGTACGTGTCCTTCATGGACATGGACATTGGAAGGGCTAGTGCTGCCAGACACAAAGATGAGCTTGAGCGCTTGAGTGCGAAGTTAGAGCAAGCACTGACGCTCCCGTCGCTTAATCTTTCTATCGACTTTAAAGCGATGTTGAAGGTCATTCACTCCGAGGTCCTTACTATGCTGGCCAAGAACGCTGAACTAAAGGCCAAGCGTACTCAATATCTTCGAGCCGTAGCTGAGAAAGAGTCTCTGCGTTTGGAGATCAACAAGGCTAAGGACGAGTTGAAAGAAATCTCTTCCGAAGTCATGATTGAAGCCTCCTTGATGGTTAACTTGGCTGCTCAGATGAGGGAACTTCAAGCCAAAATGGACGATTGCAGGGCGAGGATGGCCGCTAAAAAGCGCAACGCCTCTCAGGGGATTGAGCGAACTAAATCCTTGGTCGAACAGTACAAGAAGCTGGAGGTTGATGATGATGATGACGTTGCGGCTGAATTGAACATCACTACCTCCCGACAGAACGAGGATTGGGAAAAACTTAGGGAACGAATTCGTTCCTTATGGGGTAGAATGTAATTAAGACACACGATGTCTTTTCTTTTTTGTAATTTTGTTCCTTATTAATGAACATTAATTTCTTGTGCGTTTATTTGATGTTTATTTTCTAATCATCAATTCTTTAAGCACTTAACTGCTTTGCATTAAGAATCTTGTCCATTCCCTTTTGAGATTCCCACTACTGTTCCTAAGACTTAGGGCCATTTAATTCCGTCTATTAGACAGAAATGTGGCTGTTCATATTCTGGCTCTTCATCTTCACCCCCCTATAAATGTTTCGCATTTTTCATCCTCTATCTTCATCTCCTCATTTTCTTATTCGAAACCAATTTGCTGCCATTTCTTGGCATTCTGACGATCAATCTGATCCAAAAATGGACTGTTTAGTCCGTCCGCCTCATACTTACTTTGATGTCACCTTTGGTATGGGAGGTATAGGAAATATTTTATGGCCAGCAGCGAAGTTCTTTCCTGCAAAATTCTTCCCGTCGTCCCTTTGTTCTTCACAAGGGGTCGATGATGGAAGGCAATTTTTGGGCTACTCATGGGCCATTTTACTTGCTGAGAGTGCTTCTCAGCTTGCCTGCTGAGGGTGTTTCTCAGCCTATTTGCTCGCTATAGCAGCGATGCATTTAGGAAGGTGGTGAGGCCAGTACACCCTCTCACTCGTCAATCCCACCACTGCAGCGATGCATTTAGGAAGGCAGTGTGAAGCTTATTCAGTGATCGGCTGGGAGATCATCTTACTTTAGTTGTATTTTGTAACACGCCTATTACTTGTATCTTTTATATTCTTGTAATGAACGTTTGGTAATAAAGAACTTTATTTGAACGTATTTCGCTCTGTCTTTATTATTTTTTGGTTTGGTTATGTTTTTATCTGTTCGCATTCCCATAAAAAAGGAACATATTTTTTCAAATACTTGCCATTAATGAATCTTACGTGCTTGGTGCCATCTAAATCTTCCAAGTGGTATGCTCCATTAGGCAATACATTGTTTATTTTGTATGGTCCTTCCCAGTTGGGCGACCACTTCCCGTACTTTGGATCCTTGGTATCCAAAGGGAGTATCGTCTTCCAAACTAGTTCATCCAGGCTGAATGACTTGGCTATGACTTTTTTATTATAAAATTTAGCCATTCTTTGCTTTTGAA
>NC_036243.1:12681536-12689616 GCF_002742605.1 Olea europaea var. sylvestris | reverse complement strand
TGATACGTTCAAAGACACTGGGATGTGGTTTAGGATCTTCTTCTCCGTCATCTATGACTAACTTGAATTTTGGTAACTTGTTCTTGAATCCAGATGTTACCATGTTTACTCCAAGTGGCTGTGGGAAAGGATTCTCGTCCACTGCCATCTTTTTCTTATCATCAAACGTAATTCGTCCTGACTCAATAGCATCCTGCAATACGTGACGAAAAACCAAGCAATTGTTAGTCAAATGTGACCATGCATTATGCCACTTACAATATTTTTTACCCTTTATTTGTTCAGGGTTTGGCAATTTGTGTCTTCTTCAATGTCTGTCATCCCATCATCCTCTTTATCGTTGTAGGCCTCTCCAGAAGTCTGGCCTTCTTCACACACCAACACGCAGGCTTCTCCTTCGTTGTCCTCCCTCTCTTCTTCTTTTTCCTTATTTTTGAACTCATTGGCCAGTAGGTAATTATTGGCCATGACAGGAGGCAACGTACCGAATTGGATAGAAAAGGGCGAATCTGGATCTTCTTCATCCCTTTTATCTCTCTCAAACCTTGATCTCCCAGAAGAGGTCTCTGGCAGTTCTTTCATTGATTCATCTGTACCAGTTTCTTTATTACTCTTTAGGACGTTTTGATTGGCTACCTTGAGTAGTAGAGGTGCTTTAGGGTGTGGCATTCCTTATTGCTGCCTCATCATCCGTCCGTAGTTTCGCTGGAAACGCCTTTGTTGAGTCCTGGTTGCGATCTTGACAAATTCTTTTTCGGGCAAAGGTACAAAACACTTGCTTCTTGCTGTTTTGAACCTTTGGAGAAAACTTTCTGCCCATTCATTTGGCATTTGACGTAGATTCGCCAAATCAGCTAAAGTGACTTCAGATTCAATTTTGTAAAACTGAGCATGAAAGAACTGTTCGAGTTGTTGCCATGTTTGAACAGAGTTCGCTGGCAAGTTAATGAAACAGGAGAAAGCTACTCCTGTTAACGAACTGGGAAAAAGTCTCATTTTATGGTAATCGGTTACATCACCACTTTGCAACGTGAATCGCCCTATGTGTTCCAGAGTAGACACCTCTCCTAAACCAGTAAACAGTGAGAATTCTGGCACTTTGTACCCTCTAGGCCATGGATATGCTTGGTCTATCCAATCAGGATATGGCTTTGTGTAAGTCGGTCTAATGACAGGACGCACCCCAAAGGCCATCTGATCCTGCACGATTTCCATAATCTGATTTCTCAACATGACATTGGGATCATATGGAATTCCTATAGGCTGATTAACCGGTTGATTTGTATGAGGTCTGATGTTTGGTCCTTGATTGGCAACAAAATTACCGTAATTAGGGCCGTTACCATTAGCCCGGACATCTACCCCCTCGTTACCATGTGGAATATTCTGTCCATTGTTTAGGACATTATCTCTCACGTTTGGATTACCCCCCAAGTTAGGCATACCACTACTACTACTTTGATTTGGTATTGTAGAACCTCCTTGGTTTGAAGTAGAGGGGCCAGAAAGTGGTTCTACCCCTTGACTTGGACTTGGGACCGAAGGATTATGTCCTACGATCGTCCTAGTTTGAAAGTGACTTGCAAGAGGTATAGCCGGTTGACATATTTGGCCCACTAACTTGTTCATTGTTTCATTCAACGTCTTTAATTGTTTGGCCATATTGTCATAGTGTGCATTACCACTTTGTGTAAATCTTTCCATATTATGAATACTTCGAAGATTTACCTGTTCAACAATGTCTTGCGTGAGTTCTCCAAGCAATGCACGCATGGTTCGAGGACTCAGCTCCGTCATTGGTTCGTAACGACTGTTACTGCTCTGATTTTGTCCATCTGTTCGTGGAGAGGCATGTTGCTCCTCATATCGCTCGATTACAGACTGGATTCCTCCCTGACTTGCTCCTTCCTTGTCGGATCTCTGAGGCATATTGTTTCACCTTTTACACTTTCAACACCTAACACCACTGTCCCACTGGGCGTGCCAAATTATTTCGCGCGGGTTAATTCGCTAACAATTAAAGAGGATCAGACGATTGTGTAAGGGACGAAACCTCTTGAGACAAAGTCCCAAAAAGGGGTGTTCTTTTATTGGCGATGAACTTTACAATTGAAAACGAAAAAAAATATGCCTCCAAGGGGCGCAAGCACACGAGTTACAGAAAGGAAAGTGTTTAAGTCTAAAAGCTAAAGAAATGAAAATTACATATTCTCTGTTCGAGAGTTTTGGATTCGGTCCCTTGCTTCTATGCCCTTTCTCCCTTTTATACTTCATAGGCGATCCCTTTGTGATTAACTGCTCTAAAAAACTGCTTGATCGCCCTATAACTACCCACTCTCTTTGTAGTGGCCATTTTGTCATGAAATTGTCCTTTTAACTGCTGCCATTATCTTGCATCGTTCAACCGCTTTCGATTGAACCCCTTGAGTCGTGGAACTTGGTAAGGTTACTTTAGCAACTGCCTCAATAACTGCATTTCTTGATAATCATAATGCGTTATGTTTGTTGATACCTTGGGCGACTTGAAGATTTGGGCGAGACTCTGGGCGACCGTATGCCACTCTATTCGTTTAGACTCTGAGAGACTTGCAAACTTGGGCGATGGCGTTACCGCACTATTGGGCCCCTTATTTGGGCCTTCACCTTGATTCGTTCAATTGGATTTCGTTCTTTGGGCTATCTGATTTGGGGATCCTCCAATTGGGCTTTACTCTCTGGGCTGTTTGATTTGGGCTGAATTTTTATATGTCAACAGTTAGTAACTACATCCCCACTAATAGCTCGTGTATTGAAAGGTAAATATAATAGATATGTTGCCTTTTAAGAGGCTAGACTACCAAATGGAGTTTCGTTACTTTGCAACATTTTATATGCGGTGGGATCTTTTGTAGACTGGGATAAGGTGGCACGTGGGTGATAGGTAATAGCAGTGTTCTAAAAAGCGCATCTAGCCTCCACGTCTAATCATGCTTTATACTTTTTAGAATACTGGTAAATAGTTCATATTTATAGATAACATGGCAGCCACATGGCCCACATCGGGACTTTCAGGCTGATTTCACTTCCTGTGATGTTTGTGATTTATTAACGTCTATTTGGGTAATCAATCCGAAACTAATTAAGCTAATTTGACATTATAATTTGAAAGGTTAGTCTTCTATCAAAAGCGGGTACCTACTCGTGCTGCAGTAGAATTCGAATGAGGTGAGATCGAATTCTGGTCTTTACAGAAAAAAATAAAATTATGTATCAAAAGATCTTTCCTACCAAGGTTTGTGTCTTTATAGGGATGATCTTCCAGAATGCTCTAGCAATGGGAAGTAACCCCCGTTTATAGAAGAGTTCTTGTCTGATGCAAAAGTCTCCAATATGCTATGCTAGAATCCATTATTCACTATCCATTCTTATGCTAAGAAGCTAAATCTATCTGGCAGTGTGCTGGATGTAAGAATGAATATCGATCCAAAATAATTATGTGGAAACAACTTGGATCGAGAAAATTGAAAACCCATATATTGAGTCCATACCTCCGGCAATTGATGATATTCCACAAGCTTTTGTATTATCCAGTTGAGATATTTCCAAGCTCTCCAACACTCTGAATTTGATAGTGTATATTCTGTATTTTTCTATGGTGTTTGAGTTTAGGAACCAAACCCCTTTATATAGCTTAGCTTCCATTAAGCTATTGCCATTACCATATTTTCCAATCAATGGTTGTGAAATTGAAACACCATTAAGCTAAAACTGAAGGCTCCATTAAGCTGAAATTGAACGCTGCATAAATAGACTTTGGACCACATTTATTAAAGAAAAGAATCAGTTACATTTTCCCATTTAGTCCATACGTTTAACATATTGTCTCAACTTAACCCACTGATTGTCCTTTTTAAGAAACAGACAAATGAGTCACGATGATGAGTCCTCTAATGATGAGTATTATCTTCCATGTATTACAGTGTATTTAGTTCTTCAAGAATTATTCTTTATATGGTAACAATACTTAATATGAGGCACTATCTTATTCTTGGTCCTACATAAATGTATTTTTAAAAAAAAATAAATTATGGTGCACATGAATATGAGAAAACATTAAAATAAATAATAGTTATATAAAAAAAAATTACTATTACATAGTGGAACCAAGTCCCATTTTATCTATATGATCCTTTAATTTTATGGTGGTACGCCTTTAGTCGAAGGGTTGGTGATTATCAATTCAGTGCTTACGTGCTCAACGACCACTTTCTTTTTTAACATGTTTTTCTATGGATAAACATTTAATGTCGATATGTTTATTTTGAGCACTACTTTTGTTGTTCTTAACCATAAAGATAACAGTTGGAATTGTCATTGTAAATTCTCAATGGCCTAGAAATAGAATCTATAACTATAAGCCCTGATATGAAACTCACGATCCATACACCATGTGAGTGGCTTCAAAACACGAGACTCGACTTTTATAGTGGAAGTAGCAGTCAATGTTTGCTTGACACTCCTTCATACTTGGATTACTCTGATATTGTTTTAACATTCCCATAACGACGAGCTTTGTATAGACCTAACATACATTAGGCTTCCGACGATGGGATGATATTGAATGCTCTTCATTTATTTCCTTTCTAAATCAT
Organism: Olea europaea var. sylvestris; assembly: GCF_002742605.1. Lineage (NCBI taxonomy): Eukaryota > Viridiplantae > Streptophyta > Magnoliopsida > Lamiales > Oleaceae > Olea > Olea europaea. The sequence continues at coordinate 12,684,985 of NC_036243.1, read as the reverse complement.
TTTTAGGTTATTGGTTCAAATTGATTCTATCACCCTTCACAATAGAAGCTAGACTTGATGAATAATCCTTCGTCCAAAATTTCTCTAAAATTTCATCGATATAGGTTTCCTAAGATAGACTTGAAATACTTCGTCATCTATTTCTATGAATCTTAATGCCAATTATATAAGATGGCTTACCCACATCCTTCATATCAAAATATTTAGAAAGGAATTATTTTACCTTATGCAACAGACCTTTATCATTGGTTTCAAGTAAAATGTTATATAAGTATAAAACAAGAAAACAAATCTTACTCCTACCAATCTTCTGTATATACATTGATTCATGTGATTTTCAACAAATCTAAATGAAGAATTATTCCATAAAATTTAAAATACCATTGACAGGACGCTTGTTAAGTTGTATATAGATTTCATAAGCTTACAAACCGGGTGTTCACCATCATTAGATGGAAATCTTTTAAATTGTTGGAAACTTTCTCATCTAAATCTCCATTGAAAAATGTTATTTTCACATCTATTTGTTGTAACTCAAGGTCAAAACGGACTACTAAAGCCAAAAAAATGCATAGGAAATCTTTCTTAGAACAGAGAGAAAGTCTCATTATAATCGATTCCTTCATTTTGAGTTAATCCGTGAGCAACAAGTCTCATTTTGTATTTCTTAATATTGCCTGATGAGCATTTCTTTGTCTTAAAGATCCATTTACAACCAATAGCTTTGTCACCATTAAGCTACTCAACAAGATCCTAGATTCTCATTACTCTTCATGGAACTCATCTTTTCCCTCATGACATTGTACCATAATTCCGACTCTTTGCAAATTTTTGCCTGTGAAAATGATTCGGGATCATTTTCAACTCCAATAATATGGTTAGGTTCTTGTAGACATACTTCATAATCACTAGGAATTGTTGACCTTTTTGTTCTAGTAGATATTTTTAATGTTGTACCATCATTTTCCTGAGAAGCTTGTAATTCAATGATTTGTTTAGAAAGCAAGGGTAATTCTTGAATTACTTAATCTACTTGATCATTGTTAACAACGTGTGTAATTTCAATGATTAGTTATTCAACACCTCTTTGTACTTGAGGGGTGCTATGAATTATGATCAATTTGTCACTTGAGGTGGAAAGTTGAAATTATAAATGATCATGCTCGGGAACTTTGTTCTTAGTTATCGATCCCTTAAGAAACTTACCGTTTCTTGATTCCGTATTCCTAGTGCTATGAGATGGACAGTAGAATCTGTATTTTTAGACCTTTCGATATATCCAATCAAATACTTATTAATGGTCTTAGGGTCCAGCTTCTTCTCTTGTGGTTTATAGATCCTCACTTCAGATGACATCCCTAAACGTCCATATGTTGCAAACTTGGTTTCCAACCTTTCAATAATTCAAATGGTGTCATTAGGATAGCCTTGGTTGGAACTTAATTTAATATATACATTGCATTCTTAAGTGTTTCAGTCCACAAGAATTTAAGAAGTTTGGAGCTGCTAAACATACTTTGCACTATGTCCATTAATGTTCTATTTCTTCTTTCTACCACATCATTTTGGTCTAGTGAACCAGGCATGGGTATTGGACAACTATCTTACGGTCTTGAAGATACTTAGCGAACGGACCATGTGCTTGTCCAATTTCAATGTATCTTTCGCAATATTCTCTTCCTCTATCCGATCTTACAATCTTAATCTACTTCTATTTTAAAAGTTTTAAAGACATCTTATACTTTGTTCTCGTTGTGAAGCAAGTAGAGATACATGTAACGTGAGTAATCTTCAATAAAGATGATGAAATATTTTGGAACATGCGAGTCCATATCTGGATTATATATATTAGTATGCATGATTTCTAATATGTTCGAACTCCTATTGGCACCGGTTTTGGACTTTTTGGTTTGCTTTTCCTTAATGCAATTCACCTATGTCTCAAAATCAGTGAAATCTAGTGTACCAAGTATCCATCATTTACTCATCTTTTAATTTTTCTATAGAGATATGTCCTAATTTCTGGTGCCACAATATAGAGGAGTTTTCATTAATATTACACCGTTTAGTGCCATTGTGAATATGCATTGAACTATAAGTCATATTATTTTGTAAATTAATATGATAAAGTTCATCAGACAAAATACCATTACAAACACAATTAGAAGTGTGAACATGCAATGGACTATAAGTGATATTGTTTCATATATCAATGCAATAAAAACTATCAGACAAAATACCATTCTTAACACATTCAGAGTTATATAATAAATTGAATGACGTATTTGAAAACTTAAAGGAATATCCCAATGATACAAGTTTGGAAATAGAGATCAAGTTTCTTAAAAAACTTGGAACATAAAAATTCCTATCTAATTTCAATACAAAGCCATTGTTTAAAGTTAAAATGCATGTCCCTATAGCCTCCACTTGTGAGCCCATCTTGTTTCCAAGTGAGATATTTTGCTCATTTTTCACTAGCTTCTTTAGGTTTTGTATATTCTACAAGGAGTTTGCAATATGGATTGTAGATCTAGATTCAATCCACTAGGTGTTAATATTTACATTAACCATATTAGGTTTATAACAAACAAATGAGAATGGATTACCTTTATCCTCAAACCATTTCTTGAATTTAGAGCAATTTTTCTTCACGTGTCCATTCTTTTTACAGAAGTAACACTTGGCATCTTTTTTGATATCAACTTGGGATGGTACTTTACCATTTCTCTTTTGATTAGTCTGAGCCTTTCCCTTCCTATGGGTTATAGTAAGCGTTACACTTCCGCCTTATTATATCACTACCCCCACTTTCTCTTGAACACACAGTCATTAATTTATTGATTGACCATTTTTTCTTATGTATGTTGTATGAGATTTTGAAAAGTCAGTACTATTGTGGTAGAGTGATCAAGATGCAGTGAACAATAAATGGTGCTTGTAATGCCTTATTTGAAGTGATGAATGAATCATCAATGGCCTTTATCAAGTCTTGGAAATTATCATGCTGATTGACAAAACCATGTATACCAAGTGGTTCATCTTTCTTAATAGTGTAGTCAATGTCCATCCACCACAAATGGAGAAGAATTCTCTCATTCCATACTTTATAATTGTCACCCTTTAGTTCGAGAATATCGCAACGGATATAAGAGAAATTAGTAGGTTGTGAAGTTGCATAATATTAAAAAATACTTATGATGTGAACCCGCGTATGCAAACTCTACCAAACCCATGATCAAGATTGAAATCGACCCAAGAAAGCCAAAGCAAGGTTTGGATTATATTCAATAAATTTGGATGTAATGTGAATCGCAGACGATGTGCAGACCTCTTGGTTACGCACAAATATGTGAATTTCTCCTATTTGAATTGAACGCAATAGGAATTAGATCTTGCTAAGTTCGTCAATTGTTCAATGGAAGAACAAGAAGAAAGCAATAAAAGCC
>NC_036243.1:12678637-12680186 GCF_002742605.1 Olea europaea var. sylvestris | reverse complement strand
TATATCACGATTAACCAAAAATATAATCCCTAAAATGGTGCCTTTTCACGTTCCAAATTAAGCAAATCTTCTCCAGCCAAACTCTCAAAAAATCCCAAAAACTTTATCGGAGGCTGACCTTAGACCTCATCCACACGCATACTGTAATTACCTGATGTAATAAAAGTGGGCTTCAAGATTCACGTGGATTATGACAACACACAGAAGCAATTTCAATTCATGCTCCAAAAGAGCAAGCACAACACAGTAGGAACTACCAATATTGACGCTGATACGAGCCTGCCTCCATGATTGAATTGATATTGCAGAATGAAATTAGATAATGATAGGATATTGGTGTGGGTTATTTTTGCATGCCAGATTTTGATTTGTTTCTAAGGTCAATACTTTATGTTCAGTGTTTTGGTATGCAATATCTTTTTTGAAAAACATTGCAATGAATGTAATCATATCGCCGAGTGAAACTAACTTTTGTCAATTCTGGTGTTTTCTTTGGCAATTCAGGATGAACAATGTTGCAATCACATTTTTAATATATGGCAGAATGAAGTTTTAGTTGTTGACAGCTTATTGGTTGACTAATATTTGTATGGAAGATTTCGAATAATCTTTCAATGCTCTTTATGTTCAATACTTATATGACCAGTCTTTCGGTATGTTAACTCTTTTGCAATTATACCTTTTTAGCAAATAGGGCAATGACGCTGCAGAGTGACACTATCTTAGTTGAACCTGATGTTCTTGATTGACAGTTCCGGAAGTGCAATGTTACAATGTATTATATATTATCATTCTTCTAAGGCGTTATCACTTTCAGCCTTAATACCAGAAGGTACATCACCAATTGCAATTTCAAGTGACATATTAAAAGATAATTGATCATTTAATTGTGGATCAGGGTTGATCTCATGAGGTGGACTTTGAATTTTTGCATGTGATAAGTGATTATAATTCTATGAAGCTAGTGGTAAAATCTCCATCGTCGGTTCATTCTTGATCTCAAGACAAATGGGAAAGCTATTTAGTTGGGCACTTTACTTTTCAAATTCAAGTAAAAGAAAACATGACAATCATGTGATATTTTGATGGGTGAGTTTCCAACTTCAGCTATATACTTCATTAGTATTGTTTGTGACAGAGGCCCCAAACCCAATGTATCAAACAATATCTCCAACAATCCAAAATATGATGTTCCAAGAGGAACCAATACCCCTGTCATCTCATTGTCAACGTATATATAATTTTCATCCCACCATCCACTAGACTTTACAAAAATCCGAACCACATCCATACCTGTGGTTCAAATAAAATGAAAATTTTATCCAGAATGTTTATTAAAATGATGAATTCATTATATTGTTTTGTTACCAAGAGCATGATATACTAAAATTTCCTGACATCACTGGGAAAATCTAATATACCATGTGTAGAAAAAATGTAATCCAGCAACGCCTCCAAAAGATATATCTTGATTGATATATGCAAAAGATGATGATTTAGATTATGTTTCCTGCCATAGAAACGTTTATCTACCCATACTTTTTTTTTT
>NC_036243.1:12677709-12678537 GCF_002742605.1 Olea europaea var. sylvestris | reverse complement strand
TGGGCAAATTTTCATATTTTTTGGGGCGACTTTTGTGGTGATTTTCCGGTCGAATTCCTTGGTGTTACGGAGAGATTTTGAGTGGTAATTGAAGAGGACGTTGTGGACTTTACAACGGTATCAAAATTCGATGGTATCGATGGTTGGAAGTAGCCAAAAAATTGCCGCAAATGTAACCAAAAAAACTAAAAAAGTATTTTTCAACTTCAGTGACCGTTTTAGAAACTTTTTAAACTTCAATGACTATTTTTGAAAGCATCCCAATACTTAAGTAACCGTTACTGAAAGTTTTAAACTTCAGTGACCGTTTGTGAAATTAACCCATTTATATATATACATGCATTACCCCTATATTATGAGAAAAATAGAAGGAAAAGAATTTTACCACTCCGGACGCACTGTATGCTGAAACAGAGAATTTGATTTTTGTGGTAAGATGACTTTAGGCTAATTTTCGAATGTCACTAAAATTATTAGAGGCGATTGTTTGGACTTTCGATTGGTATATGACAGCAGAAATTCGATCCAGTTTAAGGGGTTGAGATGACAAAATTAATCATTGACAAATTGAGGCAAAAATATATTAAAAATTAAATAAATAAGTAAACGGGCATCTAAATAGTATAATCTCTTGTCCAGCCCCAATTCTCAAAAATTCAAAACTAATTACATTTCAGAAAATAGTCAATGTTTTCTTCAACCAAAAAAGAGGGAACAGTTGGCCCGCATGTAAGAGTGGCAATGATCGAGGTCGTGTTCAAATTCTAGGTTCGGCTCTATTTGCCCTTTGGTGTGTGGGCCGAGCACCTGTCCACAAATCAGCTCTCT
>NC_036243.1:12660263-12676809 GCF_002742605.1 Olea europaea var. sylvestris | reverse complement strand
TGACACAAAAGGGTGTCAGAATCATTCATTCTGCTCTGCAAAATCTTGGGTAGCCCAGAAAGGTAAAGTAGATAAAATGTTCAGGATTTGGTTCAAAGGTTGGAGAAATCTGGATTCTAGAAAGTGATAACTGGTAATGTAGAGGGGGTAGCTGCAGGGATTGCAAATTATTTTTAGCGGTTATTATACAGTAACATGGGTCCACTTATACTATTCCCTTAATTTCTCCAAATGTTGCGGGATTCTGGTATTTTTCGGTTTATGAGAGATTTTTTCTTTAGATCCAACAAAGTTAAAAGATCAAATTGGATTTAGTTAACATATACATAGTTACACTATTCTGATTTCATTTAATTATACTTTTACTTTGTGCACTCAATCTTTCATCACTTGAGTTAAATTCGATTTTGTTATGTATATTTCAATTGATCTTGAAAATTGGCTCAATAAATTTCGTCTTGTTTGAACTTACTATTAAGCTAGTCATGACTTCTAATTATTATTTTGATATTCAATAGTTAATTCTCTTAAGGCATCACAATATTTAATAATCATTTTAGCCGTGTCACTAGTAGAGTATCATTTTATCGATCTAACTTGAAGCAAAATAAAAATTATGCATGACTAACTACATGGTATGAACTTTGTCTTAATTCATATTGAACTCAAACGAATTATACATGTAAAGGAATGGCATCCACATTGATCAGGAAAACCCATCGATCCGCTATTGCCCGCCAAAAATTGTGTAGTCCATATTCTAACCCGCTTGTAGAAAAAATTCATGCTACACCTACCAAACGTTTGAGAATATAAGCATGTTATCAAGAAAGTCAGGAGCTTTTATCTTATAAATTAGTAAACTTTTGATAATTCACTACCCAAGTGCTTGGGAAATGTAGATGGTAGCTTCAAAAAAAAAAGTTAAAAAAATAAAATAAAATAAAATAAAAATTCTGACCTAGATCCTCCGCATGCTGACTTGTTTATACTCAGATTTGTTGTTATCTTGGAAAGTAATATTAGAATGAAATTCTTGGTGGTTGCAAAATTGATTAGTCAAACATGTGCCGGGTCAGATCCCCTATAGATTAATTCTGTCGCATACCATCTTTTTAGCTGTCAAATTAGAATTAATATTTCAAATAAAAAATTATTAAACAATATTTAAATGTTATAATTAGTAATTTTATTCAAGTCAATCGGATTAATATTTTAAGATGAAATTTTAAAACTAAATGAGATATCATAGCTCAAACAAGTCACAATTTCGTTAAGGATCTTTGGTATCATCAAATGAATTACTATCTTGCGAGGATGTATAAAAATCTCCATCCCTTTAAAATAGAAATTAATGTATAAATGAATATTTTACTTCTTTTGATAAAGGTTACTTTTTAAGAAAGAATTTCAAAATTCAGATAATAAATCAATAAAATGAAAAAATCAATAGCTAGACAAATATATACTAACGAAAAGCTAAAATATAACACTAAACAAATTGTAATTAATGTCGATAAGCCCGCGTTGGTTTCAACTTATTTTGCATATTAACTTAATAACTAGTGGGACAAATGGTTTATTTATAATTTTCTCTTAATTTGTTTCTTAGTGATATATACATAATTGATTTGTTTAAAGAGTGAAACTTTAATGATTAATTTATGTTTTTACATCATATGAATTTAAAATATGTATGTATACAGGCAATAATTAATTAATTAAAACAAATTTTGAATGATTACAATTATTTTTATGACGTTAATTATTCAAAATTTAAGATTTTATAATCTCATAAACTTTGCCAACTCGTTTTATCATTTGAAGTAGTGCACATGTTTATGCCTTTAAGAATGAGCGTGACATTTTGACTCGATGAATATCATCTTTTAATGGCTTAATTGTTCCAACGGTCACTAAACTTAAGTCCATGTATTTGATTGGCCACTGAACTTTAAAATATCGAGTTTTTGTCACTGAACTTTGAAAAATGTCAAACTTTGGTCAATGAATTTAGGTTCATGTCTTCGATTGTTCACTAAAGTTTAAAATGTCGAGTTTTGTCCACTGAACTTTGGAATATGACGTACGTTACTTATTAACATAACTGTTGAACTTTGAAAAATATCGAGTTTTAAAACTTCAATAAGTAATGTACAACATTTTTCAAAGCTCAGTTGTCAAAACTCAACATTTTAAATTTCAGTAAGCAAACAAAGACGTGGACCTAAGTTCAGTGACCAAAACTCGACATTTTAAAATTCAATGACCAATCAAAGATATAGACCTAATTTCAATGACCATTGAAACAATTAACTCTCTTTTAATTATTTTCAATTCTTTTCTTAATCAGAACAAGGTAATATTCTAAAAAAAAATGTTGACATAAGTAGAAAATTTTAAAATATTAGTAAATATCAGTAATATTTGTATGGACTCTATGTACTCAAGCATATTGCAACTGCTGTGTTCCTTTAAATATCGCAATTTGAATTGTAATTATAATAACTTCCATAATAAACCATTTCATATATCTCTCACTCTCTTGCTCCCAATCTCTCAATCCTCTACACGGTTCCTCTCAAGTGCCTGAATTTCGCTTTTTCATCTATCTCCCACTCTCTCAATCGTCTACACCGCTCATTGATCTCACTTCCGGCAATTTAGAATACAAGCCACATCCGGCCACATCAAGCAGTGGATAATACTCTCCGCCGTTTTCACCCAAATCTCTGTGGACATCTGAAATGGAGAAGTCGAAGATCGCGAAGTTGGTAATCAATGTCGAAGATACGTCCGAACGTAGAAGCAAGAGGAAATCCGTGGTTAGCCCCAAAAAACACCACCTAATAAGCAACCAGCATCTCTGACCGCGAAGAAAATGCGCTCGAAAAAGGTAATTATAATTTTAGGTGTTAGTTATTATGTTTTTATTGGCAAACATGGTGATAGAATTCATGGATTAGAAGCATTGAAGTCTTAGGTAATTTTTCCGTCATTTAATCGGCCCTAATCGTTGGATTAGGGTTCTTGGTACCAATATTGAGTGTGACCTAGATTTCTCCCGAAATGTCGCTTAATTACATAACAAAAATTATGTCAATGACCTCGCCATTATGAATATGTGACCAAGATGTCGATGTGTGACTGAGGGAACTATGAGTGTGTGGCCTCTAATGACATTGCTAATGATTCAACTGATTGTTGCATGTGACCCAAGATGTCAAACTGTGACTGTTGCTTATATAGCACCACAAACAAAGTACATAGGAACGTATGTCATTTGTCATTTGATCAATTGTCTGTGACCTCGCCATTATCTATATGTGACCAAGATCTCAATGTGTGACCTGAATGTTGACATCTCAACTGATTGTTGCATGTGGCCTGATTGTTGACAGTATTTATTTATACATCTGCGACATCTCAAATGTGACTGTGGCTTACATGGTTTGTGGCTCGAATGCACAACAAAAATATATGCTAGTAATTGTTTTGTATCATGATTTGAATATAGAACATGATACTCATGGCATGTGACCTACGTGACTTGAATGCACAATAATTGGCTTTATTGTGTAACAATGCATACCTACGTGACCTCATTCAGTTGAATACAGAACATGATATTCGTGGCATATGACCATGATAATCGTCTGTGACTAAGTTCTGTTGTAGCATTACACATGCCTGTGACCATATTATTTCTGGTTATACAACAATGTTAATCTATCTGTAGCCAGAGTACACAGTTGCATACATCTAATTGTGTGTGATTTCCCTACATTTATGGAACATTGGGTCTTTCTAAACAATTTTGTGCAGGATTGGCAATATATCATACCGAAGGAACGATGGTTTCCAGGCAAGATTACAACATCAGTCAGCAAGGGTGTACTTTCAAGTATCCAATCAAAATTATCTGACCAACAGAAGCTCATTATGAAGGGAACATGCTTTGCCCATTTTCTCGACTGCCATGAAATTGTGGTACAACCGCAATTAATTCACTACTTCCTCTTGCGGCAGGTCCAACAACCTAATACTACAGAGTTGTGGTTTTTAGTTGCTGAGCGTTATGTTAGATTCTCTATATCTGAGTTTTGCATAGTCACGGGGCTGAGATGTTCTGGCGATAGTGACACGGGCATTTTTGAAAGTAGACAGTCACAACTGAAGAATAAGTACTTTTCCCAAGTCGATATCGTGACACATGAAGATGTGAAGTCCACATTCATATCTGCTTGCCAAATGCTTGATCTGGATCTTGTTGAAACTCTCCCGGATCATGATGTGGCACTCATTGGTATCCTGTACTTCATTACTGCATACTTATTTCCTAGAGATTATAAGAAAGTGGTTGACCATTACTTGTTCACGCTTGTTGAGGACTTCCCCGCGCTGAACAGTTTTCCATGGGGAAAGTTACTGTTTGAGATTACTTTGAGTTCTTTAAAAGATGCATTGAGTCGACAAACCGCACATTATAGGCTACGAGGTATGTTGGTAGCCTTTCAAGCATGGATCTACGAAACCTTCCCTGACCTAGATGAAGTTATTGTCACAAGGGTATCGAGGACGCACCCTCGAATCAATAACTGGAATGCAAACGAACAACCTTCTGCATCTAAGTTGGAGGAGCTGGGCTACTTCAACAAGCCTAATGTAATGTTTCAGTAATCCATATTCTGCTGATAGTGGAACATATGGTAAATTTCTTGGTTCTCTAATCTTTTACTGTAATGCAATGCAGATTGAAATATGTGACCTGATGCCTACTGAAGCTAAAATGGCAATGCCATACATGGATGGCACGGAGCATAACAAAACAATTCAACCAGAGTCTTCTCAGAGCAGCCGTCGAAAGGAAAGCAGGAAGGGAAAGTCTGTTGATCCTTCACACATGAGTGAGAAATCAATGCCTTTGGTAACGGACACTGGTGTTAGAAAGGCTCACATTACAAATGATGATGACGATTTTGTGGATCCTTTACGACGATGTAAGGGGCTATCCCATCAAGAAACACCCCGTGCTAATGAAGGCCCTTCAGGTCCCCAACTTTCTCCAATGAAGAACAACATCATGGGATCCAATGGAGTGCTGTAAGATTATTTTTATTTCTGTTCAATTGTTTTCAAATTATGGTCACAGTTCACTTAGTACTGGTCACAGTTCAATTCTCATGGTCACATACATCTTTTATAAAGTCACATTTAACTATTTATCTTAATCATGTTTACAGGTGCTTCACGATTTGAATGCGCAACTTTCAGAACTTAAGTCACAGAATAAAGTATTAACCATGGAGATAGACGCCATCAAGTCACAAATGTCGAGCCTCAACTCTGATCGGCAAAAAAGATGTCTGAAATCATCCTAATACAAGGACAGTTAAAACATGACATGATCGAGATTAGGACGAACATGCAATTCCTGTCTGAATCTGTGACTGCAATGATCTCAAGCTCCATGGATGAGATATTAAGGCGATTCAATGATAGGAAAGGTTGTCCAGTTAATGAGTATGAAGACACGGAAGCTGCTGTCGAAGGATTCGAGAAGATCGACGAGGTAGGTACATGATATGTTCAATCTATCTATCACTGAACATAGTTACAGATTTTGTGTCTGAAATTCTCCAATTTCACATACAGGTGGAAAAACTGCAACATGTTGTCGACAGGAAAGGGAAGGGAAAGGTCGACCCAACTGAAGATGTTGCCTTTCCAAGTAGTCTTGAACAGCCATCATTTGACCTGGGTATCGAATACACACAACCGGATGATTTGGAGTCTTCAGAAATTCAAAAGCAGGTAGATGCTGTCATATCTGATGTGATCACAGCATCCCAAAATGTTGACGAAGAGGTAGTCAAATTATTATTTTTTAGTGTAATATGCTAGTCACACAATGTGTACATCGAATTTATGTAAACTAAATGTGACCTTTACAAGTCACAGGGATCACCAACTACAGAACCGGCATCTGCATTACCAGTTAAGCGGGCTTCAAGGCCTGCGAGGATACTGTGGTCCCCATTTGTTGTCAGGGAAGGAAAGGTACTGCGACATGACGGTAATGTTATTGTATTTGAAAATTATAAAGACCATGTTGATGAAGCTGATAAATCACCATTCTTGGGTTGGTTTCAGAGAGGGTACAAACCCAAAAACAGGCATGTACATGTTTCTTATATTTTCAAATACATTGGTCGCACAGTTACAGTATCTTGACAGTCAACTTTTGGCAACAGAAAAAAGTTTAATGAGCAAGATGACCAAATCAAACCAGCCTTTAGTATTGGCTTATACCCTGTCGGTCACAAGACATGGTTCCATCAGCTGATAAATGCAGAAAGGTCTTTAAGCGGCTCGGTATGGTAACACTTATCTATCTGTTCACTACACATTTCCTTGTTAACCAGTCACACAACATTAAGAACCTCATACAACACTATGCACATACTACTGAGCAGCCCACTGTCATAAAGTCATAACTTTTTAATGTTGTACCTAACTGTGTCCTTCATGTTCAAATAGCACATGGATGCATGCTTCTACTATAGTCGCCAGGTAGCAAAATTTGGGAAAGTAAAGTTAAGAGCTACAACGACGGACTCGTGGTTCCAGAACAAGATAAAAGATATATTTCCCGCTTTCTAAAAAGACCCTCAAGTTCTGTTGTCGGAGAGCAGCATGATTAAGGTTGTCACAGGTCGCTTGATATCCCTAAGCACATCGTGGGCCGATGTAGACTATGTGTTCATACCACTCCTGCCCACGAACAAAGCTCACTGGATGCTAGGTCTAGTAGAATTTAGAAGCCATACTTTGATGCTGTTCAATTCAGCTGGAAAAACGTATCGTGATTGGAATGTGCTGGAAGGTATTGAACCCTATGTGAAGGTATTGCCTGCTCTTACGAAAGCGTTGGGAATTTCCAAAAAAGACCCCGATTACAACGAATCTGAATGCAAGCAAATGAAGGTGACCATTGACAGTACCCTGCCTCAGCAGACGAATGGGTAAGTATGTGACCAACTACAGCAGTATAACTTGTAAATTAATTAATTCATAACATACTATAGTGTGTGCTTTTACAGTCATGACTGCGGGGTGTTCGTGATATTGTATGCATTGTATATCCTCCGTGATGGCAGATGTGCTATTCCCCATAAGTTCGATGCTGCAAAATGTAGAATTGATATCGCCTCACTACTCTACAAACACCGAGAACCTTACGTGAAGAAGGCGAGGCAGGCTTTTAAAGGGGAGGGGATTGTAATAGAATGACAAATATGAAAACATTTGTAAATGAGTTTTATGCTTCAGTTGATAGCATTTTATATTTCTTTCAAGCAATGGAGGTGTTTGTACTCAATACTGTCATGTGGATGTGAATATGCATTTGCAATACATGGGTGCCCCAACCTTCATTTGTTAATATGTTGTTGCAATACATGGATACACAGTTGTGTTTTTGGTATATGATTTATTTTTTAATGTCGTGTGTAAATTAGTTCACATATCAGCAGTACCAGGTCACAGATTTAAACTCCCATTTGGTGGGAGTTACTTTGGCATGACATATGTCGATAACAGGTCACATGTGATATACATAGCAAGTCACGGATTTAGCACACATAATATATGATGCAAAGATCAGGTCACAGGTCGAACTGTACCTCGAACATTAGGTCACAGGACCATGTCACAGATTTAGTATTGCTTTTGGTCGGCGTTTCAGTTTGTCATTACATATGTTAATAACAAGTCACATAGTAAATAGCAAGTCACATACCTGGCCACTGATTTGGTTGTGATTTTGGTCACAGTTTTTGTTTGCCATGGCACATGTCAAGAACAGGTCACATATTAATTATAATAGCCTGCCAAGAGTTGATCACAGTACATTTTATTTATGGAATCTATGACCTGGACATATATTTGTTCTCCACCACGTTTAGGTCACATTTCATGCCTTTAAGTGAATTAATAGTCACAATTCAAATATATTGCTGTGTATGGAATCTATAATCACAAATTTACAAAACTCTATGTTCAACTGAATAAAAAGTGCTGATGTACTTCATTTATCATTTATTACCTTACTATTTAAAAATTATTTGTCAATTGATCAATTGAAACACATGTCTACATGTTGGTATGCTAAAAAGAATTCAAGAATGCCAGCTAACTTTGATAAGTCTTTATCATGTATTGACTTCCTATCAACCGTTCTTACTTAATGGGACCAAACTTGAGCACCTCCTGCGGTTGTGACCATGTGCACCACAACGTCCACATCTTACTTTTGGTTTCCCTTCCCTAGATGATCTCTTCCTCTTCTCAATAGGTCTTCCAGAACTCCGCTTTTGGTTAGGAGCTAAAACGATTTGGAATTCTACTTCATCGGGCACTCTCCACTCGTCTGGATTTCCAACGGGATATACTGAACTTTCGTAAGCATTTACATATGCTTCCTTTGTGTAATAATAGGAACAGTAAGAATATGCATCCCTTTTCGTATGTGCGATTACAGCCAATGCATCTGTAAACATAGAGACGAAGCGCATGGAACTTTCACGATGTTGACTAGCAAGTTCGAGAACGTCATGAGAAGAATAAGTTCAGAATTAAGGAACTTGAGGGTAAGGTTCTTAGGTATCTTGAAGTTCGTGTATGTGTACTAAATAGAAATATGCATGTGATTATTTCATAGGTGTCTGTGACATGGAATGTACGTATGTGCTTATGTGTCCAAATATTAATTTCATGTGACCACTAATTTACGTATGTGACGCTATGTACTTTGTTTGTCGTGATATAAAATTTGTTACTAATGTTAAACCTGTGACCTCAGTATGAAGTCCTGTGACCTGAACATACAATGGGGTAATTCTTAGCTGCCTTTGTGACCGCATTTACTGATTCCACAATGTTTGATGTCATTGTAGAGTATCTGTTTGCCGGCATATGTATTCGTGACCACTTTTCAGGGCCTACTTCATCCTGCCAAAATATATCGTAGTATGAGAATAGTATAAAAGGATATATGTGACCACTTCACTGCATGTGATAATGCAGTGCTGTAGTCAGTACAGTACCAGGTAATCACGAATCTTATCATTCATTACGTCTAGTTGTTGCATGTTGTATTCAAATTCTTCTAATGTGTAAGCCCGGACAGCCGAATTGAAAGCCTACGTAATATTTTGCCCTGATTTCCCATAATATGATTTGAGATTCTGCAGCAAATGGTACGAGCAAATACCATGGCAACTTTCCGGGTACACCTATTCTATTGCTTTCTTTATACTGCCATGACGGTCCGATACAAAACACAATCCTTCTTTGTGCCCATATGCATTCTTCAGTTTCTCCAAAAACCATCTCCATGATTTGTCGTTCTCATTATCCCCTACTCCAAAGGCAAGAACAAATATGCCATTATTTGCATCCTGTGTACATGCTGTGAATAGGGTACCTCCATAATGACCATTCAAATAAGTACCGTCAATGACAATTACGAGCCTACAATGTTGCCACCCCTGTATTGATGCACCGAGTGCCATAAAATAGTACTTGAACCTATTGTGACTATCGACCTCCAACTCTGTGACCGTACCAGGATTTCTTTGTCGAACCATGTAGAAGAAGCTTGGTATCTTACCGAATGATTCCGTCGGATCACCCCTAATCATCTTCAATGTTTGTTCACGGGACCTCCAAACTTTTGAGTAATTCAAATATACTCCAAACGTATGTAGCATATCACTACATATGTCCTTTGGTGTGTATATTGTGCCAGCTGATGTGTACTTGTACTTGATGCTAGATGACACAACTGCAGCTGATACTTGTCTGTGTGACCCCAACACCACATTTGATGCACATGTGTGACTACCAATCTTTCGAATCTTAAATAGATTCGTTTTACCCCATTTTGACGATCGGCATATCCAAGTACATCCTTCATGAGAACACCTCACCACATATTCTTTCTTGTCGAATTGTTCAACCATAAACTCAAACATGTTTCGTATGGCAAAAAACGATAGGCTCAATTTTAAAATATCCTTGTCACGGAAAATCCTGCCTTCTTCGACCTTAATAGCATCTGCTATAGAAACAATCGTGACTTTATTGTCACAAATGTGACCTAAATGTTTACTTGATGCTTCGCAAATTTCTGTGGCCACATCCTGCAACGTATAAAGCTCACTGTTACGATAAGCATTATCTGTGACCATGTCAGACGGGTATTGTATTGCTGCATCAATTATGTCAATGATTAATGGGTATTTAGCTGGATCACGATCGACTTCTTTCAACAGAATGTATGCAAGCACATTGCTGTCATTTTTTATCTTGATTGCAGGCAAATCGTCGTTGAGTATATACTTCAATGATACTGCTACCTTTGTCGGATCCAAGCTGAACTCTGACATAATCATGTTTACAAGGTTTATATAACTGCATCCATGGTCTACCAACGCCAAAGCTGACTGAGATCCATGCAACAAACATACGTGCAAGTACACCATTTCTGCAAAATTGAACTTCAAAGCATCACATTCTCGATGATTAATTTAATACTGTGCATACAGTTTTGTATAAGAATTTATGCAATAACATGAAGTCACTATTGACACGGAAAAATGCAGGTCACATTTGGCGACACACAGGTCACATTTGTAACATGTCTTACAAATAATCAAAAACAAATTGAGGTCACATTTTTTTCACAGCAGTCACATTCAATCGACCACATTTGTTTTAGTGGTCACAGACGTCCACAATCGATGCTACACTTGTCTACGACTGGTTACACTCAATTACGTCACATCTCATGCATGTTGTTCATTTCCCACTGCACAATATTATTGAATTTGAGACATATGTGGCTACGATAGATAAGGACGCTGGAAATTTGCGTTTAGAAGAAATTTGGAACTAATCTGATGATGCTAATTGCGAAAAAGGAAGGAGTGCAATAATCGGACCAATACCTGGATTGATTTCTGTTATGCGAAAACGTCAATTTCTTCAAGACGATCCCAAATCTGTTACACGAAAATATCAATGTCGATGAATTAGGGTTCTACAACGTCCGGATTGAAATTACTCTGGATGTTTTATTTTGATGATGATTTTGTAGCGGTAGAGACGTTTTATTGATGGAAACTAGGCGGGATTATAGGAAAGATACGTAACAGAAAATATATATATATATATATACACCTGATATTTGAATATATACTTTCTATACCTCAATTGCGAAATGGTGTCAAGTATACACCTTATATATGAATTTTCCCTTTTACAAGTTATGCATTGACTGCAAATCTGTTCCACATGAACTTTCATTTTAGGCCAATAAAAGTGTTCAGTTAATAGTTTTAAAGTCTTTGCTACCCCAAAGTGGCCCATTAGTCCCCCACTATATGCTTCTCTAACCAACAACTCACGCATATATCAATTAGGAACACATAATTTGTTTTCTCTAAACAAGTACCTCCATGCTTAAAGAACTTATCTACATCCCTCTTATGGCATGAATTGTAAATGTTGGAAAAATCAAGATCAATATCATTACACCTGATATTTGAATATATACTTTCTATACCTCAATTGCGAAATGGTGTCAAGTATATACCTTATATATGAATTTTTCCCTTAATAAGGACCACTTCTGACCTATATTGGATTCTTAAATGGATAACTTTCATAAATAGCCTATATATACAAAACATTTCCGTAACCTAACCTTTTTCTTCTTTTGCAAACTACCTTTTTCCACTTTATTCTTGTATTATCTTACTTTTTGTGCATCTATTTTTATGTAACACATTGTTACTGCACAGCATATTGTGTTACATATTACATGTAAAACGTGATGTTACGTCCCCTTCAAATCACTATATTCACCATCGTTGTCGTCAATATCCAAAAAGTTTCCACTTTTGTCAAAATAAAATAAAACAAAACAAAATTTTCAATAAAAAGAAATAAAAATCAATAACAAACTCAAAGCAAGCAAAGTCATAAAAGACACAACCTAGAAGCAATTGAAGATGCGAAAAGCACCACAACCAAGTCAGCATCTTCCAACATAACGATTCCTAATGCCCATTACTTTGTCAAATTCAGTCACCAATTCCTATACCACCACATAACAAATCGAAGCCCACCACCTACACTTATATTACTTTGCCACGACAATAATCATCTTCAAAGTCACTGAAAATCTGTAATCACCAAAGTCAGCTCCCTCGTTGGCGTCGCCATTGGCAACTAGGGGGATCAAGCGAAGATGGTGGTTGGAATTCACCAGATCTCCTCTATTGCATTAGTTTATGTGTATGCAACGTATGCATGTGTGGTTTTTTCTTAAAAGGAAGGCCAGTAACTAGGTATGGGCATCGAGTGGATCGGTCCGATTATTTCAATATTCGATATCATTCATAACACTTTGAGTATTTCGTAAATAAAATCATCCGAGTCCCCATAATTATTGGAATCAAATCCGAACGAACCCAAACTATCTGAATCTGGAACCATTCATTACACTCCAAATATTCATAAATGGAGCCATTCGAATCTACTCAATTACTGAAACCAAACTCAAACATATATTTTTATTTTTATTTTTTAAAAAAAGAGCTGGCAATACAAATAATCTTCTAAATATCTAGCATAAATAGGAGAAATGAAATGTTCCACTAAATACATATGGCATAAATTCCTCCATAAACTTCGTCAAACTCTTAAGGGCTTGTTTGTTGTAACTTAAAAAGTTGATGTCATAGTCAGCAATTAATTTTACAATTGTGTTACATGTATATAATGGTTTACATACACATGATGTGATGAGATATGATTTGATTAGAATTTTTTCAACCAAATTAAAAGAAAAAAAATCACCATTCTCTTTTTAATAATTTATCTGTATTTAAACCATTATATAACTTCCAACTTTCATTGGACTCTCAATTTTTATCAATTTTTCAACTATACATTTCATCAATTTTTATTAAGCCCTTGTTTGGCCCTCATTATTTCAAATTAAAATGGATAGAATAGTATTTTTTTGAAGAATGAGTGGTTGAAAAAGAAGGAAACATTTTCAATTTAGTGTAATATTATTTTATGGAAAATTATGTGATTGAAGATAGGAGAGTGTAAAATGAAATTTAATTTAATGGAAGCAAAATGAGTTCTAAAATTTGTTAAATTGTTTATTAAAAAACTTTATCAAACAACCCTTAAAAAATATTCATAACCGTCTTAATTTTTCAGTTTTTATTTACACTTTTTACTTTTTAGAGAAAATCGAATTTTCTTATTTTTACAAATCCAACATTTAAAAGCTTGTGGACAAGTGGGATTACTGGTGTCACAAGAAGATTTGACCCTTGTTTGGTCCTCATTGGTTTCAAATACATTTTTCTCTATCTTATTTTTAAACACACATTCTTCAATAAAATAATATTATTCACAAACCTAAATTTTTTTTCTTATTTTTTAACCACACATTCTCTGTCAAAAGATTATATAAAAATGTATTTTGGACAAAAAATGGAGCTCAAACAGGCTCTTGGTCAATCATTATTTCTTTGAACTTCTTTCTTACCAATATTGTACTTTTCTTTATCTATGGCAATTGTGGAGGTATTTCTATATTTTGTATTCAGTTATTGACTATCTACAATCTATAAAAGAAAGGATTGAGCCCCCCGGGGCACAGCTCAACTGGTGGATCAATTAACATTGTCTTGCTTCCAGCGGCAAGGTGGAGAGTTCGATTCCTAGTGGGAACTTACGGCCAAAAAATTTGATATGGAACAATCACTGTGGAGAAGGGTCTCTTGTGCGCAGAAGTATACAGGCAATGGGGGGACCTGTGATCTAGTTGAGGTATAACCCGCGATTTACTCCCTCCAAGGTTCTAGGGGCAAGGGTCTTGGGAGTCCAGAATTTAGTCTGGTGTAACTTGGGATACCTGGATATAAAAAAAAAAAATGAAGGATTGAGTAAAAACTTTTGAATACCAATTTGACCCTTATGTATTTAACTATATGCCCAATATATTCTCACCCCATACCACTTTTAATTCATATTAATTCATAACATTAAATATTTATATTCAAAGCTAATCACGAGCATAACATTCATCTATTATGTTTTTTCATTTCCATTTGCTCATATTGCAATTTCATCCTCTTCAACCTCATGTATAATTCTTCTTCTTTTATAGTGTAATATTATTTTATGGAAGATTGCGTGATTGAAGATAGGAGAGTGTAAAATGAAATCTAATTTAATGGAAGCAAAATGGGTTCTAAAATTTGTTAAATTTTTTATTAAAAAACTTTATCAAACAACCCTTAAAAAATATTCATAACCGTCTTAATTTTTCAGTTTTTATTTACACTTTTTACTTTTTAGAGAAAATCGAATTTTCTTATTTTTACAAATCCAACATTTAAAAGCTTGTGGACAAGTGGGATTACTGGTGTCACAAGAAGATTTGACCCGTGTTTGGTCCTCATTGGTTTCAAATACATTTTTCTCTATCTTATTTTTAACTACACATTCTTCAATAAAACAATATTATCCACAAACCTAAAACTTTTTTCTTATTTTTTAACCACACATTCTCTGTCAAAAGACTATATAAAAATGTATTTTGGACAAAAAATGAGCTCAAACAGGCTCTTGGTCAATCATTATTTCTTTGAACTTCTTTCTTACCAATATTGTACTTTTCTTTTTCTATGGGAATTGTGGAGGTGTTTCTATATTTTGTATTCAGTTATTGACTATCTACAATCTATAAAAGAAAGGATTGAGTAAAAACTTTTGAATACCAATTTGACCCTTATGTATTTAACTATATGCCCAATATATTCTCACCCCCATACCACTTTTAATTCATATTAATTCATAACATTAAATATTTATATTCAAAGCTAATCATGAGCATAACATTCATCTATTATGTTTTTTCATTTCCATTCGCTCATATTGCAATTTCATCCTCTTCAACCTCA
The DNA here is from genome assembly GCF_002742605.1 of Olea europaea var. sylvestris. Lineage (NCBI taxonomy): Eukaryota > Viridiplantae > Streptophyta > Magnoliopsida > Lamiales > Oleaceae > Olea > Olea europaea. The sequence continues at coordinate 12,661,753 of NC_036243.1, read as the reverse complement.
TGTATAATTCTTCTTCTTTCCTCTCTCTTATGACTCTACCCCCATGTTACAATGGACTCATTTGTCCTTGATATTCTTTTGTTCATCTAATAATAGTCTTAACCCATGTTTGAAGGGGATTAAAATTAGATTTTGTTAGAAGTTAATGAAATATATGATTGAAAAGTTGTAGATTCCATGAAATATGACTAATTTTTTACTTTTACTTAAATTAAAAATCTTGATTTTCGGTAACACTAAACAAGGACTTAATCTTATTGAAGACACTAATTCGTGCATTTACAAGCTAATTAGATACATCTCCCTAATTTTAATTGTTTTGGCCTATATCATTAGTAGATATTCACAATATTCTTAATTTTTGTCCATTAATTCATACATTTTGATTTATTTTGTTATATTTTCTTATTAATAGATAATAATTTTCTAACCCTTTCATCTTCCTAATACCCCCCATGGAAACATGCTGTATACGACAAAAGTTAATGAATTGCAATGTTCTCTCTCTCTCTCTCTCACAGTATCAGCGACCATACCAAGATGATGAATGAATAAAAGCAACAAAAATAAATGTGATCTTTTTAGTAGAGTTATTGTGGATCTCCTTTCTTTCAGACTGTGAGTTTTCTTGGAAGTACCTAATTAAGAATGTGCAAAATCACAATGCAAAACTAATTATTTAATACAATTTACAATCCAAGTTATTGCAGATTTGGTGTCCTTTTTTGTTCATTTTACTTTGTTTATTATGATGTTTTAGTGGACAATGATTCATCAAATATAAGGATGGCTGGTTCTAAGAGTAAATTACAACATTTTATTGCATTTGTTCAAATTTTTGTTGTAGCTAGCTTTTTTTACATTATTTACTATGCAACAAAAGATTTTTGTTTTGAGGTTACTTTAGTGAACTAACTACTTATGGCTTGACCTTTCTTCTTGGTATTTGTCATGTAGGTGGTGTTTGGGAGTATTGGTGGGATTAAGGGGAAAGGTTAGAGTAGATTCATCAGTTTTTCATTCTTATTCTAATGTTTAAATACCATTGTCCCTCTTAGTTTATGTTTAACCATTTTTTCATTCTGTTTCTTCTGTTTTAATCCTATTTTTCCCCTTCTTATACATTTAACTATTTTGTTTGCATTTCAAAAAGTTATATATATGCTATTTAAAATGAAAAAGAGGAAGAGATCTATACATTAATTAAGTCATGTCCACAATGATTTCATACTTGGTCCTAACAGAAGAAATGTTGAATAATATCTCATCATATAAGTTAATTTTGAAACAAAATTATCCAATGACACTCTTAAGGAATTTGAATCCATCCAACAATCTTGGCAATAGAGCAAGAATGATTTGCCATGATTACAAAAGACATATTATCTACACAAAAATAATCGTTGGATAACATGTTGGAAAACAAGTTTTCCTTCAACTCAACCCATTAATTCTAGCAAATGATGAACTATATCTATTCAAATTCAAGA
>NC_036243.1:12595263-12657763 GCF_002742605.1 Olea europaea var. sylvestris | reverse complement strand
AGAACAGAATGTTATATGGCGGATGACTTTATCAACTTACCAAATGAGATAGTTATAGCATGTGACGATGCTGAAACTTCAGAGTTACACTCAATCAATGCAATCTTCTTAAGCTTAACAAAATGTAGCTTCTTCTGATTATATGACACAAAGTGAAATTCTTTCGAAAAAAAAGTATGTTGACTACCTCAATGACAAACTAAAGAAAGTAAAAAAATTGTCAGGTTTAATGAAGCAATGGATGATACAAATCAATTTTATCAAGAATTCCTAAATACATTGTTTTCAAATGGTATACCTCCACATAAGTTAATCTTGAAAAGAAGTTGTCCAGCAATGCTCTTAAGGAATGTGGACCCATCCAATGATCTTTACAATAAAACAATAATGATTCATCGGGATTTAAAGAAACGTATTATCCATGCAGAAATAGTCGTTGAACATGCTGAAAATAAGTTTTTATTCTAGAAATTCCATTAACTCCAACAAATGATGAATGTTATCCATTCAAATTTAAGAGAAAATAATTTCAATACGTTTATGATTTGCAATGATCATTAATAAGGCTCAAGGACAAACAGTACCTATTGTTGAAATATACCTTCTTGACATATATTTTCCCATTGGCAACTATATGTTGCACTTTTCACAGAATTTCGATGTAAACAACAAAAGTCTTAATAAAAGTAGAAATAAAAAGAATAAAAAATGTGAGACGTTGACAAAAAATATTACGTACAAAGAAGTATTACTATAACATAATATTACATTTAAGTTCATTCCACATTTTCACATTATGGCCCTATTTGGATCCACATTCTTTAAAAAAATATATATTTTTTTAAACGGTGATTTAACATCATTTCAACCACATATTCTTCAATAAAATAATATTGCAAGCAAATTAAAAAAATTTCCTTATTTTTTAACCGCACATTTTCCATCAATACACTATTAAAAATTGCACTCATAAAAACTTTTATTTATATATATTTTTTCATTTTTAATTTTTCCTTTAACAATATCAAATACTTTGACTACTTAAAAAAAGTATTATTAATTCAAAAACATCACGCATATCATTCATCCGATTCATAAGATGTGCAATGGACGTGTTTACTATTAGTTATATATAAATGACAACAAGTAAATGAAAGAAACTCCAAAATTTGTTCTTTTTCTTTTTTATCTCTTTAATTGTTCATACCGGAAATATGCCACTTATCCTCCAATATTGGTGAGGAGAGTCAACCCCACTATATTAAGTCCATATTTGGTAGAGATTTTTCGAGAATATATTTTGCAAAAAAAATAAAATTTTTTAGAATGTAGTGTTAAAAAGTAGAAAAAATTATGAGGGCACATATAAAATTATTTTATAAGAAAAATACATAGTTTAAAACAAAGATGGATCCAAGATTTAGTTAAGGACTAAAGAGTAATGAGTTGACATGTTATTAACAAAAAGGATTATGTGAATTTTTATGCACCATCTTATTAGGTATCTTGAGTTTTTAATGTGTAATTTATTTACGACATGGTATGTAGATTATCATTTTGATGAAATTACTTTCTCAACTTAGGGAGGAGAAACATTACATCCTGAAAAACTAGGTAAAATCTCTTGGAATAAAACAACTATATCTCATTTTGATCCCTTAACAATCAACGTGAGCAAAAGGTTGAAAAATCATTTATTTGCAAAAGATAGCAAAAACTTTGAAAAAAGTAACATTAGAAAAGATTAATCAATTAAATATTGAAAATATGATCCATCAAGAACTATAAGTGTCTGAAAATAATGAGATTTCAATAAATTATATGTTATCTCGTAAATTACGGGCAATGAGTAATGTTGTTATAGACAATATTTTCACATTTAACGTGGCTCTTGATATTAGTAAAATAAGGATCCTAAACTATAGTCTATTAAAGACTCTCAAAATAGAAATGATTAACTAAAATGGAAAGAGGCCATACAGGAATCAAATTCTTTAAAGAAATAAAAAGTGTTTGGGCCTGACGTTCGAACACCTGAAAATGTAATCACTATAGGATACACATGGATTTTTGTATGAAAGAAAAAAAATGAAAATAATAAAATTACAAGATACAAGAAAAAAATGAAAATGTAATCGCTATAGGATACACATGGATTTTTTTATGAAAGAAAAAAATGAAAATAATAAAATTACAAGTTACAAAGACCAAGTTGTAGCTTAATATTTCTCACAAAGATCTGAAATTGATTATGAGGAATCATATTCTTTCGTTAAATAGACACCACCACTTTTAAATTCTTAATTAGTTTGATTGTGTCACAAAAGCTTGATATGCACCTTATTGATGTAGTAATTGCCCGTTTTTATAGTTTACTTGATCATGACATATAAATGAAAGTTCCCGAAGAGCTTAAAGTGCTAGGAAGAAATGATACATGCCCGAGAAACATGTTCTATTTAAACTGCAAAGATCATTATATAGATTAAAATAATCCGAACGCATGTGATATAATCGCCTTTACGAATATTTGTTAAATGAGGGTTATAAAAATGATGATATCTATCCATGTGTTTTCATAGAGAAAACAATATTGGATTTGCAATTGTTGCAATTTATATTGATGATTTAAATTTAATTGGAACTCTTAAAGAGCTTAACAAAATTACGGATTATTTGAAAATGAATTTGAGATGAAAGATTTAGGAAAAGTCAAATTTTGTCTCGGGTTGCATATTGAACATTTCATAGAAGGATTGTTTGTTCATCAATCTATATATACAGAAAAAGTCGTAAAATGTTTTAATATGGATAACGTACATCCATTAGCATTACATATAATTGTTCGATTACTTGATATGAAAAAAGATTCATTTTGTCCACTTGAAGATAGAGAAAAAGGTTCTTGGTCATGAAGTATCATATCTTAGTGTAATTGGAGCATAACTTATCTTTTAAACTGCACTCGATCTAACATAGCTTTTCTATAAATCTCCTTGCTAGATATAACTTTTCACCAACTCAAAAACATTGGAATGATGTTAAACACATTTTTTGTTTCCTGAAAGGTATTATTGATTTGGGATCATTATATGCTTAAGAGTCAGGATCTGCTTTAGTGAAATATGCATATGCATGTTATCTTTCTGATCCACATAAAGCTAAATCACATACAGAATATGTGTTTACACGTGAAGGAACAACTATATCATGAATATCTGTGAAGCTATCTTTGGCAACATATTCAAATCATTCTGAAATTATTGCAATCTATGAAATAACCTGAGAATATGTATAATTGAAGAATATGACCCATCATATCCAAGCATCATATGGGTTAATTTCAACACAAAATTGTTGAACAATTTTGTAAGAAAATAATGTATTTTATATTGTACAACTCAAGAGAAGCTACATTAAAGACAGGACAAAGGATATTTCTCCAAAATTCTTTCATACACATTACCTTCAGATAAATGGCAACATTGATGTCCAACAAATTTCCTCAAATGGCAATATGGCCGATTTATTCACAAAAGCAATGTGGACATTTACATTCAAGAAATTGGTTCATGAGATTTTCAGTAATTAACATCAGCGGGAGTAGCTGTACTCATTTTCCTTCACTTGGTTTTATCCTACTTGGTTTTCTTAGCAAGGTTTTAATGAGGTATCATTTCTTTTTCAATACCCTAAAATAACCATGCTCTTTTTCTTTCATTTGACTTTTTTGTCCTATTGAATTTTTATCAAACAAGATTTTAACGAGACAAATATTTTGTAACGTGTCATTCAAAGGGGAATGTTGTAAATGATAAGTTTATTAGTGAATGACAATTATACTCCTACAGCCCTAGAAATTATTACCGTTTATATTCTTGATTCTTCCCTATAAATATAGGATTTTAGTTCTTAATTAAAAAAAATTATATTGACTTATTTTCTCTCCTCTTTTTCTTTCTTTTTCATAACAATGATCATACTTTGTGACCTCTGATAAATATTTGTGGCCATAATTTAATTAAACAGACTACGATCGTAATAAAACACGTTTTATGTTTAGATCACATACTAATCATAAATCACACATTGTCATAATCACAAAGGTACAATTTATTGGTTACAAATACATATTTAGTAATCACATATTTTTGTAGATTACAATTTATTTATTAGCCACAAATTATCAAAATTAACTTGTCATAATCAATCTTTACCTCAACCTACCCCACTTTACCATCCAAATCACCGTCGCTACCTCAAACCCACAATCTACCACCACGACCACGATCACCACCTTGACCTCAAATCTACAACCACCACCACTACAGCCATCTCAAATCCACCTGTACCTCAAAAGTTGAGAAGATTAAGAAATTAAGTTTAGTAGATTTAGCATAGACAAACGAGACCATGGCCAATGCCTTGAGATACAATCTGAAAAAAATCTTCAAGTAGGACGAGGACGATGGCCACCACCAGCTTTGACGAAGGAATGAAGAGGTGGCGACTGCAAACAACAATGCTAAATCTGTGATATAAACTTTTATGCAATTGATGGGGTGTCAATGCCTTGAGATACAATCTAGGACAAATCCTCAACTAGGTCTAGGATGATCACCACAATCAATCATGGCCATGGTCTCAGATAACAACATTCAATCTACGGCAACAACTTTCATCCAATTGACGAGATTTCTTCATTATTTCTAGAATTGAAATCTGGAGCTCATTTGAAAGCCTCGACCATCTACTTAGCATTTTGGGATGAAATCATTTTTGGTTTTTGGTGGCGACGAAAGGATTTGATAGGGATATTTGGGCTTATAGATTTGTAGACAGATAGAGAGAGCGATTACTAATAATATTGAAAAAATTATTAAGCTTCTGAATTTGAAACTGTAAAACGTGCTTGTATGCTTATAACTGAGTTCCAAGTAGTGATACTTACTTAAAATCAGAAAATTGAGGTTGAATTACTTGCTTTTGTTTCTCTTGCTTTTCACACCATCTTGTACCTGCCTCTTGGTCAGAAATTCGATCACAATGGAAGGAATTTGATAGGTCCAAGAACCCAATTTGAATTGTTGTCTTCCAAAAACCAAGCTTTCACCCTCATTTCTTTTTACCCCCTGAATAAAACCCGAGTTCTTGCATGTCTTCTGGGTATTTTTTTGGAGTGGATATGTACATGGAAGTTATAGATTGAGGGAGTTAAATTTTTTTTTTTAATTCAATTTTCAACTCCTCCCTCCATATTTCATTTCCATGCAAATCGGGTCGGGTCAACCCACATGGGCGACCCATTTTCTTCCAACATCTCCCACTCGCACATGATGGACTTGACCTGATTCTAATATAATATCAATTATATTAATCTCAACATCTCCAAGTTTATACAGGTAAATGGATCGTGCGACTAGAGAGTTAATTTAAGAGCACACAATACTATACACCTGTTAGGGATATATAATAGCTCTAGAAGAGGAATTATATTTCTCGCTATACCTAAGACATATTTTGTAATACCAGTTCGAGTATTTCTGACCCCTCAATTCATTTTAGAACATACTCAACTTTCTCATTTATATTGTATTCACAATTGTGTCACAAAATTCAAATAATTAACACAATTTTCCGGCCGATGAATACAAGTTGAGGTGTTAGTTAAATAGTCTTCATTTCCTACTTGAATTCCTTCATTTCAAGTCAGCTGCTTTCCTAGACACGTCCCATCAAACCGAAGGAATCATAGTTATTGGTAACATGCTAAAGTAGCAACACTGAAATAAAATTTTGAGAAATAGTCAAAAGTCATAAGGGTATATATAAGTGAGGTCAAATGTGCCTCGGAGACACATATAATGAAAAAGCAGGGATCAGTTCTTTTATTTCTCATTGGTCATTAAAGCACACGTGGTATGAAACACGTGTTACGATATTTTCTCCCTTTTTTGGGGCGTATGTTTAATCTTGCAAATAAAATACATCGTACAAATCATAGTTCAGATATTCATCGATATCTAACTTGAGTTCTCTTTATATTCATTCCTCCAAGCATTCTCAAATTGAGAATTCGATCTGGCTACTAAACAGGTTTAATGGATAGAAAAATCCATTTTGATTACTTGTTGTAATCTCATCTTGATAACTTAACAAGGCGACTGGTCATGCACACAACATGATCACCATCAAGGCCACGGGATCATGTACACAACATGATCACTTTGTCTCATCTCAGCATATCCCGAAACGTTTGAGGCGATTGCTCGTGTGAGTGAGTCAATCTCAACCCATTCGACATACTTTATATGTGTATACAAATCATTTATCTCATAATCCCAACATTAGAGTACACATGAACTCAAAATTGTTCATCAATGGGCACATAAAACTCAATCAAGAGTTTGTCTGATATACTAAGTATCATATTCTACAAAATTCTAGAGATTTCATATTATCAACAAATATATCTCTAGACATCTTTAGAGTATGATGATTGCATATGATCATTTACGTAGATATGTCACAAATACACTTTCTTTGCTAATGTCTCTCACAAAATTATCATTAATTGTTTGGTTCCATCTTGATACTTGAGATCTTAACATATAAGATAGTTGCGTAACTATCATGGATCTCATATTCTCAACCAGTATCATTAGATGCTCAATACATCCATACCAAATAATTTCTTTAGCTGTCAAGATATACATTACAACATATGCTTCTTGCTACTCTATTTAGCAAACGTACATAAGTCAAAAAAACTAATTATGCTCGACTAACTCTCATTCTTAGTCAACAATTGTATATCTATTCCAATCACAAGTTATTCGTTTGACAACGAAATAGAATAACTGACAGCAGCACTCTTCAGGTATCACAATACATTTTCTAAAGATAATATTGATACATACTGATTAGATCCATAGCATGACCATTGTTAGGAAAATTATATATCATAGTATACTTCTATCTCCTAACTTTTAATCGTACTAGATATGGTTATCTGGATATTTCTTTGTGCATTTATGAAATCTATAGACATTTATGAAGACTTATATGGTCACAGTTGTAATTCCACATGAACATTTATAGTATAAAACTGTTATGATAGAGCAAGAACATATGAAAAGTATTTTTAGTACAAATCATACAATTTGCTAAACCATGTCTTTTGTCTCAAAAATTGACGACAATCATTTCAAAATAGTCTCTATACATTCCTTATCATGCTTAGTCAATGCAATGTCATCAATATCAAAGTTAGAATTACAATCTATCATCAGACATTTTCAAAAATACAGTAATTTTCGCCCATATGACAAAATTTTTGTACGAGATTTAACCCTATTAAAAATTCAAGTGCGACTGTCAAGATGATTGTATTTGACCATGTGTGTAACTGTAAAGTTACCACTATGCAAAAAAAAGCCTTTAACATGAAATCTAAAAGTCGATTCATGTTAGTATCTTTAACCATTTCTCAAGTGAGAATAAAAATACAATTTCTAAGTCGATTTACTGTAACACTAAATGTAAACATACTATCACGGCTAGCATAGATGTACAGAAGCGAATCCCATCGTTATGAAAAAATTTATCCAACTCAATACACTCACATTGAGTATAACCTTTTTCAAAAATGAGCTTTATTAATCAGAAACTCATTAGTTTTCCACTTAATTTTCAAGAGCCTGAATGTTCTCGGTAAACATAATATCTGAATAGAACTCTCACCATATCTCAGATTAGGTCGAAATTCTATACTCCATATATATACTTCCATCACTTTTCTCAAAATTCATCTTTTGATTTTTTTGACCCAAGAATCATTGGCATTAAATAGCTCTTAGATCCAACTTCAAACCAGGAATCATTAAATTAGATAGTTCTTGGATGACTCCCACTCGAATAGATAGCTCCCACTTAGAACAAAAAATCATTGATATTAAATGGCTCTTAGCTCCCACTCGAAATCAAGTATCTTTGAAATTAGATAGCTTCCACTCGGATAGATAGGTTCAACTCAAAAACAAATTACTCCCACTTGAATAAGAAGTTTGAATATTCGCTTATATATTCAAAATTGATTCATCAATACATATAATATCGATTTCAACGATGTTCTCCAATCTTTTCTCTTACTGAAGAATATGTCAAAAGTCACTTCTTTTGACTTGATATCCATCAAAAATTTCACTTAAGCACATTTTGGATTACATGTATGTCATCGAGACACATCTAGTTCTTAATAGACTCATGTTCCCAAACTCGTTATCGAGTACATATATAGTCCATTAAGAGTCTATGATAACCCATATTCGGTTATTTACGTGTCCAAAACTTATATATTTTGAAGGTACCAACATTGAGGGAACTCTATTAATTGATATGTTATAGTTAGCCAACGCTCTTTCCAAAAGCAAATACGTAAGTTGTATTGCATATCTTGAACTTTATCATTAATCATATTCAGTAATATTTCATTCTTTCAATCCAATACACCATATAATTATCGGACATTAAGGAATGGTCAATCCAATTAGAGTTCCTCTCATTACATAGATCATTGATATCTCGTGATAGAGATTCACGTTATCAAACAGTTCTTAAAATCTTCATTTCCATAATCTAATTTTCTACTCGACTTCATAAAAGTCTAAAATCAATACAATATCTTCAACTTAAGAAAATTGATCTCACAACTGAAGTGCGTGAATCCATCTATAAATGTAATGAAAAGTAAAGTTTCATCTCTATCTCTCTTGATCACGGCCCACAAAGAAATTCAGATGGATTTATTCTATGGACGTTCAGCTCTTACAGCTTTGAATGGTTTTCTCAACTCAAAACCTCAAACCATTGCACAAATATCTAGAACCATAATAAACATCACCACTGTGAGTACGAACAAAAATATCACGTACAAGTTCGAGTAAGAGACCCCCTTTTAGAAGAACAATAATTGAGATCAAATTTAATGGAGTCTTTGATACTATCTCAATATCAAGTAAGAGGTCAGTTTATCCACTTTGCAACACTAAGTTGCAGTACTAGTCATATAAACCTCCACTCCATCTTAACTATTTGTATATATCTATTTCGTATCAAGTCGAATATTCAACATAGACTAATATACTTCTTGATCTCATATGAAGTGGGTTTCTAACCCTTGAATCCATTATCTACACAAGATAAGATCCAATTTGTATAGTGTTGATACGTAAACAACACTAGGAGGAATATGTTCAAGTGCATTGTCCTTTAACTTAACCATTTTGAGCTAAGAAATTCAAACCATATAGTTGAAGCGCTTGAACTTTTATAACATTGATCCTCTGTCAAAACCATTTTCATTCACCTACTATCTAAAGTTCTTCTTGGTCCCTTTACCAGTCTCCCACATCCATCCCGCATTCGTTCTAGCTCATTCAATGCTTAAGATTCAAAGTCCTATACAAGCTACAACATTGCTACACAAGCATGTCCTCGAGACTGAGCAATATCAAGTCACACGTCTTTTAATTTACCTAGTGGGTAGTGTTAATAAAAAAATTGACACTTCTATTTGTAAGTCATAATGACTTTCAAAATTCCATAAAATAAGAAGAGACTAGTTTGAACTTACTACTCATCTAAAATTAATGTGACCAAAGAAAATGTTAACACTACGCTAACCACCAACTAAGTCACATTTGAGAAAAAGTATTTATAACAGAACTTAACAATTTTAGATGCTCGAGTACTAAAATCCACATTTTTTCCACACTCGACAAAGTTCTAATCTTTATTATCTAGAGTAGTATGACCTACATAAGATGTTCTATTACGTGATTGATGTTCTCTAAAGCATCATGTCCTTCTAGTACATTTAAAATCTTATCATGCCAAATGTTATTGCATTTAGTTTATTACCTTTATTAAGGTTAACTTCTATAGATTTTGATGCCATGATCTATTAAATTTTAGAGACATGTTATTCTTAATCAATGCCCATTTATGCACATATTTAATTTTGCATTAACGCAAATTAACATTTACGATAGTTTAACGTTAGGCACAGAGTCGAAAGTTCACTATGTTCCCAATCATTGTCCGCAATCCTATTATTTCACTATCATAAACTTAATTTAACAATGTAAAATTTCATGGGTTCTAAGTGAGAATTGCATTAATTCTTCCAACTTCTGAACCCCCACTCAATTGGAAAATCAGATAGTTTTTGGTGAGATTTTCTCTAAATCTTCCAAGCCTCGAACTATCACTCAACTGACAATCAATAGGTCTTAGTAAAAATCTCACTAATTCAACTGACCTTAGCATTTATAACAATGCACGAGTTAATGGATATCATGCATTTCCATAAATATGCACATTTATCTAATAATGTAATTTCATAATGCGCAATTATGACATAAATCATGATTGTCAACTACGCTTTAATATCTGCTGCAACACAATCCCAACAAATGGGAAGTGACATCAAAATTATCATATTCTGCTTATCTAAAAAAATGTCCCCAAAAATATTCACATATTCCACTAGGTTATGTTTTAGATCCATTTATTTTTAATTATACTAAGCACATAGCTTTTTAACAAGTTTCATAACCCTTGTTTCTTTAGCATTCTCTTTAAGGATGCTATAAGTGTGTATAGATCCAATAACATATGATCAAACACAAAATTCGAAATAAGTCACAATAGATTATATAACCTAATCAAGACTCACGCAACTCATGAACGTATATAAAATGTGGTATTTTAAATACATTCAGAGTATTTTTCATTTCAAAAAAAAATGAAACACTTAAAAAAAATAACTCCAACTGGGCAAATACCACTTAACAAATATTCTTGACCTTTATAAAAAAAATTTAGAATTTAATTCAATCCAAAAAAAATATTTTGATCATCTGAAAATTAATTTTAATTGAATACAAAAATCAAGAATATTTGAAAGACTAATTTTGTAATTTTCAGAATTGAAGTTGGGTCTCACATGCATCCTCATATGCATGACCAATTTATAATCTTTTAAATTGAATATCGAATAATCAATTTTCGAAAGAAAATAATTTTTGGACCAATATACAACTTTTCAAATTGGTTTTGGAATAAACAACATCCAAAAATAGTTTTGGGATCAACATGCAAATTTTCAAATTGCATTTGGAATAATCAACATCCAAAAAAGTTGGGGACCAACATGCAATTTTTCAAACTGCATTTGAAAACATTCAAAAGTGTGGGGACTAACTTGCAATTTCTCAAATTGCATTTAAATAATTAACATTCAAAAGTGTGGGAACTACCATGCAATTTTTCCAATTGCATTTGGAAATATTTAAAAGTATGGGGGACTAACATGAAATTTCTCAAATTGCATCTACAATAATTGAGGGACCAACATGCAATTTTCAAAATATGAATCCCACTCCACAGCAACAGTTTCAGGTTTTTTTCCCCGGTTATTGTTCATCGTCCCCAAAAAGACAGTTTTTTCAGATTCTGTCAAAACTTTGGAAGGCTACAACTTATTCAATTTAAGGCCAAATTTTATGTTTTTTATTTCATTGGAAATGTCTCGAAAAGATCTATCCAACTATATAAAATGAGCAACATGAAACTTAACGTGCAAGAAATTATCATGCCATGAAGTTTCAATTTTCTCAACTAGGGTTCGATTTTTCTCCCATAATACAAAACCAAATAACATGAAATTTTTCAGATATGTTCTCCATAATATTATGAACATACAGTATAAATTTTATGAATTAATATGCAGTACATAAAAAGTTTCCATTAACGACATTCAAGCTTTGCAAGAAAAATCGAAATTCAAGCATTTCAATCATTCTATGACATTTTCAGCATGTGTTTAAATAAGAAAACAACCTACTTAGGCTCTGATACCAATGTAAAACGTGCATGCATGCTTATAACCGAGTTTCAAGTAGTGATACTTACTTGAAACCAGAAAATTGAGGTTGAATTACTTGCCTTTGTTTCGCTTGCTTTCCACGCCATTTTGTACCTGCCTTTTGGTCAGAAATTCGATTACAATGGAAGGAATTTGATAGCCACAATCCAAGAACCCAATTTGAGATGTTATCTTCCAAAAATCAAGCCTTCACCCTCATTTCTTTTTACCCCTTGAGTAAAACCCGAATTCTTGCATGTCTCTTGAGTATTTTTTTTGGAGTGGTTATATACATGGAAGTTATAGATTGAGGGAGTTAATTTTTTATTTTTTTTATTGGAATTCAATTTTCAACTCCTCCCTCCATATTTCATTTCCATGCAAATCGAGTCAGGTCAACCCGCATAGGCGACCCATTTTCTTCCAACAGAAACACTTGATTTTTGAAGTTGAATTCAAATGTAATGTTAAAGGTAATTTTCTCAAAAATAAAAATGATTTGGCCAAAGGATTTCGACTTAGACTGGACCAAGCCCGGTCTATCTTTCCTTAGGTCAGCTATTGATTGAAAATGAATTCGAAAAAAAAATAATTGCATTTTAGAAAACGAGGACCAAATATGAGCTCAGTGGAAAACTTCTCCTTTTTTGGGTAAAGATTCATATAATCAAGTGTCCTCATTTATTTAATTATTTTTGTTTTTGAATACAATTTAAAGATAAAAATATAAAGACAAAATCAAATAAAGTAAATATAAGAGTCGGAACAATTTACTAGTGGAACGAGATGGGAGCGTGATATTTTGTTATCCTTAAATAGTGTTTACAGCTCTGCTACCCAAATGGAGTTGGGGGCAGATTGGAAAATAGGGGTTGAGGTCTGTCCCCAACCTTGTATAAGAAGCATAAATCTAGTTTTTAACTTTTGAAGTACAAATCTTTTTATTTTATTTTATTTTATTTTTGACATTGACTTGACCTAAAATTCTCTAAAATACCAACTTAAACTCAAATTAAAAATGCACTTCAAATTAAACCGACTTTGTTTGGTACGATTTTTCTAATTAATATAATAATTATTGCAGTAATGATAAGATTTCGTCAAAGCAGATTGCTAAGAATTATTTATATTCCTACATTCTTTATTCAAATTCTAAGAATATATGAGCATTAATATATGCCCTCAAAATGTGCTTTCACGGTTGTTTATAGAATTGAAGCCGCCAATGTCACTTCTTCGATTCACCACTCAAAAATTAGAGAATCTTGAAAAAATTATTAATTCAAGTCAAGTAACCCAAAATAGCATTAGTATAAACTCTCGTCTATAACTTTTCAGTAATCAGCATCAAAGCATGATATAACACTGACTTAGTCACATCAAATAATCTTACTTTTCACTTGAGAAAATTAGAAATTTTGTATTTTAAGAAATGCTCTACTACAAGACTATTCTTGTAGTCCTCGAGGCATTAAAAAATGAAGAAAAGGCAATATCATAATAATAATAATTTTACATAAAAATAAGTACATCCAAAATTTGACCATCTATATCGAATGTTACTTTCTTCCACTATTCCCTATTACCTAAACCACCTATATCGGATTTATCGAGTCAAGAGAAGGAAGGGGTTATTAGAATATATTTCGAACAAGGCAAACGGGGAAAGTGGGGATCTCAACTTAATTTTTGTTAATAAGAATTAGGCTAAGTTTGGTATGCATCAATAAACACAGCCCGCTCTCGACTTGCCTAACACATTGTAGGCATCATATTTGAAATGAACAACATTTCACCTGAGCTTATATCTTCAAGGGGACTAGTCATGATAATTATGTTGCTATGGTTTCTCAAATTATCGTATAAATTCATATTGTCAATAATAGAGTTAGCTTGTCGAAAATGTACCATTTTTGTAATTTGTAATGTGGATCCCTCTCAATCAAGCACAATTATTAGGGTATTAAAAATTGAAGCCCAGAGTCATATCCTTCAATCATACATGTACGAAATATCATTAAGCCCATGTTTGTCTATCATTATTAATTGAAAACGAGCTTTGACATTGTGAATTTTTGGAGAATGTGTGATTAAAAAATAGAAATTTTTTTTGGGTGTATTAGTAAAATATTGTGAGAATGAGTAGTATTGAAAATGAACTTGAGAAAAAAATAATTTTAAAATAATGGTAGATAAACAAGGACTAGTTTAGGAAAATATTATTGTCACTTTTTCCATTTAATTAGTTTATTTTTATCTTTCCAATGCATGACTAACAAATTCATGCCTACAATAGAATGGTAAAATTTATGTTCGTGTTTTTCTTGAAAGTAGTTTATAAGTTTTGTCAATCTGCATAAGGCTAACTTTGGCATGCATCAATGAACACAGCCCGCTCACGACTTGCCGAACACAGTTATTGTAGGCATCTTATTTGAAGTAAACAACATTTCACCTGAGTTTATATTTTCAATGGGACTAGTCATGATATTTATGTTGCTATGGTTTCTCAAATTATTGTACAAATTCATGTCATCAATAATAGAGTTAGCTTGTCGAAAATGCACCATTTTTGAGTTTATCATGTGTGTCCCTCTCAATCAAGCACAATTATTAGGGTATTAAAAGTTGAAGCTCAGAGTCATATGCTTCAATCATACACGTACGAAATATCATTAAGTCCATGTTTGTCTGTCATTATTCATTGAAAATGAGTTTTGAAATGGTGAATTTTTGGAGAATGTGTGGTTAAAAAGGTAAAAAAAAATTTGAGTGTACATGTAAAATATTTTATTGTGAGAATGAGTGGTTGAAAATGAATTTAAGAAAAAAAGAATTTTAAAATAATGGTAGATAAACAAGGACTAATGTAGGACAATGTGAATCACTTTTTTCCATTTAATTACCTTATGTTCGTGCTTTTCTTAAAAGTAGTTTATATTTTTTCTATCGAATCGAAGTTAAAATTTATTTTCAATCATTTATTCGTAACTGTTACCTATTTATTATTCACATATTTTATAGGATTCACCATTTTTCGTCATAAAAAATTACAGATAATTTCACATGAACAAATTATAAAAAGTACACGATAGAGTTGTAGAAGGCTCATCTTAATAGTGGGCTCCGTCCCATCTCCAATCTTACATATATACGAGATTCTTTCAGATCTACTTGATCTCATACATATGGTTTACTTCTTTAAAATGTTACATTGCCCGTGTTGTGTAGGAATATTTGAAAATAGAATTTATGAAAAGTGATTTTTAAGAATATGTGGTTAAAAAAAAAAATTATGTTTAAAATTATTTTATTAGAAGAATATGTGATGAAAAATGAGTTTGAAAAAAAAATTAATTTTAAAAATGAGGTCCTAAAAGACCATAATATTATTTTCTAATTTTAATTTTCAATATTAATGCTGCTCATTTGTGGAAAAGGCATGTTTGTCCCTCTCAATCAATCATAATTTGTCATGACTTTGGAATGCTTCAAACATGAAAGACTTCAAGTTTCATTAAATAACTTCAATTCAATAATACGCATGTAAAATTTTCATTTTCATTTTTTATTTTTTACTTTCACCGTTTTCACAATCCTTCGGATACATGCCTAAAAGACTCGTTGCTTGCATTGGATGGCATAAAACGAGTGCACAATAAGATTATAAAAATGTTTTCTATAAGACTTTAAACGTGCATTCATACAGTAGACTGAACGAGATCGAAAATCAATAAAGAAGAGTACATGTTAAATTTTTTTATAAATTATTATTCCATTATGCCTAATTGAACCTAACTAATGTATTAAAAGTTATTCTAATTTGACTCAATAACATAAAGGAACTAGAAAGGGCGGACAGTAAAGTTACAAATCGGGCTATATGCCATCATAAAGTTTGGTCAAATTTATAATTATATTTTGTACTTTTACTTCATAAAATTGGCTTTAAAAATAAATAAATAAATAACCCTATGTCCTGCTTTAAGATGAACTGTGAAAATTTAAAGATTAATTATATTCACATCGTAATTTTAATTATTAGTACCACATTTTAATTTAAATGAAGATCACTAACTTTTGCTCATTTTCGTACTTAAGTGCTCAAATTGATTCGCTGTATTTAATATTTATATCCTCGTCCTTCTATTAATTATCATATTTCGATCAAGATGGTGACCAGAAAATACTTATTTGTCCTTCTCATTTTTAATTAGTAAAATAAACAACAATTAGCCAATTACAAAAGTTCGACAAAAAAGTTAAAGCTACAAGTGTTAAAAAAAAATTTGAGGTAACTAAAGTTCGACAAAAAAGTTAAAGCTACAAGTGTTAAAAAAGTTTGAGGTAACTATCATTTCTTACTTTTCACTGTCGTGAATAATATGAGCTTTAGGATTTTCCCCGTGAAAAACATGACCTTCTTTATAATCTAATTCCATATATTTCTTAACTGTTCATGACCCAAATCAAAGGCTTTTTTATCAATGCATGTTTGTATATATCGAGAGAATCTAGCAATTTTGCCTTATTGTGTTACTAGAAAAATCGTTTTGCCCTTATTTGATGGAGATTAAAATTAGAATTTTACTAAATTTTGATATGAGTATCATGAAATATATAATTAAAATTTATTTTATTTTATATTAAAATTTAGATTTTAATCCTTAATGTTTAATAAAAGTTCTTTTTTTTTTTTTAAATATACGTGTATAATGTAGCATAAATGCGAGGGACACGGGTGAAAACTGAAAAGACTTGACTCATGCTTTTTCCCCTCAATTATTTCCCAAAATGTATCTTTGTATACAAGTAATTGCATGATCCTCCAAAAGCATTAGTTAATGGATTCCGTACATAAGGGGGTTAAATCGATGAATCAAATCTTCCCACTACCTTTTAACTTTCTCTATTTGATAGCAATTTTTTATCACAAAAAGTAAATTTTTTGACTGTTATTTCATGATTTCAACTATCATTTTTGACTTTTTCACTCACATATGCGACCCATTTTTTTCCTCTAACAATCAAAAGATTAATTCTCATAATCACTATCGAGCATACCTTAAATAAAAAATCCAAATCAATTTTTTACCTATAGTTTGCTTATTTTAGATGTTGACTGAGATTAATCTTAAACTTAATTAGTCCATATTGGACTTTCATTTTTCTTCAAATTCATTTTAAATCATACATTTTATGAGACTCGCAACTTTTATCAAAATTTACAAAAGATTTGAGCTATAATTAAATCAGACATAAGCCTAAAATTTCTATCCATGCATCCCAAAAATGAGAATCTTCTAGCAAAATCAAAATCAAAATCATTTCTATCCCATGAAAAGTTTTAAAGCGTCTTTAAATTTTTAATGTCAATTTTCCAATTTGTTCAACATTGGATAGTAGACATATTAAAAAGTAGAATCTTAAAAGTTTTGCTTATTTTCCTTTTATAAAGTTTCAAAATAAGTCGCTTCACAAAATAGCATGTCTACATCTTTAAAGGATATTCACCAACACGTGGCATACATGTAATTCGAGTGCACCCACTTGAGAATATGATGAAAACGAATACCATAAGGTAGCAAACCCCACATAAAACAAAACCAGCATTTGTTTGGCTAAGGATATAAAAAGCTAATCCATTTACCAAAAAAGCTAAAGGAGGGGGATATTCCCTTTACAAGAACAACAAAAGTTGAACCATATCTTCTCATTCCTTCTATTTTTTACCTCACATCCTAATATAATAGCTAAGATAATTAATTTAAGATAAAGATGCTAGAACTCTCTGGGATCGACAAAAATTGAAAGATCCGGTCTCGACTTTGTCCAATCACCAATAGAGCCATCACCATAGTCTTCTCCTAACCGTTTGATACACCAAAGATCTTCCGTGCAAGATAGCTTTTCCCAATACGGAATTCCTAATTTGAGTGGTTCACAACTTGCCACTTCTGTTGCCACCACACCACACCCGAACTCTTTACCCAAGTTGTGCGCAAATCGACATAGGGCCTTGACGAACTTCACGGCATTTGGTCCTTGCCCATAAAGCCCGTACAAGAAATGAAGCCCAAAGGGCCTGAAAACCTCAGGCACTGATGGCAGTTTTAGCCATGGTAAAGCCCGGTCCACTAACCGAGTCGTCTTAGCAAAAACTTTGCATGCCCACGATGCTCCTTGTAGTTCGAGTTTAAAAACGTCTTTGCAGTTCCATACGCTGAGTACAGCCCATGACTTGGGTTGAGTCGCCAAGAATTTTTCCGTTCCCGGCCATGACCTGCCATCACACCAACCATTCGGCACAGCAAGAAAAGTGCCCAGATTGAGTTTATTGTTTAAAATCGAGTCAATGTCGCGTGGGAAGAACTCGGTGGTGGAGATACAGCACCTATAAAGAGTTCCAGCATCGGCTGGACTGAGTTTGATGATCGAGACTCGCCTAGTGACTCGAACTTTGTGCGCGAAAACCGGCTGGACCAAGATAGACGGGGTACGAAACTTGGAATAGCCACATTTTTGAGTGAAGAGCTTAACAGATGGCTGGTTGTCCTTTTCAGTGGCTATGTACGAATACTCTGCACCATTAGCTCTAAACCACTCCTCCATAGAATTCACCAATTTCAAACCAATTCCGATTCTTCTGCAGAAGCCAGAACAAGAAACTGAGACTGTTACTTATTTTGCCGAACACGAAAGTTAGATTAATGAAAATATGTGGTACCTATAAGGAGGAGCCACACGGAGGCCTAAGATATAGGCAAGTTTGGTGTAGACAGGGAGGGGCTTCAAGTTTTTGCCATTTCTAGATAGCTTTTTGCCACAAGTAACGGTTTTGATGCAACCCCTTATCATTCCTACAATTTCTGTCCTTTCATTTTCTTGACTTTCGCTCACCACCATTTCCGCCACCTGAATCAACGATTCAAAATTACCCTTTTTTGATGAAATAACTGAAGAATGAAATGAAATTTCTTTTTATGAGAAAGTTAATAGTAGCTACCAGCATGAGATAGGCCGGGGAGTGGCGGACCCTGCAAATAGGATCGCCCAAGAGATCAGTGAAGAGGGAGATTTTGCCACTTGGGCCAATCTCACAGTTTCTCTCTACTTCTTCTACTGCTCTCAGATCCTTTTTAGCATCAAATTCTCTCACAATCACCATTTTTTCTTGGTTTAGAAACAGCTAACTACTAACACTCTAACTTCCGGTGGGTTCACACTTCCCACTCAAGAAGATTTATACTAATTTCTTGGGCCCTCTCCCCACCTCTAGAATTCCCCCACCCCATCCCACTCCTCTCTATCTAGATTTTATTTTTTATTTATTTCTAAAGCTTTTAACAAGTCTCTATCATACATATACATATTTTATAATTTTGTCTTCTCCTCTTCATCTTTCTTTGAGCCCTTAATAATTGGTAATTATTAGTAATGATTATTAAATTAAGGGACGATGAAGGAGAAATGGCGGCCGTGACTGCTCAGTAGTAAAGTATTATTGTTCTCTCTGTTTTCAAAATTTCATAATTTATTGTACATAACATGAATAATATTTATGTACGCGCATTCTCATGCAGTTGTCCCCATACTCCATAATAGTACGTTTTATTCTTCATGTCTGTTGTACAATCATAATCAAGACTTATGTCTAATTAATTTGATAGTAACTGAAATGAACCTAACTAATGGCTAAGTTCAACCAAAATATTAACTGATTATATGACTGATTCAATGACAACCCCTATGTCAATTGAAACACGAGTCAGACTTATTCAACAATTCCTCCCTTAAATTGAAAGTTTTGGAAATTATGCTACGCCATCGATCTCAAATTAAATTCACTATATTTCAGAATGTAAAGATTTTTTAATCAATAGATGGGCTTATATGTGTGAATAATTGTGTGTTAAATTAAAGACTATCGAATTCGGTTAAGCCTAATTAAAGTGATCTAATAAGGCTTCGATTTTGGGTTTTAATGTATCCAATTAAAGTGTAGATTTACATATGTGTAGAGACCGGGCCCAGGTCCTAATTTTATGATGGGCCGAATTAGGTCAAAGGGCGTCCTTATATAAATAGGTTATGGTCCCCAGATCACATATATGTATTATTCATTCTCTTCTGCATCCCATCATAGAGAAAAAAAGGAGACTGCGTGTAGATTTAGAAGACTATACCGCAAAATTTATTATTACATTAACCATGTCTGATTTAGGTACGCTTCCACTTTAATTCTTGTATTTCTTGATGATTTAACATGAAAGATCCAGTGATTTAAAGTAATAAATTATTCAACAAGTGGTATCAGAGCCTCTTCATGTTGAATAATTGAGAATCGAATAATTTAATTTGGTTCTAGCAATATTTTATAAAGTTTTCAGATTTGATGATTTAGGATTTATATTTTGTTGAATTTGAAAATTATTGCGGCATAATTTTCGTTATTTTTGTAATTCGGATTAATGTTTGATAAAAATTCAAATTCGAAATTTTAGATTTTGGGTTAAAAAAAAAAGGCTACCTGGAATGGCAGCGTCGGCTGTAGCACTGCTGCCGGCCACTGCTGCATCACAGCAGCGACACCACTGCTCTTCTACAGCAACGCCGGGGCGCTGCCGCATCGTCGGCACCATTGAGTGGGCGGCTCTGGCTGGTGCCACCGAAAGGAGAAGAAGAGAAGAAAATTCTTTAGGGTTTCAGTTTTGGTAATTTTGGGGACGAGGGCTTCTTTTGTAAATTAGATGATTTGAGGTCCTTGGTTGCAATTAGGGTTAGGGTTATAAAATTAAGGTTTCAATACCTAACCTTTAAGTTATATTAAGATTTGGGCCTTTAAGTTTTCGATTTAATAATTCAGTCCCTAAGGTTTAAAATTAATCAATTCGGGCCATTAAAGTTCTGAATTTTGTAATTAATGCCCTCAAAATTTAATTATTAATTCAAATTGGCCCCTAAGTTCATAATTAATTCAAATTGACCCCTAAAGTTTCAAATTTTTAAAATTTGATCCCTAAAGTTTTGAATTGGACAATTTTGGCCCCTAAAGTTTTAAAATTTGTTCTAATTGATCCTCTAAAGTATTGAATTAATTAATTTTGGTCCCTAAAGTTTCAAGTTTATTGATTTCAACCCATAAATTTTGGAATCAGTTAATTTTGCTCCCTTAAAGTTTTGAATTATTAATCCTAAGGCCCCTAAAGTTTAAAACTAATCAAAATATGCAAAATTGGTGATTCTCTTTCTCAAATTTTGGTACTAAGACTCTTTTAAGAGATATAATATTTGAAAGTTGGTTAATTGAAGCAACATGTTGTCAAAGCAACATCTCTTGTGAAAATTGACTAATTTAGAATATTAAAAAGGTGTTTGTGCATGTGTTATTCATGGAAATATTGGTCGGCCCAAAGGAAGGTCAATATTTAGTCGAATACACGTGCACCTGTGGTGATAAACGTGTGACGATTATTTGGTTTAATGTGTGATCAATAAATCGATCCAAG
This sequence comes from Olea europaea var. sylvestris, assembly GCF_002742605.1. Lineage (NCBI taxonomy): Eukaryota > Viridiplantae > Streptophyta > Magnoliopsida > Lamiales > Oleaceae > Olea > Olea europaea. Next base: position 12,636,325 of record NC_036243.1, on the reverse strand, counting down.
AAAGGTTTGTTGATTGATACGTTGTTTTATCGTCAATGTTTGATCACTACGCCAAGAGTACCGCTTACAAGTCAATATCTCTGTCCAAAGACTAGATATTAATGTTGTGCTTGGTATCTTGTGATGGGCCCTACCACTATTTGAGATTATTATTATTTGCATATTAAAGATATTCATGTGAGCTATTCATAATAAACGTTTTCTAATTCAGTTTCAGGTTCTGCTGCTAATATCCTTACTAGCATCAATTCAATTTCAATGTTAAATGGCACAAACTTCAGGGCGTGGCAAGAGAATGTGATGATTGTTCTCAGAGTCATGAACCTGGACCTTACTTTACGGGTCGATCAACCTGCTGCACTTACTGATAAGAGTACCTCTGATGACAAGAGGGAGATGGAAAAGTGAACGATTGAACCGCATAAGCTTAATGGTCATCAAGCATGCTATTCTAGAAGCATTTCGGGGCACTATATCCGATAAGGTGACTACGGCTAAGGGTTTTCTTGAGGATCTTGAGAAGAAGTTTGCCAAGAATGAAAAGGCTGAAACAAGTACACTTTTGGCGAACCTTGTCTCAATGAGGTATAAAGGGAAAGGAAACATTCGGGAGTACATTATGGAAATGTCTCACATTGCTTCAAAACTAAAGGCACTCAAGTTGGATTTATCTGAAGACTTGTTAGTGCACTTGGTTCTGATATCTCTTCCAGCACATTTCAGTCAATTGAAGGTGAGCTACAATTGTCAAAAGGACTCATGGTCCCTTAATGAGCTCATCTCACACCGTGTCCAGGAAGAGGAAAGACTGAAGCATGAGAAGACAGAAAGTGCACATTTGGCCACTACCTCTAAGAACAAAAGAAACAAGAAAAGGAAGATTAATAAGGAAGCTGCGGGTACGGCACCGCAAAAGAAACAGCATAAAGAACCAACTGAAGATAGTTGTCTCTTCTATGGAGCTGCAGGTCATAAGAAGAAGAATTGCACCAATTACCACGTATGGCGTGTAAAGAAAGGTACTCTTCTTCATTTGGTTTGTTCTGAGGTAAATTTAATTTCGGTACTTAGACATACATGGTGAATAGATTCTGGTGCAACAACTCACATCGGTATGTCTATGCAGGGTTGCCTGAGTTGTCGAAAACCAAGTGATGGTGAAAGATACATCTACGTTGGTGACATCAAAAGGGTGGAAGTAGAGGTAATAGGAAAATTTAGATTATTGTTAAAGACTGAATTTTATTTGAATCTTGTTGAGACATTTATTGTACCGTCTTTTAGATGGAATTTGATTTCTATTTCTATTTTGAACAAATTTGGTTATACTTGTTCATTTGGAAATGAAAATTTTAGTTTGTTTCATGATTCAAAATTGGTTGGTTCTAGTTCTTTATCAGGTTATGATAATCTTTATTCAATTGATACAATTACTTCTTACAATGAAACCTTGCATGTAAGTACTCGAGGTGTAAAGAAAAAATTAAACGGCGAGAATTCTTCCCCGTTGTGGCACAAGAGATTAGGTCACATCTCCAAAAGGAGAATTGAGAGACTTGTGTCTGACGGAATTCTCGACCCTCTTGACTTCACAGATTATGATTTGTGTGTCAACTGTATAAAAGGAAAACAAACCAATAAAAGGAGATTTCAAACCAATAGGACTTCAGATGTCTTAGAACTTATACATACGGATATTTGTGGATCATTCCCTACGGGTTCTTGGAATTGTTAACAATATTTTATAACGTTCATAGACGATTTTTCAAGACATAATTACGTATATCTCATTCATGAAAAATCACAGTCACTGGATGTGTTCAAAACTATAAAGTTGAAGTTGAGAACCAACTCAGCAAAAGGATTAAAAGCATCAGATCTGACCATGGGGGTGAATACTATGACAGATATGACGGTTCAGGTGAACAGCGTCCAGGACCATTTGCTAAATTCCTAGAGGAATGTGGTATCGTCCCACAGTACACTATGCCGGGTTTGCCCACTGTGAATGGTGTTGAGAGAGACAAAACAGAACGCTTAAGGACATGGTGAGGAGTATGATTAGTCATTTTACCTTACCAGAATCTCTCTGGAGTGAAGCATTAAAGATCGCAACTTATATATTCAACAGAGTTCCAACTAAGGTCACTGATAAAACCCTATATGAGCTTTGGACGGGCAAGAAGCCTAGTTTGAAGCGTATACATATTTGGGGGTGTCCAGCTGAGGCAAGGCCCTATAAGCCAAATGAAAAGAAACTGGACGCAAGGACCATCAGTTGCTATTTTATTGGATATTCTGAAAGGTCCAGGGGTTACAAGTTTTATGATCCCACAACTAAGGTAATTTTCGAGATAGAAAATGCTCGGTTCTTTGAGGATGTTGAGTTTTTGGGGGGGAGAAAGGGTTACAGGCTTTGTCTTTGAGGAGGAATATGTTGAAATTCCTCCAATTGCCATTGACAATGATCAGGCTTCTATCCCTGAAATTCTTCAAGAAGCAACTCTGGATCAAGACAATGTCATACCTCTCTCTCAAGATCAACAAATTGTTCTAGAAGAACAAACTCTACAGCCTCAAGAACCAATGCCATTAAGAAGATCCACTAGAGAGAGACGAAGTGCGGTTTCGAATGATTACATCGTATTTCTCCAAGAACATGAAGTTGACATTGGAATGGTGGAAGATGATCCAATCAACTTCCGTCAAGCCATGGAAAGTTCTAACTCTCAAAAATGGATCGATGCTATGAATGAAGAGATAAAGTCCATGAAGGACAATGATGTATCGGACCTTGTTCCATTACCTGAAGGTGCGAAACCCATTGGTTGCAAATGGATATTTAAGACCAAGAGGGATTGGAAAGGTGATGTAAAGAGGTATAAGACTTGTCTTGTTACAAAGGGCTTTACACAGAAAGAAGACATCGATTATAAAGAGACTTTCTCTCTGGTTTCTTCGAAAGACTCTTTCAGGACTATAATGGCATTGGTAGCGTATTTCGATCTTGAGCTACATCAGATAGATGTTAAGATAGCGTTTCTCAATGGTGACATTGATGAAACAATTTATATGGTACAACTAGAAAACTTTGTATCGGACGATGCATAGCAAATGGTTTGTAAATTAAAGAAATCCGTCTATGGACTCAAACAGGCTTCTCGTTAATGGTATTACAAGTTTCATCAGGTGATCATCTCATTTGGTTTTGAGATGAATTTGGTCGATGATTGTATATACCACAAGTTCAGTGGGAGCAAGTATATTTTTCTGGTTTTATATGTCGATGGCATATTGCTTACCAACAAAAATATAGGCCTATTGCACGAAACCAAGATATTTCTAGCAAAGAATTTTGAGATGAAAGATCTTGATGACGCCTCTTTTGTATTAGAAATTCAGATACACCGAGATCGTTATCGGGGTATTCTTGGATTATCACAAAAGGGTTATAACGAAAAGGTACTTAAAAGATATGACATGCAAGATTGTAAACCATGTGAGACCCCTGTGGCTAAAGGAGACAAGTTCAGCTTAAGTCAGTGGCCTAAAATGACTTGGAAATTAAAGAAATGCAGAAGATTCCTTATTCCGTAGCTATAGGGAGTCTGATGTATGCTCAGATTTGTACGCATCCGAATATAGCGTACATTGTTGGGATATTAGGGAGATATTTAAGTAACCCGAGAATGGATCATTGGAAAGCAGCCAAACGGGTCATGCAGTATTTACAGAGAACAAAAGACTACATGCTCACATACAGGAGATCAGATCAGTTGGAGATCGTCAGTTATTTTGATTCTGATTTCGCGGGATGCTAAGATAGTAGGAGATCCACTTCAGGCTATATTTACTTGCTTGCTGGAGGTGCTATTTCATGGAAAAGTGCTAAGCAGACACTCATAGCTACTTCCACCATGGCAGTGGAGTTTATAGCGTGTTATGAGGCATCAAATCATGGAATATGGCTGCGTAATTTTGTCACTAGACTGCGCATTGTGGACAATATAGAAAGACCACCTAAGATATTTTGTGATAATAAATCAACAGTGCTGTATTCTAATAACAACAGGAGCTCGACGAAGTCAAAACATATAGAGATCAAGTTCCTAGCTGTTAAAGAAAGAGTTCAGAGTGGACAAGTGTCAATAGAGCATATTAGGACAAACTCCATGGTTGCGGATCTACTTACTAAGGGATTGATACCTAAAGTCTTTCATGAGCACACTGCTCATATGGGTATAATGTCTCTTGAGGATATTTAGTTTCAGTGGGAATTTGTATTTTTGTTTTTCATATTGGACATATGTACTGTTGTTTTGAATACGGTTTAAAGTTAAAGTTATTTTCGGTTATAAAGTTATTTGGTTTATTATCTCTGAATTTGTTTAAAATGATCTCACTAAGGCATTAAGGTGGACCAGTTCGAAATATGCATGTTACAGATCACATCACGTGTAATTTCCATACTACACATCCATACTTGATCCATGACATTCGGTTATATCGATATACGTGACCATTGATGGGTTTAGCTACATGAAAGTAGCGAAAGCCGCTTTGATGCTATGTTGATATGATTGATGATGGGATTGTTTGAGGATACATTCGGTAATGATAGCAAAATTCTGATTACTTATAAGATTATATTTAATGCACTATTATAAGATGACACATATAGTCCAAGTGGGAGATTGTAAGGATTTTTTAATCAATAGATAGGCTTATATGTGTGAATAATTGTGTGTTAAATTAAAGGCTATCGAATTCGATTGAGCCCAATTAAAGTGATCTAATAAGACTTCGATTTTGGGTTTTAATGTATCCAATTAAAGTGTAGGTTTACATATGTGTAGAGACCAGACCCAATTCCTAATTCTATGATGGGCTGAATTAGGTCAAAGGGCGTCGCTATATAAATAGGTTATGGTCCCCAGATCACACATACGTATTATTCATTCTCTTCTGCATCCCATCACAGAGAGGAAAAGGAAATTGCGTGTAGATTTGGAAGACTATAATACGAAATTCATTATTGCATTAACCATGTCTGATTCAGGTACGCTTCCGCCTTAATTTTTGTATTTCTTGATGATTTAACATGAAAGATCCAATTATTTAAAAGCATTAATTATCCTACATAGAAACCTAAGTAACTTTCTCTACTTTTAAAATGTCACCAATTTCAGGAGTTCGGTAAAAACGTATATATCAGTAGCCTGAATTTCAGTTCTATAATGAAACGAGATCAATTTCATTTAAAAAGTGATACTTTACACGGATGTGCTTGCTTCTTCCATGTATAGTGAATTCTTAGAGAGTTCTATTGCTAAAATGTTTTCGTTGAGTAGGTTCTATAGCAACTAAATAGATTGATAGAAGCAAACTTTCACTTTGAAATAACAAATTCGATTTCAGTAGTCGATATATATATATATATATATATATATATTCAATAAGTGAAACTATGAACCTAATAATTATTATAATAATAATAAATAAATAAATAATTCGATAAACTCATTCTCAAAAAATGAAGCGAAGAACACGAGATTTCATGAAATAAACTCAAAAGGAGCAGTTGAGTGGGCGTTTTCAAAGAGGGAGTAGGAGAGTTAATGAATGTTTGCAAGTATACAAGCATCTCTAAAAGACTCTCTATTCTTATAGAATATATTCTATCATTTGTAGAGCATCTATAAATTTAAAAAGTTAAAATTTTGAATTACTCCAAGAAACTCTTTATATTCAACACTTAATTTTGTTACTTCCAGAAAATATATATTATTTTAACTAATTTTTCTTTAGATTATTTCCCTATATTAAAAATTGAAATATTTTGAATCCATTTAATTATAGAGGGTGAAAATTTAGAGAGTCAAACTCACTCTCTAAATTAAAATATTAATTTAAAGAGTCTCTGAGAGTATGATTTTAAAGGTTAAACACTTTAAAATAGAGAGTATCTTATATTTAAAAAGTCACTTTTAAATACTTGATAGGATAAAGGTCATCCATTTTGAAAATTCCAACTCGGATATTTTGCCAGTGACTTAAACCTATACATTGTTAAATATATCCTTGCATAAACATGCGAAAATAGTAATGAGTTGCTAATTAAAAGTCCAAATTCCCATACTTGGGATCGAAAAATTGGATAGATACAACCTCTTTTTCATGAGTAATATCAATATTGTAATTTTGGAAGGACAAAAAGTAATTGACTCAACAGACTCATTTCTTAGCTAGACACTTGTTACATAGAGTACTGTTAATCATAGTAGACATCACACCATCAATGTCAAGGCGTGATTTTTAGGCTCCACCTAGATTTAAACGGGGGTTAGGATTATCCTGTCATATTTTAAAAATACAAAAATTAAGTACACATAGAGGTGAATGTATCAACTTTAACTCTAGAATTTACATTTTAAAAGAAGAGAGATTTAAAGAATGTAATTAATAAACATTCACAACCTCTCACACAACATATAGTCAAAATCCCAATACCGTACATATGACAGTTGCAATCAATCCATTCGAAGCAATCCTACAAGTTTCTCTTTAACTTCACACGATTGAATGAGCATTAGTTCATCGAAATTCAACCCCTCGTTTGCTAGAAATTTAACCACTGCATTTCCCTCACGGGAAATATGGGACACGCACAACGTGCCATGCCATAGAGTAATATTTAGTATGTAATGGTATTAGATAATAATTCTGAAACAAACTGTGTTTATTGTTGCATAAAAAACCCTTCTTACATTAATTTCTTGCTTACAAACACTTGGTTGTAGTGATAACCATATGGCAAATTTGGGTGGCTTCATAGTGATTTGAGATATTAATTATTGTGATTTCAAACTTTATTGTGGCTTCAAAAGTTGAATTCATGTTGGTGGCCATGGTCTTATTTCAAGACCAAGGGACAACGATACATATAAGATCAGTTGTGTTTAAAAATAAGTCAAAATTATTTAAAAGTTACTTATTATGTCAATAAGCAAAACGCAATCTTTTCTATTTTTGAATTTCTTTGCTTTCTTAGATATCTGGCATCCACAGTGACCAGTCTGTCAAAAGTGGTCAATTCAATTCTGATCCTGTTTTCAACCAAAGTGAACCATTTGTTGAATGGTCCCTTATTGGCATTGGATTGCCTGCCAAATGTGTAAATATTATGGAATACGTTGATTCTTATGTCTGCAATGTTATATGACGCCCCATGCATGCCAGCTTCACGAGATTTAATGGGTATCCTGAAGATTGTTAGAGAGGACCACAGGCTTTATATGTGAACGGAGATTTTGATAAAAGTTGACGAAAGGTGTTGGAATGCAACGAAATCTATGTCCCGGAGGTTACTCAATTTTTTTCTTTATCCGTACGAGAAGTGAATTTACTCATATTGTAATACAAAAATTTTGAAGAGACTTTGGGAAATAAAAATAAGCTATTTTATTGTCTCATGAAACATCAATTAATCTAATCCATTATTGTACTATGAATCCAGTACTTACTTTTAAAATTCAACATTAATTTTGAAAAAATGAATTCTAATTTGAATTTGAAAAAAATTGTTTTCAAACTAAATACTAAACATTAAAAGAAAAATCTTAAATTATTGATCCAGCAACACGAACTCTGTCAGCAATCTCAACCTCCAACTCAGATTCATCAAGCATCCGTAAAAATAATTTAGAATATAGAATGAGCATACGAATATATTCAGTATAGATTTCATGCCAGTATTTTCACAGTTTAATAAAAAACCAATACATACATAACATAACTTTTTTGTAGGATAGAAACCTAACAATCTCATTCTCACTTAAGTCATAGTCTTTCTCAATCTCCACTTAGGGTATTTAGTTCTGTGGCTAGTTTTTGTGTAGATCTATATAATAATACCCTATAGTATTTTTCACAACGTCTTTCTTTACTTTAAATCAAATAATAGTACAAAAGATACTTAATTTAAAACATTAAAAAGTGAAAACACAAAAACACTCGGTATTTAGAAAAATACATACCTAATTCATTAAATTCCTCGCGTACTTGAGCTATTTAGGATTAAAAATTCTTTGCGAACAGATCTCGAATGCGCCGAAAAAGATTTTCTTTTCTTATCTTTCATTTCCGTTCTTTTCCGTCGTTTCTTTTCTTCTCTCTCTTTGCTGGTTTTTTATTCTCTTTCCTTTCTCTCTCTTCTTTATCTCTCTCTTTCTCACGTTTTTTTTTGCCTTCTCTCTCTCCTCTTTCTTTTTTTTTTCCTATCAAAATTTGTTTGAATTAAAGTGCATAACAAGAGGATATTTATAGGTATGATAATGATAATGACCTACTTAGAATTTTAATAGAACTTTTAATTAGAATTTAAATTGGACTCCTATCTAGCAACCTTATCAAATAAAATTCTAATTATACGAGGATAAAATTCTAGTAAATATGTTAAAATTCTAAATTTATCTAAACACCTTTATATTAATTAATCCAATAATAATTCAATATTAAATTCTAATTTCGTTAAAACTCTTATTTTTAAATTATAAGTACGATAAAACTTTAAACTTGTCTAAATACTTCCATATCAGATAATTCAATAATAATTTAATAGATATCGCAAATACTATTAAAATTTAATTTTATATGAAACTCATATAAATCTAATTATCAGGAATATTAACACAAGGTCCTAAAAAATGAAAAAGTTACTAAGTTACTCTAAAATTTCAAAATATGCATTTATGCCTCATAATATATGTTGTATGAAGTTTTGGAGTATTACATCCTCCCTCCTTAAAAAAAATTCGTTTAATTAGCTTTAATAATTGCCTCATGTTCCCAAGTGGACTCTTGCACCACATGATTCCGCCTCTGAACTTTTACCAATGGAATTTCTTTATTTCAAAATGTTCGAATCTTTCTATCCAAAATGACTATTGGAGCTTCCTCGAAAGTTAGATTTGGATAAATGTCTAACGGTTTAGGATTAATCATGTGGCTAGGATCTAATATGCATTTTCAAAGCATAGAGACATGAAAGACATTGTAAGCCACATTTTCCTCATACTTCAAAATCTTAAAAGGTCTTATGAATCTTAGTTGGAGTTTTACCCTTTTGCCAAATCGAATAACTTCCTTCATAAGAGCTATTTTTAGGAAAATATTGTCACTAACCTCAAACTCAAGATCATTCCTCCTGTTATTTATATAACTTTTCTGTCAATCTTAGGCAGTCTTTATTCTAGCTCTAATCTTCTCAATAGCTTGGACTGTTTGTTCAATAATATTAGGCCCTAGAATTCTTCGTTCACCAACTTTATCCCAATGAGCTGGAGATCTGTACCTCCTACCATATAAAGCCCCATAAGGGACCATTCCTATAGTAGTCTGATAGCTATTATTATAGAAAAATTCTACCAACGATAGATTTTTTCCCAACTTCCTCCAAAATCTAGGACACATGCGTGAAGCATGTCCTCAAGAATTTCAATAATCCTCTTCGATTGGCCATCTGACTCCAGGTGGAAAGCTATACTGAAGTTTAGCTTATTCCCTATTGCTTTGTGCATACTTTTCAAAAATTTTGAAGTGAATCTCAGATCTCTATTTGACACAATAGAAACTAGGGTCCTATGTAATCTAATCACTTCTCTAACATATAGCTAAGCTAACTGGTCCATATTAAAAGTCAGCTTTAATGGTAAGAAATGAGTTGATTTTGTCAATCTGTCAACAATACCCAAATTGCGTCATTTTCTCTATTTGATTTTGGAAAACCAATTACAAAATTCATGGTGATGTGCTACCATCTCCACTCAAGAATCTCTAGTGGATTTAATAATCCTGATGGTTCCCAATGTTCTGATTTCACTTGCTGGCAAACCATGCACTTTTCTACATTAGTTGGTCGAGGCCAATTGGTAATTGCTTCGACTTTACTTGGGTCAACTCCAATTCCTTGGGTTGTGATTATCTGGCCTAAAAGTCACACTCTATTGAGCCAAAATTCGCACTTTTTGAATTTGACATAGAGCTTCTCCCTTCTCTATGTTTCAAGAATAATCCTTAGGCGTTCCGTATGTTCATGGTCACTACTTGAATAAATTAGTATGTCATGAATAAAGACAATAACAAACTGATCCAGATAGTTGTGAAAAATTCGATTCATAAGATCCATAAAGACTGCTGGCTCATTTGTAAAGCCAAAGGGCATCATAAAGAACTCATAGTACCCATATCTAGTCCTAAATGCGGTCTTAGGAACGTCGATTGATTTAATTTTCAACAAATGATAGCCTGATCTTAAATCAATTTTTAAAAAACCTTGGCACCTTTGTAGCTGGTCAAATAATCTTCAATCTTGGGGATGGAATATTTATTTTTAATTATAATATGGTTCAGCTCTAGATAGTTGATACACATTCTCATCGATCCATTCTTCTTCTTTAAAAATAGTATTGGAGCTCCCTATGGTGACACAGTGGGTCTAATAAACCCTTATCTAGCAACTCCTGCAATTATACTTTCAATTCCTGAAGTTTATCGGTGCCATAGGATAAAGGGCCTTTAAAATTGGCGTGGTGCCTAGCTTGTACAAGGTCAATCGTAAACTCGACCTCTCGATTTGGGGGCATTCCTAGTAAATCTTTTGAAAATACATCTAAAAAATCCTTAACCACTGGAACTTCGTCAATGGTTAACTTCTTCTGATCATTGCTGGTTAAAGACACTAAGAATCCTTTAGCAGACTTCTTTTTCAACAAGCTTTTAGCATGCACCGCTGATATAAATTGAGGTAGAGGTTTTACCCTTGTTCCAAAGAAATGATATTCTTCTTCACCAGGCCATTGAAAAATTATTTTTCTCTCGAAACAATGAATGGTTGTATGATTTTTGACAACTGGTTCATTCCAAATATAAAACCAAAATCTTTCATATCTAGGACCACTAAGTCTATTTTTATAATCTTCCCATCCATTTCTATATAATCTTTCATCGCTCTATAATTTGCATTAAGCACCTTTCTAGATGGTAGTGATACTTCTAATATGTTATCAAGGGGTATACATTATATATTCGACTTTGAAACAAATATCAAAGAAACAAACAAATGTGTAGCTCTTGAATCAATTAATATAAAAATAGGCACATCAGGGATTGATATGATACCTACCACTACATTGCAGTCGAGCTCTGCATCTTCTTGTGTTAAAGCAAAAACTCTAGCCTTGCCCACCTTTTGATCTTCAGCCTTCTTAGATTGTCCTTCAATGCAGTCTTTGGCAACTTGTTCTGGCTGGCCACATCTGTAATAGACACCTTTTCTTGCCAAGCATTCTTCTTTATGAGGTTTCTAACATTTAGGACAAAGAGGTCGTGGATTCTTGTCACGGACGTTGGCATTTGTTTCTGTCCTTCCCTTCTTGTTGGGACCTTTTCATTCCTCTTGTTATTATTATACCACTTGCGCAATTGTGCTTGTCCATGGAGCTTGTCTGTTGCCTACTACTTTCACCAGTCTAGTCATCATCAAAGGTGTATACTTGAGCCTTCTCCAGAACTCCCTGATAAATACCTACTGGAATACTGTCACTACTTTTCTAATGTCGATTCTCAGTCCACACCCAAAGAGTCGAACTCGTCTCTCCTCTGTGTCCACCAAATGTAGGGCAAATTTAGATAATTTCTCAAATTTTCACTCATAATCGATAATGGTCATGTTTCCCTGTTTCAGCTCAAGAAATTATGCTTCCTTCTCGTCTCTTAAAATAGCTAGAAAGTACTTTTGAAGCATATCTCTTTGAACTGTGCCCATGTAAGGTTACGCTGTTGCTCTTCATACTGGATCTAGTGGTCATCTCCCACCAATGACTTGCTCTCTTCTCCATCATGAATATCGCACAAAGGATTTTTTTGCGTCAGTGCATTCCATAAATATAAAGATACACTCAAGATGGCAAAGCCATTCTTCATCAGCCAATGGATCGGGGTCATATTCAAACACGGGTAGGTGCATCCTGTGAAATTATTCTATAATTAAAGATGTTCCCAGCCTGCCTCGTGGCTGTTGAGGTGGTTGTTGCTACGACATCTCTCACATAGTAGCCAGTAATTCTCGTGCTAAGTTAGCTGCTATCTAAAACTTAAATGTGGTGATCATATATTAGACGTCATTCAAGTTAATTCAACTATCTTGATATAGTTGACGATGATAAAATAATGTTGATTATATTCACTATGTTCTCATTGTTTCCAATAAGATTTAACTAATTGGGTTTTACGTTTTCTTTTTGGGGTTTATACTATTGTTTTTCATTTTATTGATTGAATAACACGCAACTAAAAAGGTTTCCAGGTAAGGAGGTGGTCACAAGTAGATCGCTTAAATTCGAAACTCGCTTTAGACAGTTTAGATTTTTTTTTACAAAGCCTTTCAGTCTCGTGAATATGCAAATCGAGAAAACTCAAACAATAAATTTTCCATTTATTATTATTATTATTTGCCATTTGATTTCAAAATAACTAAACCGATTCTAAATGCTTGCATGTAGTGCATAATTTAATATATCCACTCAAATGATATACACATGACATAGATATTAGTATATAAAAATTATAAACACATGATTCTACAATTAGTGCCATATATAAAACAACTTTATCTAATTTACTAGAATTTCAACACCCAATATCACAATTATAATTTATTTTTTTTTGCACTGTAGAAAAAAAAAATCCAAAATTTATTGAATGGATATTTAAAGCTAATAAAATAATTTCATACCTTAGATTGTCAGTTAGAAGTCGATCATGTTGGTCCCGATGTCGTGTGGATCAAAACTTATTTAACTTTAACATATAAAGAAATCTAAAATTTTAATTTCACAAAATTTGCAGGAAAGATTGACTAGACTCTGATACCATGCTATAATGTCTCGAACTAGACTCTGATACCATGCTACAATGCCTCAAAAGTTTTTTTCTTCATCCGTAAGAAAAGGTGAATTTACTCATACTGTACAAAAATTTTAAAGGAACTTTACCTAATAAAAATAAATTATTTTATTGTCTAATAAAACATCAAGTAATCTAATCCATTATTGTACTATGAATCCAGTACTTACTTATAAAAATTCAACATTGATTTTGAAAAAAATGAATTCTAATTTGAATTTTAAAAAAATTGTTTTATAACTAAATACTAAATATTAAAAGAAGATTCTTAAATTCTTGATCTAGCAACATGGACTCTGTCAGTAGTCTCAACATCCAACTCCGATTCATCAAGTATCTGTAAAAATGATTTAGAATATGGAATGAGCATACGAATATGCTCAGTATAGATTTCATGCCAATATTTCACAGTTTAAAATAAAAGGCAAGTAAAATACGTACATAACATAACTTTTTTGTGGGATAGAAGCCTAACTATCTCATTCTCATTTAAGTCATATCCATTCTCAATCTCCACTTAGGGTATTTAGCCCTGTGGTTGGTTTTTGTGTAGATCTTCATAATAATACCCTATGGTATTTCCCGCAACATCTTTCTTTACTTTGAATTACATAACATTACATAAAATATTTAAATTAAAACATTAAACGGTGAAAACACAAAATCACTTGGTATTTAGAGAAATACATACCTAATTCATTAAATTCCTCATGTACTTGAGCTATTTAAGATTAAAAAATTTTGCAAACAGATCTCGAACGCACCAAAAAAGATTTTTTTTTTTTATTTAAGTTCTTTTCCTTTCTTTCTATCATTTTCTTTATCTCCTTGCCATTTTTTTACTCTCTCTCCTTCTCACTTTTTTCTTTTTTTTGCTTTCTCCTATCTATTTCTCTCTCTCTCGAAATTTGTATAAATTAAAGTGCACAACAAGAGGGTATTATAGGTACGATAATGATAATGACCTATTTAAAATTTTAATAGAAATTTTAATTATAATTTAAATTGGACTCTTAACTAGCAACCTTATCAAATAAAATTCTAATTACATGAGGATAAGATTCTAGTAAATATGTTAAAATCCTAAATTTATCTAAACACCTTTATATTAATTAATCCGATAATAATTCAATATATATCTAAACATTAAATTCTAATTTATTTAAAACTCTTTTTTTTAAGTTGTAAGTATGATAAAAACTCTAAACTTGTCTAAATACTTTCATATCGAATAATTCAATAATAATTTATTAGATATTACAAATAATATTAAAATTTAATTTTATGTGAAACTCATATATATCTAATTATCAGGAATATTAACACAAGGTCCTAGAAAATAGTAAAGTTGCTAAGTTACCCTATAATTTCAAAACATGTATGCCTCATAATATATGTTGTACAAATTTTTGGGGTATTACATGTGTAGTTGAAAAGTTGTAAGTCCTATGAAATATGTGGATAAAATTAATTGGTGATTTTGACTTTAATAAAAATTTCGATTATAATTTCTATCAAATAGGTGCTAAACGTTTCAAGTGGTGACAATGGTAATGTAATATTGAATGATACAAATGATGGTAATATTAGTGGTGAAAATATTAAGCAATGTATGTATAATGGAAAGTTGGAAACAGGTGGCAAAAAATATGTAACATAATACAATATTATGTAACAAATTGTGTTATAAAATTCATTGTAAAAGAACTATAAAGAAAAAAAAATGTATTTTGATACAAGTGTGATAATGAATAAATGTTAATGACCTATAACCAGTACAATCAACTTATAAAGAGGTGTGACTAATGAATAAAGGTGTATTTATAAAAAAGCAAAAAAACAAAAACAAAAAACAAATAATAAAAACAAAAACTAAAACTAAAACTAAATGTGGAGTGAATATAACCACATTTATACTTTCTCTACATCCGCATTCTTGTACTTGTAACATACAACTAGTGCAGCCAACATTTCCTTACAAATGCTCTCCTCTCCATTTTTATTTTGTTTGTCACGTGTACAACAATTCACATTGTTTAATCAAATATTTGTTATTTATAAAGAGGAATATAGTAATAAATTTGTGGGATCCTAAAGAATAATGATTATGAATGTATAAATGAATGAAATTAACATGTAATTTTGATTGAATTTATAAATTGTAGCTCCTAAATTAACTTATAACTGTATAAAGGAATGTCTAGACAACACAAACCCAACCTTTTAGGCACATTGTCAAAAATCCCCTACATTTTGAAAATAGCATAAAACGTCTTGTTTGAAACGTTCAGTATGGAATACTTGACAATGCCTTCCTAATTAAATAAAACAAAACGGAAAGAAGAGAAAAATGAAAAGCCAAAAAATCGAAAACCACTTATCTTCCTCCTTTCTCTCCCACCACCACCGTTCACCGTCGCTCAGCCACTCTAAATCGAGCAGTAACCCTCGTCATCCTCATCTTCGTCGTTGTTGTCATCTCCTTCCTTTATTATCAATTTAGGAAAAAAGCCCCCCATCAAATTTCTAAAATTGGAAAAGAATTTGTTGGAAGTTGCCATTGAAGGCGGCTTTTCTTCAACAAAATGCTCATCAACCATTTCTTTAACAGATTTGGCAGCACAATGGATGAAAATGGGCACCCTACTCTGTAACAAATTCTTTAGCCAAAACCCCATTTTCCCCTTCATTCATTCTTTCCCATTTCCTCTTGAAATCCTCCAATTGAATCCCATGAAATCGCACAACTCCATGAATAATAATTTCCTGCTTTTGTTCAAGGCTTCTTTCGTTAGCAACATATATGGGTGTTCAATTTGCTAATACTTTGCTCTCACAGTGTATGAAAGGGCCAATTTAATTCATTAATTTCCTAACAACTCCCAAAACCTAGCAAGAATTTGTTGGAATGTGAAAGCGAAATTATCCAGAAATAAAAAAAAATCTTTAATTCAATAAACAAGATCATCTAGAAGTTCACTTGTATGTTATATTAAGAATAAAGTATTCGAATTTTTACATAAATTCAATGGTCAATTCTTGAATAAATTCTGAATCACGGACTTCCAACTTTTTGGATCATAATCATCTAGCTTTTTAATTCAAAAAACTTGAAGCTTCAAACATCCAAATCTTTTATGGTATTCTCCAAAATCAAGACTACATTAGTGGATGAGTACCTTCTCTTAATAAAATCAAAAAACCAATTCTTGATCCAAACAATTGATAAGAGCAAGAAAAATATTCTTTTCTCTTTCTTTTTCTGTCTATATTTAAACACAATGGAATTATGTATTATGATTGTTGTACAATTACATAGAATGTCTAGCTTCCAACTAATCTCAATTTATAGAGATAGAATAATTACAATACTTATACAATAATAATTTCACATTCAAATAAAAGTTCTAATTAAAATCCAAGCAGGAGTTTTACTTAAAGTCTAAATCCAATTAGTTTACATTTAATTACATGTGTGGTCGTAGAACTTCAATTACATTATTCTAATCAAGTTTACAACTTTCATAATAATTACAACTAAGTAGAAAACTTTATTTTAATTACAATTTAATTCAAAATTATTATAATTATCGTAATTCAATTCTAATACTTTATAAAGCTACCACAAGGACCTGATCGAACATATATTATTCAAGCTCCAATAATTAGATCATGTCTAGTCGATCCTAGACCACCCAATCTAATTATTAATCTTTATTTTTTCACTAAAAGCAAAAGATCGGACTCTTGGAATATATAAAATCACAAAAGCCAATAAATCTGTAATACTTTTCTCTGACATGTCGTATATATATTTTATTCCAATCTGAAATCCGATAATTAGGTACGAGTATGAATGATTATTTTGCCTTGCTAATCATTCTCACTAACTTAAATTTTATTTTCTTCAACGATCCTGTGAAATAATCACAGATGTTGAAGTTTAGCCGTCGCTAAATATTGAGCTTAAATTTTAGCAATTCAACAGAAAATACTTGAGTAGCCACTCTACCCATTTTTTAGGGTGACGGTTCCTGACACAATTCATGTTCTCTACTCCGTTCATTCTTAAGTTCTCAACTCGTTGAGATATTTGATTAATTAATTTGATCTCACCCATTGATGAATCAAAGAACCATTAAAATCATGAAAATGATATACATAATCCCGTCAAGGAATTTAGATGAAATACACATCGGTCAAGTGGAAATTAATTCTTCGTACGTTCATGATACAGAATTAAACTTGACGCGTGGTCTGTTCAATACATTCCAAGTGTATTATGTCACATTTAACTATTTCTGTGAAAAAAACAAATTACAAACCTGAACAGTAAATCGATCAACAATATAGCCTTCCAGTACAAGGTGCCAACCTTTATACATTGATTTTGAACAAATTATTTATGATCAAAATATAAACTGTGTCACATTATACTTCTCAACGCAAGTACCCAACTTATATTATTACAAGTGATCATAGGCACCTTATTCGCATGCTCAATATAAATAAATGCAATAAATAAATTAAATCACAATTTATTGATTATAAATTATTATTTTATCATAGCAAAATATACTATATGACACACAATCCAATTAATCTCTCACTTGTCATAGAGCATATGTGCCATGCCTTGCAACCTGATGTCTTGTAGGTATACTTCGAAAACCTTAGCCAACAAGCTCTTAGTAAACAAGTCTACAAGTTCATCCCAGTAGCACTCTTATTGATAATAACATTTTCTCGGCCAACCCAGTATCAATTTTATTGATAACCACATTTTATCTACCAATTATCTCTCTTAAGATATGATATTTTCATTCAATGTGTTTACCCTCTGATGAATCATGATTCTTTAACATTTGCTACAATCCCACTGTTATTCTAATACAGTGTAAAGACATGTGCAGATACAGGCATCATCTCGATATTTATTAGGATTTTTCGATCTTACAGCTAATTTAGTAGTTTCATAAGCTACCATACTTGGCATCAATTGTGGAATTGACAATGCATGATTCCTTGATATTTCTCCAAATAATGACCCCCACCATTAAGTGTAAACAATGATACTAATGTAGAGAAGTGATAGTCTTCAACACTTTGGAAGTCTGAATCCTTTTAATCCATTGAAACAAGATCTGGCGATGAGCATATAATTCATTGTTCTCCGGAGGTACTAAAATATATGCTTTATCGCCATTCAATGTTTCTATTCTAAGGTTAAATAGATGTTGACTCACCACACCAACTGTATTATAAATAATAGGTCTATTACACATCATAGCATACATGAGACTTTCTACTGCCAAAGCATAAGGTATCCTCATCATGTACTCAATTTCTTTATGAGTCTAAGCAGACTAATCCTTAGAGATTTGGATTCGGGGCCTGAGGGCAAAGTCTTTCATAACAAATCTGACGAGTATCTTGTCAACATATGAGACTTGGGACAAAAGCTATCATCTTGTTCTTTCGATCTCTCAAGATCTGAAACTTAGAGCATAGCTATCTTCATTAAGTCCTTTGTATGAAACCGTTGGGCGAACCACGCTTTCGGACAATAATGCACCACATTATTTTTAATGAGTAGAATATCATCTAAATAAGCACTAGAAAAAGTACAATTTTCTTTCATATACTATTATGGACACATGTTTCATTAAAGTCCTGATTAAAACCATATGTCTTAATCAATTTGTCGAATTCTTATTCTAAGATCTCGATGTCTGCTTCGATCCATAAATAGATCGTTGCATCCATGACATCCATAACCTCCTTATATGAAGTCAAATTATCAACTTGTATAATAGAGGTCAACATATTGGACTTTCCACTCAATAAGTACCTTGAAGGTAAACTGATAATCATTCGACTTTGTCTAAGGATCGATTGATCCAGGACTGTGGTGTCATTTCGAATGTAATATTTTCATCAATGCTAGTATTACTATTAGATGGTGCCATTACATCCTCATTACATTCAACATATATTGATCCATTAGATCAAATAAAAATTCATCTTTCCCACTCTAATCACGTTGTCCAGATATATTAGATACCATGGGATGTTTGCCTCCGGTTGTGTTCCAAGAATTGATCGAGTGGAATTGCTTTCACTTATTTTTTCCAACACAACCTTATTATTGGACTGGCAATTATTAATATACTTATCCTCCAAAAAGGTTGTAGTTGTGCTAACAAGAAAAATTCTTCTGTAGAGGACTATAAAAATGAATCCTTGGTATCTTTAGGATATCTCACAAGCAGGCAAAACTCTAACCTAGACTCCAACTTTTCTACCTTCTCTTTCAGCACATAAGCTGGACCCCAAAATTTGGATATGATTCAAGCATAACTTGAATATATTCCGAGATTTCAGGAAAGTCTTGAAAATCAACATAGAGGGAACTTAAGATAAGAATATATCAAACTGTTTTTAGTGTATGTCCCAAAATGAGATAGGTAGAGTTGTAGAACTCTTCATTGATCTAACTATATTTAATAATGTCGTATTTATTCTTTCTGAAATGCCACTCTGTTTAGGTATAGTAGGCGTATTCAATTAAGAAATAATACAATTTTCTGTTAAATTATCCCTGAATTCTCCCAAGAAGTACTTACCACCTTGATCAGATCAAAATGTATTAATACTCTTACCCAAACGTTTCTCGATATTAGTCTTATACTCTTTTGACTTCTCAAGAGTATTTGACCTTTGAGCCATTAGGTAAATACATTTGAATCTAGAGTGATTATCTATAAAGAAATACTCATAGTTTCCCTTCTCAAGTATATTCACAGGTCCACAGATGCCAGAATGCACTAATTCTAATATATTTTTAGCTCTATCCTTTTATCGAAAATGAATATCTTTGTCATAATATCTTCCAAATAAAAATCACAAACTGTCAATGGTTCAATCTTAACCAAGTTAAGAGAATCATCTCTAGTCAATTTTATGTTTTGTTAAGGTTGATTTGTTCAAGACGCCATAGATATGTATCACTAATATGGTGCAACATTTTATGGTATACAAGAATAACTTTTTACTTCATATGTAGAATAGTTTAAAATATAAATACCATTAATCAAATGTCCAGAAACTTTATTCATTAAAATGCTAAATGTATCATACGCTAATTCATTAAAATGCTAAATGCTAGGTCGAGGCCCCGCAGCACACCTTGTTACTCAGCAATGGACCCAAGCAGGACATACCATAGCTCCCACATCCGGATAGGCCCTAGCCTCTGCCACATTGAATGCAGTGTCGGTGCTGGCATATGATAATGCCTCTGCAGAAGCGGGACTATCTGGGAGAACTGATAACAATAAGAAGAAGAAAAAGAGGTCAAACAGACCTTTGGCAGGAGCAAGGTTTTGTACATTCCATCAACTATATGGACATGACACTAGCGAGTGTCGTGACGTCAATCGACGCCCTGATCGAAGCAATCCTCACACTTCCAGCAGAAACGAACACCCTCACAGATCCACCTCCCCGAGGAGGGGAGGGAGAGGTCACCAGAAACAATCTCCTTGGAGAAGAGAATCGAGTAACCGAGGCCAATCTAGACAGGGGAACCAAGCCCAATTTTCGGGAGGTCAGGTCATCAAGGAAATCGATACCATCATTGGGGGACTCCACGTCGGCGGCAATACCAGGAATGCCTAGAGAAATTACACAAGAGAAGCAAAGGATCCCCCGATGATCACTTACATTGTTAACAAATCGAAATCAGCAAACAAGATGGCCCCGATCACCTTCTCCTAGGAAGATTCAGAGGGAGTTCACACCCTCATTGCGATGCTTTGGTTGTAAGAGCCGTAGTGGCTAGAAACGGATTAAAACGCATGCTCGTTGACAATGGCAGTTCCGTGAACATACTGTTCGGCTCTACTTTTGACAAAATACAAATTGAACATGGGTTGATCCCCATGACCGACCCACTATTTGGATTCACTGGGGACAGCATCATCCCACGAGGGCGGATCACCCTGCCTGTCGAAATGGGTTCGACACCCCTAGTAGCCCAGCATTTCATGGAATTTCTGATGGTAGATCATAGATCGACTTATCATGGAGTATTGGGCAGACCTACTCTGAAAGATCTTTAGGCTGTGACGTCCATTCACTATTTGTGCATGAAATTTCCAACCGAACATGGGATTGCAACAGTCCGAGGCGATCAGATGGGCTCCAGGGCATGCTACCTGAACTCACTGCGCAAGTTCGAGTCCCGAACTGTTAATGTAATCCTAGCTGAGATATCCGCTGAAGTCGGTACGGACGTGGAAATGCTCGACGCCCCTAAACAAGGGCATACCTCTGAACAAGAGGGAGACGTCGACATGGAAGAGGCCCTTGAACAAGGACACCCTCTTGATGAGTTAGACCCCCAAATAATTGATTATGAACCAAATGTGACCCCCATGGAAGAATTGGAAACTTTCCCCGTCAACCCGAAAGACCCCAGTCAGGTCTTGCGTATAGGGAAGTCATTATCACCTGAAGCAAAAACTGAGATGATACGTTTCCTGAAAGGGAACCTGGATGTCTTCACATGGAAACATGAAGATATGGTGGGAATAGATCCTAGGATCAGTTGTCATCACTTTAATATCAACCCCTCCTATGCCCCACATAGACAGAAGAGGCGTGCCCTAAACCCGGAATGGTACGAGGCACTGAAAGACGAAGTAAGCAAACTTAGCCGCAATGGTTTCATCAGAGAGGCCATCTATCCGAGGTGGATATCCAACTCGGTTCTGGTGAAAAAGTCCAGCGAAAGGTGAAGGGTATGCGTGGACTTCACAAACCTAAATAAGGCGTGCCCCAAAGACAGCTTCCCACTTCCAAGAATTGAACAACTTGTGGACTTTACTGCTGGGCATGAACTACTGAGTTTCATGGATACATACTCAGGGTACAACCAGATACCCATGTTTCGACCTGACGAGGAAGCTACATCATTCATTACGGACAGGGGCCTGTATTGCTACAAAGTTATGCCCTTCGGATTGAAAAATGACGGGGCCACATACCAGAGGTTAGTCAACATGATGTTTGCCGAACTCATTGGCAAAACTATGGAGGTCTATGTAGATGACATGTTGGTCAAAAGCCTCCAGGCATCCGAACACATGGGTCACATCGACCAAACCTTTCAGATACTTAGAAAGTATAATATGAAATTGAAATCCCTCAAGTGCACCTTTGGAGTGGCATCAGGCCAGTTCTTGGGATATATTGTAAATCAGAGAGGAATTGAGGCAAATTCGGTGAAAGTAACGGCCTTACTAGAAATGAGGTCACCTCAGAAATCGAAGGAGGTCAAAAGTCTCAATGGTCGGATAGCCGCACTCAGCCGCTACATCTCCAGAGCCACTAATAAAAGCTTGCATTTCTTCAATGTACTGAAGCAAGGAAAGGAATTCCAATTGACTTTGGAGTGCGAAGAAGCCTTCGAGGCTCTGAAGAAGCACCTTGGGGAAGTGCCCCTCTTGTCGAAACCTCAACCGGACGAATCTCTATTACTATATTTAGCAGTTTCGGACGTGGCAGTCAGCGCAGTCCTAATCAGGGAAGAAAATAAGCGTCAATTGCCAGTGTACTACATCAGCAAAGCACTTCTCCCAGCTGAAACACGCTACCCATACATGGAAAAATTGGCACTCGCACTTATCACAGTCTCAAGAAAACTGAGGCCATATTTCCAAGCCCACTCAATACAAGTTCTCACCAATTTCCCTTTAAAGCAGGTAATGCAGAAAATAGACGCGTTAGGACACCTGCTGAAATGGGCTATCGAGCTCAGCGAGTTCAATCTAACGTTTCGACCACGACACGCCGTTAAGGGCCAGGCCCTTACTGATTTTATGGTTGAGTTTACCAAAGCCCCAGAAATGGAGGCGATAATGAAACCAGTCGAGCCCCCCACATGGAAACTATTCGTAGATGGGTCCTCAGGAGAGGCTGGCACAGGGGCAGGGATCATGTTGGAGAGCCCGGAAAGCCATAAGCTAAATTGTGCGGTAAGGTTCGGCTTTAAAGTCTCGAACAACGCAGTCGAATACGAGGCCCTTCTAGCAGGTCTAAAGCTCACTAAGGAAATGGGGGTCAGGGAGCTCCTAGCGAGCAGTGACTCTCAGCTCATAATAAATTAGGTAAATGGGAATTTTGCAGCCAAAGATGGTAACATGCTTGCGTACTTGAAGTTGGTTCTGGACATAATTCCCCATTTTGAAAGGTTCAAACTCACTCAAGTCCCCCGTCTAGAAAATGCACATGCAGATGCCCTCTCAAAATTAGCCAGTAGCATGGACTAAGAGCTGCTAAACATCGTCCCCATTGAGCACTTATCAAAGCCCTCCACCTCTGAAGGCAAAGAGGTATTGTGGATAGAAGGCACTCCATTATGGATGTAGCCCATCATCGCGTACCTGAAGGAACAAACATTGCTTGCTTCCAGAGGCGAGGCGAGGAAATTAAGGAGAAGGGCTGCACACTTCGTCCTGCAAGAAGACATCCTTTACAAGAGAGGCTTCACTTTGCCCCTTCTTTGATGCGTAGGCGGCGAAGAGGCCACATACATACTCAGAGAAATGCATGAAGGAATCTGTCGAAATCACTCCGGAGGAACGGCCCTGGCACACAAGGTTCTCCGTCAAGGCTACTTCTGGCCGACCCTGAAAAGGGATGCTTGTCAATTTATCCGAAAATGTGACAAGTGCCAGCGCTTCTCGAACTTATAAAGACAGCCTGCTCGGAGCCTCTCTGTAGTAACCAGCCCTTGGCCATTCACCAAGTGGGGTATTGACTTCATTGGTCCACTCCCAAACGGGAGAGAAAGCGTAACTTTCGCTATTGTCGCCATTGACTACTTCACGAAGTGGGTCGAGGCATAACCCCTTGCCCGAATTACTGAGGCGAATACTACCAAGTTCGTTTGGAAAAACATCATTTGTAGATTCGGCATCCCCCACTCCTTAGTCTCTGATAACGGACGACAGTTCAATAATAGGAAGATGCGAGACTTATGCGACGAATTGGGCATAAAAAAGGACTTCTCGACACCTCATCACCCACAGGCAAATGGGCAAGTTGAAGCAGTGAACAAGAAAAGGACACTGGATACCTCAAAAGGGGCCTGGGTTGACGAACTCCCCCACGTTCTCTGGTCTATCAGGACTATTTGCCGGACTGCAACCGATGAAATCCCATTTTCCATGACCTACGGAGCCGAGGCAATGAGTTCGGTCGAAGTTGCGGCCCCATCACATCGACGGATACATTTCAATGAGATCATCAACGACGAGACCCGAATAATCGAACTACACCTCCTTGAGGAAAAGAGAGATGCCTCTCAAGTGACCCTGGCAAAATATCATCGAAAGATGACCCGCTATTACAACTCCAAGGTCAGAAATAGAACTCTCCGCTTGGGCGACCTCGTCCTCAAAACAGTTTTCCAATCTTCAAAACCAACCAAGTCAGAGTGTTCAGCCCAAATTGGGAAGGCCCTTACCGCATCCTATGGGAATCCCGACCTAGTCCCTTCAAAATCGAAGATATGTCAGGAAGGGCGCTGCCTCATAAGTGGAACATCGAACACTTGAGGAAGTACTACCAGTAATGAGACTGTGTTCCGATCCGATCTCAATATGTTATAATGAATTGATTGTCTTGATCCGATCTCAGTTGTAAAATTCCCTAAGTGATGGAATCGCCTTTGTAAAGGATGGTGTAATTTATCTTAGTAATGAATTTTCAGTTCCAAGCCACATCAGTTAGTGAATAGTTTCCTCAGTACTTCAGAAGATTCATTTAAGCGATCCGGTCGTCAATTATTAGCTGATTAACATCAAGCGGCTCTTCATGTTTGCTTAATTGGTCTGATCTCAGATTATTAGCAAGTTGGCATTAAGAGTCGCTTCATACTCACTTAAGTGTTTAAACTTATGTTAACTTGAGCGGTCCGGTCCACAGTTATTAACTGGGTATTGTCGTGAGGCAATTAGTCGGACGTTTGTCGTTCATACAAGTATAAACAAAGAAAATACAAAGAAGCAGAAGCCCAAATACTATACAAAAATTTTCATTTCATTTCATAAATTTAAGTACAGAGGGCCGAAGCCTTTACATGATAACCCTAATCTGTTGGAGGGACTTCAGCATTGGCCGCCTCCTGGGGCTCCGGAGCCTCCTCGACAACCCTATCAGGCTGACCTCCAATTAGCCCCCCAAACTCTGCCTCCAATGAAGAGATGTCCAGAGTGGGATGCACCTCCTTCAGTCGACCCAGTAAGCTTTGGGCACTCCATGAGGCCCAGAAGTTGACAATTTCGTCGTACAGGGGATGGTCCTCGAAGTGATCAATAAAGTTCTGGACTGCCACCTCCTCCGTAGACTTCAAATCCTCCTTCAAAGAGGCAATCTCTTCTGACTGGGCCTCGATCTGCTGCCTCAGCTCTGCCTTTTCTTTGTTGGAGGCCTCCAGAGCATCGGTGGCGAGCTTGTGGTACTCATTGGCGTGATCAAGTTATCGAGTCACAGCAGCCACTTGGCATTCCACCTCATACAGCTCTTTCTTCAGCTGCTCCACTTCAACTTGCGCGACAGTAAGCTGGGCCTCAGCAGCTTTCTTCCCCTCCTCTGTTTTTGTGGCTTTGGACTGAGCCGCCCGTACGGCATCTCCATAATGCATCGCCTCCTCGAGGCGCTTGGCGAGATCTTCCCTCTTAGAGTTCAGATCCTTCACCAAGCCCTCAAGCTGGATGCTTGTACTCAGGGCCCGAGCCACACAGGCGCTGTTCGCGACCACCAGATCCTTAGTCGTGCAGGAGGCGGTGTGGTCCCTCCACTCTTCCGTCCAGTATTCATTGTGGGCCACAGCCACCGCAGCTGTTTCGGGAGGAAGAGCCTCCAACACCTCCCTTATAGGCTCCTCAAGATTGGTGCCCAGAAAGCCGACCTCCTTAGAGGGACGAGGCCTTTTTCTCTTTTGCTGCCCCGGAGCTTGATCAATAGGCACTCCAGCGAAGGGTGTTGTGCCGGGGGCGACGACAGGCTCAGTTGGAGCTGCCTTCTCTCTGGGAGGGCCACCCCCGTGGGCATTGTGGTCTGCCTCAAAGCTGGGGGTGGCCTCGCCACAGTTGGGCGTCTGGGAGGGGCAACACTCATTTTGCCCTTCCTTCGGAGGTCAGCCTCTGGGTCCTCCGATACTTCTTCCTCCGTCGGAGGCTGGAGCCTTTTACTAGCCTCCACCAACTCCTCCATTTGCTTTTTGTACGAGGAGGAAGAGGCCTTCAACGCCCGTACCTCAGCCATCATCTTCTGGATGGTCCTGAAGTCGGGGCGCACTGGCAACTTCTTGTTGAAGTTGTCTGCAAAGAAGCAAATAAGGAATTAGTACAAGTCTTGGGAGTTCGGAATAAAAAGTAAAGACTTCGGTCCTATTACCTTGAGATGCCATTAAATCGTGAGTGACAAAATGGATGTTCTTTCGGATCAGCCTGTGGTAGGACCTCTTCTTTTGAGGCAACTGATAAATGACACAGATGGTGTCGAAGTCCTCCGTTGACAGCTCACACCGAGGAAGAGAACCTACAAAGGAAACATAATTATTAGACACAATTCGAACCGAAGAGAAATAAAAGAAGCAACTACTACTATACTCACTAAGTGTTGAAAACTTCGTTGGAACTGTAAGAGGCACCAGGGGGTCCCCCTCCATCGTGTCCCATCGCCCTGCTGCCCAGTACCATGAGCTCTTCCATTCTTTGATGGAGCTCGACAGATCGACCACGAATGGAGTGTGGGAACCCCATGACGTAAGGTAATACCACCCTCGGGTCTTATCCCCCCCAGCAGTAACCTTGGGAATATAGACGGTCTGGAAAATGAAAAGGGGCATCTCCACCCCTAATGACGCCTCTTTCCACAACATCCAGGAGCCCACCATTTGGCTCCAGGAGTTCGAATTGAGCTGCGTCGGGGCTAGCCCATAGGACCTAAACACCAACCTACAGAATGGGTGAACGGGCAGCCTAAGTCTGGCCCTAAGGATCGCCTCACTAATGGCTACACAGCCTGGCCTAGGGTAGCAGGCTCTCTCTTCCGGCCCGGGGAGGATCAAGTCTACGCTGTCAGGGATCCTATACTCTGTCCTAAGTCTTCCCAGGTCGGCCTCCCTTAATTTTGATTGGTAGTCCGACGCCCCCCAATGCACAGAGGTATCTGGGGCTATCCGATCGTTTCCATATGTTCTCCCCCTCCCCATTATTGCCTCAGCTATTTCTGAGGAGGTCGCCATAATGGGCTCGTCCACCCTCACTATTTCCAAACCCCTCCCCAAACCAGAACTCCCCTCTAAGGCCATTCTTTAAAATTTTAAAACCCTAAATATGTGCTGAAACTTATGGGTTTGGAGGTTTTTCCTAGCCGAAAATGGTGTAAGGTCGCCGAAAGTCTAGTTTTTCTCGTCGAAATTGCTAGCAAAATGCCGAAAATCTCCAAAAATTCGAGAGCAAAGTATAATCTCAGTTTTGCAAGGGTAGAAAGCCTGAGAAAACCCCAGAGTCTTACTTTTATAGAAAAACAAATTCGATCTCCACCGTTGAATTCAAATGCGATCAATCTAAGCCGTTCGTCGTATCCTCAATCTAGGCCGTTGAAATGAAACGCCAGACTTGATCTACGCCCAAGATGTCACTGTGACTTTCACGCTTGCTTGAAACGCATCACCTCGGTTACAACCAGCCGTCAATAATAATTACTAGCCGCAGCAGCCTTTTAGGAGAATGGGCATGGCACACAACTATCACCTTGAAAACACGCAATAGTTGTCAAATCATTTGACGTTTAAGCCGCCTCAGATTGAGCTCCTCCTCCAACTTTACAAAGCTTGGACGCACCTGACGCGAAGGCCCTTTTGGGTCATCGCCTCGGACGCTGCGTTTCCTCCCATGCTTTCCAATATTTCAGCCATCTCCCAACGCGTCGACTTTTTGGGTCAGCGTACCGGTGGCAGATGAGCTCCTCCTTCAACTTTACCCAGCTTGGACACACCTGACGCAAAGGCCCTTTTGGGTCATTGCCTCGGACGCTGCGTTTCCTCCCATGCTTTACAAAGTTTCAGTCATCTCCCAACGCGTCGACCTTTTGGGTTAGCGCACCGGTGGCAAATGAGCTCCTCCTTCAACTTTACAAAGTTTGGACGCACCTGACGCGAAGGCCCTTTAGGGTCATCGCCTCGGACGCTGCGTTTCCTCCCATGCTTTACAAAGTTTCAGTCATCTCCCAACGTGTCGGTCTGTGGGGTAAACGCACCATATTCGCGAAGTTTCGATGCACCTTACGCGACGTTCCATACTGGTTGACCACCTCGTACGCTACACAATAACGAAACTTTGGCACGTCTGCCTGTTATCATAACCTCGGTTGCTGCAACAGATCAACCCCCAAAACTCCCATAACCTGCGATCCAGTCAGGAAAGCAAGTCCACGCATGATATAAATATTCATCCCCGGACTTGGGGGACCACTGTTACACTCCGATTTCACACACCTCGGATACCGAAGTGTCATCTCGCCTCCGAGGTCAAGGTCAAGTGGACCTTGCGCAGCACCACATATTTCGACCTGGAAACAACCCTTCAGAAGTATATCCGAAGTGATATAGAGATTCCTACTACTGATATGCCGAAGCATCTCACCTCCGAGGTCGAGATCAAGTGGACCCAGGTTAGAAGATCCGCCGCCAATTTGAGATTTATCCTGCACCTAAGGCTTAAATTGATTTGACGTTTCCATGAGGCTAGTTGATGTGACTTATCAACTTTATGTCAATTCAACTCAGAAGAAACAAACTGTCCGCCCACTCTACAAATGCGACTGATTGACGCCCATGAGCAGACGCTTCATACCATCATATGTATACACGCGTTCCACATCCAACGGTTCATACTACCTATAAATACCCAAGGTTTGGCAAGAGGCAAATATAATGAAACTCTTAATACATAGCACTCCATAGCAAGTTTATATATTTTCTCCTCCCCCTTTATTGTTGATTTGGACAGCCCCTGGGTACTGTTCCGATCACCCAAACCTGACTTGACCGTCGGAGTGTATACGGCCGCTGCCACCCCCGCTGGTTCCGGCCGTGTGCGCCTGACTATTCGTTGATTGTGCGCAGGAAGGAACACGTGGAGTAGCTTTCAATTGGCCACGTGGAAGGACCAATTTCCGGGGTCAACAGTATGTCTTGGGAGGTACTTTGACTGTTAAGCCTTTGTTGTAACACGTTTGATATCGAAGTAAAAAAAAAAAAATAGCTACACATCTTACCTGAAGTTTTTCGCTCAATATAGCAAGCTTTTTTAATTTTTCACATAGTCTTAGTGGGTCCATCAGGATATCTGTTAAGCACAAAATTAAATTTTTCCACATTAAGCACAAACATTGAATTAAGTTTCCAATCCACATTATTTTTCCCGATTAGTTGGTTTTGTTTTAGAATTACTAAAAAAATTGGCCAAGTGATATTTTGTATAAAAGTAATCATACATTGCATATTAAAATTGAGCAGTAAATAATAATTTAGCATATAATGCATGAATACATATGTAGATCCATCCAACTACAATAATGCAACGATTACTTGATCTTTATGATCCAACAGGCCCCTCCATTAGAAAGTTCACTCTGTCGACTAATCAAGTTGGGACCCTCCCATTAGACAAACCATATCTGACAACAAATATCTATATAAGTCTAGTATCATTTTATTTGATCACCATGATCATAAACGAGAGCCTCTATAGAAGGTTCGTACATGATCTCTGTTGACATCCGAACTTCGATCTAATAAAAACAGTTCGCTAACCCCATCTCAGTTAAATGTGAGTTCGATCCTTACTCCCAGGTCGGACAATCCCGTCGTTATCGCAGAAAAATATCATGATTATCCCCTGTCACATCACCCTATCAATCAAATACACCTGCTACAAGTGACATCATCACCGTCCGGAACAACAAATCCTAAGTCCTCAAAATCCAGCCCTTTGTAGGTCATCATTACCTGGGGAAAACATTGACACATGGCCACCGGCCTCATTGACCAATCACAAGAGAATTCGACGACTCGAGCTTTGAGCTTGGTACTGTTGCTGATTTGATTGATTTGATGTAATGTCGGCTGAAACTATGTACAAATAGTTGAATAGGACTCTTGTAAAGGGCAAGTGATTTCATACAACAACTCAAGGCATAATTACACTCTCTAAACAAATTTTGTGGTCTTTTTTCAACAATAAATCCCCCTTTTTTTTTAAAGTTGGCTTAAGATTAGCCTTGCTAATTTTGACGTCAACAGTTTGGCGCTAGAAGGAGGGCCCTAATTGTGAAAAATAGTCTCATTCTCTCCACAAAATTTGAGAGCCATGAGTCGTAGCTCAAATTCCATAAATCCATTTCATACCCACCTTCATGAAACGAATACACCACCAAGTTCTCCACGACGACAGGACCCTCAAACGATCGCCTGAGGAAAACCTGTACCAGCCATCAATGCAACTCCCTGGGAGTGCATAAGACAAACGTATGGGAATCCGAGCTCATTCCACTAGACCCGTGGACCAGGATCGAAGGAGAAGAACCCGCCGAAGAACTAGAAAGAGTTCAAGTCTATGCCAAAGACCTAACAAAGGAGCTCAAAGTTGAGTGGGAGCTGCAGCCATCCACCCAAAACGAAATTGTGGCCTTCCTTAGACAAAACCTTGATGTCTTCGCCTGGAATCACGGGGACATGAGAGAAATAGACCCCAACATCACATGCCACAAATTACAGGTGAATCCTTCAGTTCGGCCAAAGCAGCAAAACAACAACCTCTAAACCCTGAAAGATATGAAGCACTCAACAAAGAGGTGCAAAAACTGTTGCATAACGATTTTCTCCGTGAGGCCAAATACCCGAAGTAGGTCGTAAATCCGATCCTTGTGAAAAAACACAACGAAGATTGGAGGATATGCATAGACTTCACCGACCTCAACAAAGCATGCCCAAAAGATAGTTTTTTGTAGATCAATGGTGGATGCCACTGCCGGACACAAACTACTCAGCTTCATGGACGCGTATTCCGGATATAACCAGATACCGATGTACGGCCCAGATCAAGAAGATACTTCGTTTGTAACTGACCAAGGTCTTACTGCTATAGAGTAATGCCATTTAGTCTCAAAAACGCTGGTGCGACCTACCAACGACTAGTGAATTCTATGTTTTCCCAACAGACCGGAAAAACAATGGAAGTGTATGTTGACGATATGCTGGTCAAAAGCATCAAGGCCAAGGATCACTGTCAGCACCTGACCGAGATGTTTGATATACTGAGGAAGTATGGAATGAAGTTGAACCCAAGGAAATGTGCTTTCGGGATCAGCTTTGGAAGACTCCTATGTTACATTGTGAACAACCGAGGAATCAAGGTAAATCCTGAAAAAATACAAGTTGTCATCCAAATGAGGCCTCTAACTAAACCTAGAGAGGTAGAAATATTAACCAGAAGGATTGCCGCCCTCAGCCGGTTCATATCTTACAAAGTCCTACTATATACGCAGGCCGATCTAAGGCTGTACGTGTTACCCTTAGTGGACATTCCTCCTAAGGAATCTTATAAAGCCCTGCTATATACACAGGCCAATCTAAAGTTGTACGTGTTACCCTTAGTGGACATTCCTCTTAAGAAATCTTACAAAGTCTTGCTCCATACACAGGCCAATCTAAGGTTGTACGTGTTACCCTTAGTGGACGTTCCTCCTAAAGACTCTTACAAAGCCCTGCTCCATACGTAGGTCGATCTAAGGTCATAAGTACTGCGACCCTTAGTGGACATTCCTCCTAAGGAATCTTACAAACCCCTGCTACATACGCAGGCCGATCTAAGGTTGTACATGTTACCCTTAGTGGGCATTCCTCCTAAGAAATCTTACAAGGCCCTGTTACATACCCAAGCCGATCTAAGGCTGTACGTGTTATCCTTAGTGGACATTCCTCTTGAGGAATTTTACAAAGCCCTGCTTCATACGCAGGCCGATCTAAGGCTGTATGTGTTACCCCTAGTGGACATTTCTCCTAAGAAATCTTACAAAACCCTGCTACATACGCAGGCCGATCTAAGGCCGTACGTGTTACCTTTAGTGGACATTCCTCTTAAGAAATCTTACAAAACCCTGCTCCATACGCAGGTCGATCTAAGGTCGTAAGTGCTGCGACCCTTAGTGGACATTCCTCCTAAGAATCTTACAAAGACCTGCTCCATACGCAGACCGATCTAAGGTTGTGCGTGTTATCCTTAGTGGACATTCCTCCTAAGGAATCTTACAAAGCCTTGCTCCATATGCAAACCGATCTAAGGTCGGAAGTATTGCGACCATTAGTGGACATTCCTCCTAAGAAATCTTACAAAGTCCTGCTCCATACTTAGGGCGATCTAAGGTCGTAAGTGCCGCGACCCTTAGTGGACATTCCTTCTAAGAAATCTTACAAAGCCCTGCTACATACGTAGGCCGATCTAAGGCTGTACGTGTTACCCTTAGTGGACATTCCTCCTAAAGAATCTTACAAAGTCCTGCTACATACGCAGGCCGATCTAAGGTCGTAAATGCTACGACTCTTAGCAAAAATTCATATTTGGAAATTCTACGAAGCCCAGCAGCATGTGCAGGCCGATCTAGGTTCGCATGACTTACGAGTTCTATCACATACGCTGACTAGAAAATATTCCATCGTTAAAAATTCACGAAATTATGAAATAAGTAATAAAATTTAGACCCCACAAAAAAAAAACATGCATTTTTATAAGCATTCAAAATAGAGTACGGCTCATCTCCGAACACAAACAAGATATCCATAAAGTTTAACAAATTCATCACAAATCCAAAAAATGTCTTAAGAAGAGCTAGAGGGAGAGAGGTCCTCGCGAGAAGTGACATCATCTTCATCAGCAGGAGAAATTTGAACCATGCCGCTTCCAACAAACGCTGAAGCTCTTCATTCTGCTCTTCCACAGCCTCCTCAAGGAAACCCACGTCGAACCCTGACCTCTCTCTGCGAATGTGTTTTACTATACCTCCAGAGCCACGACATAGCATCCTGAGCAAGAGCGTCAAACTCGAAGGATGACCTCTCGCAACCCTAGATTCAGCCTCCTCAACTCTACACATCACCTCTCTCGCTCTCTCATTTGCCTCCCATACCTTCTCCACAGCCTCCTCAGTCCGAACTCTCTTTTCCTCAATCCTCTTCTTCTCAACCTCAGCCCTACGATCGGCCTCCTCCCTTAGAACTCTAATCTCCCACATCCACTTCTCTTCCATCTCTAGCCTCGAGTTCAGCTTAAACCCCATCATGTTAAGCTTTTTCTCATATTCTTTTTCTTTTATTGCAAATTGAGCTCTCTCAGCCTCCATGTTGTTATACAAATTCAAGGCCTGATCCTTGGCCTTCGTTAGTTTGTTGAGCTCAGATTTCACCTACATTAAAATTCATAAATTAAGCATCTCGCAAATATGTAAATCATAAAATAAAACGAAGTAACAAAAATATCTTATCAGCTACGACCGTCATGTACAGGATAGAGCGATGGTCGTAGAGTTGAGCAGTCACTAGGGCCTCGCCTATAGGCATCTCATTAAGGAAGCCATGCTCCCTTTCACCCCAACTACTGGTAAGCAGGTCTACAGAATCACGCAGAGGTGGGGGAAGTGTAGCAGTAACCTCCCTCGATGGAGATGGAACTCGCAAGTAATCCAGGAAGATCTCTGGATGGTAGCCTAGCAGACTGTCCAATGATGGCCTCTGTAAGTTCGGGCACCTCTCCTGCACCCTTGCCAAGCTAGTCGAAGCAAAAGTAGGTGCCGCAGGAGGTGGCAAAGTATGAGCTGGTGACGACAAAGTGATGGCCACCAAAGGAGAAGAACTCAACGCAGGATCAGCTTTAGGGACCCTTGGTGCGGTCGGCATACCATTACCGTTCCTCTTCAAGGCGACCTCGTCCTCCACTTTCTCAGAACGATTTTCATCCCATTCTAGGACGTCTCTCTTCTTAGCCTTCGCTGCGACCGCAACTTTTGCCGCCTTTTATCCCAACATTTTTGAATTGTGAGCTGTAAACAAAAAAGTATGTCAGTACTCAACTCTAACAAATATCACCTCAATAAACCAATCAAAACCGACCTGAACTGGTCGAAACCAATGTAGACGCTGCGACAGTAGAAGGCCCCGGCACCCTGGTTTGAATCAAGTCGGCCTGAAAAAGGTTGGAATTCGAGAGCAAAAATTTGTAAGATCTCTGTTTCTTTGGCAATGCACGAATTGCTTCTGCTCGCCTCTAAGTGTCTTTCTTCAATGTAGGCCTCTTGTAATCTGCACAGTAACATGATATCAATTAGAGCCGTTCGGAATACAATCTAGGTCAAAACATCAAGAGGCAGTTACTTACATAACGAGTGATAAAGCACTGGGACCACGTCGTCCCTATTCGTCTCGGCAGAATGAAACCGTCACTCCCCCGACACATAGAACCACTCTTCCTTCCATTTCTTAATCGAGGAGGGGTATCAAAACTAGAGAACCTTCCATCCTTGGCCTAACACTTGTGTACCACCAACTCGAGTTCTTTCCATCTTTCTTAAAAGTAAATAAAGAGTTGAACTGTTCAATCGTAAGCTCAGGGTTACCTAATCTATCCCACAGAATAAACGTGGCGATTAGAGTCTGCCACCCAATTGGGTATAACTGGGTCGAAGCTATGCCCTAAGAAGACAAGAACTTACGGATAACCCTAGGAATAGGTAATCTCAGCTCGACTTGAAGGATG
The DNA here is from genome assembly GCF_002742605.1 of Olea europaea var. sylvestris. Classification (NCBI taxonomy): domain Eukaryota; kingdom Viridiplantae; phylum Streptophyta; class Magnoliopsida; order Lamiales; family Oleaceae; genus Olea; species Olea europaea. The sequence continues at coordinate 12,601,475 of NC_036243.1, read as the reverse complement.
CCAAAATTCAATGCGACACATCCCATAGGGAGAGCGTCAGCATGGTTAGATGGTTCAGGGATTATCATAATTACCGAACTCGAAATATCATATTTTGCCCTCCAACCAGCTAACATATCACCCGTAACTATCGACTTGTAAGAACCAGCCCCCCACTCCAACTGATAGCTCCCTTCACTACCCATAGGGGAACCTACCTCCTCATCTACCTTGTCTCACCCCATCTCCCCAGGACGGGCCAAAGTAACGGGATTAGTACAGAAATAGGAACAGGAGTAAAAATCTCTTTACACCCCGAGGATGAACTAGAAGTAGAAGGGCCGAATTCTTCTTGTTGATTTCCCCAGGATTGAACCCTCAACTTATCCGAATTCGTGGAAAATAACAAAACAAACAGACTAAGTGAAGAAGCGAAGGAATACCTGGGAACTCAAAGGAAGACCTTACTCAAATGACAGACAGGGCGCGCTCGGAATTCCTTGGTGCTTTGAGAGAAAACCGTGTAAAGTAAAAAAGACAAAATGAAAAGCCATCTAATATTTAAAAAGAAGAAAGATAAAGGGTTTAATCTGTGCCGTTAGTTCAAAATAAAGGAGGGAAGATCTGCGGTTGAAATGTCTCCTGGGCAAAACAACATAGCATCAGGAAACTTATCAAAGAGGCTATATAAAAATGTCATATAGCTCATCCCTACCCAGGTATGACACTTGGCATAATAATAATTACTTTTTATGGAAAAATAACCCGTAAAGTCAGAAGGTCAGCCACCTTACGGAAGAACTGACCTGGGGGTAATTGTTGACATCCGAATTCCGATCTAATAAAAATAGTTCGCCAACCCCACCTCGGTTAAATGTGAGTTTGGTCCTTACTCCCAGGTCGGACAATCCCGCCTATCTTAGAAAAACATCATGATTACTCTCTATTACATCACTCTATCAATCAAATACACTTGCCACAGGTGACATCATCACCGCTCGGAACAACCAATCTTAAGTCCTCAACCTCCAATCATTTGCAGGTAATCATTACCTAGGAAAAACATTGACACATGGCCACCAGTCTCATCGACCAATCACAAGAGAATCAGCGACCCGAGTTTCGAGCTCGGTACTGTTGCTGATTTGATGTAATGTTGGCTGAAACTATGTATAAATAGTTGAATAGGACTCTTATAAAGGGCAAGTGATTTCATACAACAACTCAAGGTATAATTACACTCTCTAAACATATTTTGTGGTCTTTTTTCAACAATAATCGCCCTTTTTTCTTAAAGTTGGCTTAAGACTAGCCTTGCTAATTTTGACGTCAACAATCTCGATTTGAGTGTATAACTTTTGTCTAAATCTCTAGATAATTAAAAATAATTTCTTCATCTATAGGATGATCAAAAATTATATTCTTCTCTAGACGATCTTAACATGAAGACTGTGGATTTTTATTTTAAGTAAACACTCACTCCCACTTAATATTTTTTAAGTGATGGATTTTATTAATAAATAATCACCAATTGTTCACATTAATTAGATTAATATACAGTATAATTATTATGAATTTTTTTTGAGAAAAAATTAATCTAAATTAAATTGATCAAAGAAAATTTAAATAATTATCAATTATTTACACTAATCAAATTAATATACAGTTTAATTATTACGATTTTCTATCCAAAAAAATTAATCTAAATTAAATTAATCAAAGAAAAATCGATGTTGAATGATATGTATCATATTCATAGTATCACGAGCGTTATTATAAATAAATCTATATGTCATGATATAAAGAATGACAATATTTCAAACAATATAAAGCATCCATAAAGTAATAAAATTAACGATTATTTGTGGCCCAAAATGACTTAAAAATTAAATTAAAAACAAATTGGACCCAAGCTCAATATTTAATCTAAATTTTTAGCACAAAATCTTTAAGGATCCACCAATAGCGACCCAAATAGAAATAGGACTCCGCCACCTGCCTAAAAAAAATTAATTGATTTTGAATTCGACTTATTCAGATCCGACTCGATTTGTAAAAATTAAAAAAAAAAAAAAGGAACCAAAAGTCATCCCCAAATCTGCACACAACTAGGTGCTGCTTACTCCTCGATTGGCAGCTAACTCTACTTGTTTTGGCAACCGCATGCTGCCTACTACGTCCGATAGCATTTGCTGTCACGCAGCAATAATATGCTGATTTTTTTTGCTATAATTCTTGAATGCTTCTTCCTATCCATCTTCAAATTTATGTCTTCATTCTTCAATCAACTTATAAGATTCAATAACTGCAAGAATTACATACTTCATATGTCTCATAGGCTTACAATTTTGAATCTAATCAAGATGATAGAGCCGTAATCCACCTAACTTGTTACATACTCAAAATAACAAATTACAATTGGGAACTGGCCAAAATAATGGGATCACAATTTAAAATAATTCAACCATTCAATCAACATAGAATAAAGTATTTCTTAATATCACTCGACCAGAAAATGCAATCAAAATTCAGAAATAATAAGCACTTGAATGATCTAAATTGCTCTGATACAGTTGTTGAAATGCGGAAGTGGAATTATTCGAAAATTAAAAAGAAAACTTTAATTCAATAAGTAAGATCATCTAAATGTCCACGTATATGTTATATCAAGAATAATGGATTCGAAGTCAATTCTTTAATAAATTATAAATCACAAACTTTCAACTTTTCGAGTTATGAACTTCCAGCTTTTTAATTCAAAGAATTTGATGGTTCAAACCTCCAAGTTTTCTATGACATTCTCCAGTGTTAAGATTACACCGGTGTGTAGGCACCTTCTTTTAAGTAAATTAAGAAATTAATTTTTGATCTGAACAATTGATAAGAGCAAGAAAAATATTATTTTATGTCTGCTTGGACAATTGATAAGAGCAAGAAAAATATTCTTTTCTGTCTGATTTTCTCTCTAAAGTTGAACACCATGAAATTATGTATTATAATTGTTATACAATTTCATAGGATGTCTAGTTTCCATCTATTCTTAATATATAGAGATAGAATAGTAACAATCCTTGTACAGTAATAATTTCACATTCAAATAAGAGTTCTAATTAAAATTTAAGTATGAATTTTAATTAAAATCCTAATCCAATTTATTTACATTTAGTTAGATGTATAGTCCTAGAGCTTCAATTACAATTTTATAATTAAGTTTACAACTTTCATAATTAATTACAACTAAGTGCAAAACTTTATTGTAATTACAATTAAATCCAAAATTATTATAATTATCGTAATTAAGTTTCAATACCTTATAAAGCTACTGCAGGGACTTGATCGGACATATATTATCCGAACTCCAGTAATTGGATCGTGTATAGTCGGTCTTAGACCATCCAATCTAATTATTAGTCTTTATTTTTTTTTACTAAAGGCAACTCTTAGAATATATAATTTCACAGAAGCCAATAAGTCTACAGTACTTTTCTTTGACCTATCATATATACATTTTATCTCCATCCAAGGTTCGATAATTATGTACGAGCATAAATGACTGTTTTGCCCTTAATTATCCTCACTAATTTAAATTTTATTTTCTTTAATAGTCCTACGAACTAATTACAGATGTCGAAGTTTAGCTGTAGCAAAACCCTGAGCCTGGATTTTAACCGTTCAACAAAAAATATTTAAATTGTCATTCTACCCATTTTTTAGGGTGACGATTCCTGACATGAATTTATGTTCTCTACTCCACTCATTCTCAAGTTCCCAACTCATCAAGATATTTGATCAATCAAATTGATCTCACCCATTGATGAATCAAAGAACCATTAAAGTCACGAAATAATTCTGTCAAGGATTTAGATGAAATCACAGCGGTCAAATGAAATTCGATTCTCCCCACGATCATAACATAATTAAACTCGACACGTGGTCTGTTCAATACACTCCAAGTATACTAGTGTCACTTTTAACTATTTTTGTTATAGTACAAATCACAAAATCTAATAGTGAATCGATCAACACTACAACCTTCCAGTACAAGGTGTCAACCCTTATACATTGATTGTGAATAAATTATTTACGATCAAAATATAAGTTGTATCATACTATACCTCTCAACGCAAGTGTCTAACTTATATTATTATAAGTGATCATAACCACTTTAATTCGCATGCTCAATATAAATAAATGCAATAAATAAATAAAATCACAATTTATTTATTATAAATTATTATTTTATTATAGTAAAATATACTATGTGGGTACATAACCCTACAGAATCCAATATCGACTCCATTGAGGCTTTTCCAAGGAAACTAAGCCAATTGACTCAATTTACATATTTTTGCTCTGGATTTTGAATGTGGGTTTTCAAGGAATTTTTCTTTTTTCATTGGTGAATGATCTTATGTGTAGATATTTAGTTTCTTATTTTTCTTTGCCCAATTAATTTCTGTTGATTTTCACTATTCACTTTGGGTTTGATTTTCTTTTTCCAATTAATTTAGCTTATTGTGGACCACCGCGATAATGGTGGTGGTGAGAGAGAACGAGGAATATGAAGGTAGGTTTGGTTTTTGGGGTGTGGGGATGGGATGGGGGTATAGTGTGGGTTAGAGAAAAAGAAGAAGAATTAAGCATAATTTATTTTGGCTCATTTGTTCTTTTTTAAAATATTTTGGGACAATGATTATAATTAGTCTTTTATTTTTTCTTTTGTTTTATTTAATTGGGAGGGTATATTTGTCCTTTTATAAATTTTATTGAAAAATAGACGGTAAAGGGTATTCTACACAATTAAGTAGGGGATTTTCGACAGTTTACACAATAAGTAGGGGGTTTTGTCCCGTTTAGCCATAAAAGAATTAATAATGCTATATATTATGATGATGATTATAGATTATCGATGATGTGACAGTCTACGCGGAATAATAGGATTAGGCAGTTCATTTTTTATGAGAAAGTGGGAGGAGACGTGCCTCAATAGAGAGAAAAATATGAGAGATAATGAATTTCCACATCAAGATATTCCACTGTCATTAAGATGAATAGCATTAAAAATGAGAAAATTGCACTTCATGTGTTTTTGGATTTTTAAAAATGTCACTTTTTAAAATCATTGCAAAATTGTCATTTTTGGACATTTTTGCCTCCAATAGAATTTAAATATCCTACAATTCCTTGAATTAACAACATAAAAAAGTTGTACAAAAGTGGAAAAAAAATTGACAATCAATCACCAGCATGTTTCTTTGCCCATGTAATTCTATTTTTCAATTTGTTCACCTATTCTACATTCCCACACAATCATTGCAAAATTTCTTCTTTTTTCTTTTCTATGTTTCATCTTTCGATTTTTTTAATTGGAAAAATTGCAGTAGACGTCCAAAACCTTTGACTTTTTTGCAGACTTTACCCTAACCTTCAGTTTATACTTCCATGAGTCCCAAACATTTGAAAAACTAGTACCTCGGGTCCAAATTGATGGATTCTATCCATGTGATTTTTAGTTGACAAAGAAAATGTGTTTTAAACAAATTTAAAGAGGGCAAGATGGCAATTTCGTCATTTTCCACATAAAACAATTACAATAATTAAAACAAACAAGAAAGAGTAAAATAAAATGAAACCGTTCATCTTCCCTACCCACCTCGACCCCAACCTATCCAACCCTAAAACCAAAAATCAGAAAACTAGTCATCGCCTTCCATGTAGAAAATTGCAATGCTGCACTGCCACTGGAAACGAAGTGAAGGAGAACACTATTGCTCAGTAGTTTCGATTTTAATACCAAATTTCTGATATAGTTGCTCTCCAACTACCAAAACACTGAATACGTCTCCTAGAATAAAGAAGCACTATGCTAAACGAAGATAAAAATATACCTTGAAATACTAGTAAGATTAATGGGGAAAATGGGATTGTGCTTGCAATTAGGGCTCCATCTTCCCATCAGAAATATCATTGTTGGTCAAAAATTTGTCAACAACTCGAGTAAAAAAATCAGCTTCATTCAACCTCAAGCGGGCGTCATCATATGATCCATAAAACTCAATTAAGCATTCCATAATGGAAGGATTGGATAAAATATGACATGAGTTAGTATTGGGGGCACATGAAATTTCTAATTATTGTGCAATTGCCCTAACATAATTGTAATTTTCTCCATGGAAATGGAGTGAAAGAGAACCTATGGGCAACGATGAATACGAACTTGAAAGGGATAGCTC
>NC_036243.1:12583558-12592789 GCF_002742605.1 Olea europaea var. sylvestris | reverse complement strand
AACAATAAGAACTCTTCACAATTAATATATTGACATTTAATAGCATGAGAATAATACTTTCAAATATTTAAATCCATTCAACAAAAAAGGTAAATGAATGGTTGAATCCTAACAGTTTCTAAATGTTAAGCTCGACAGTTTACATTTCTAATCCAATGGTTTCGAAATGTCGAATTCGACAGTTGAATTGTCGGGAAGCTTGAAAACATGTATTTGATACCTTGAAAGAAATTATTAAAAATATTAATGGTGATAATCAATTCTCAACTACAACATTACAACATTTTTTGAAAAAAATAAATAACTCAATTCTTCATCAAATACGAACTCCTTCACATTTTGTAAATGATATTGGTATCTTTGCTCTTCAAAAATATCTCAAAAACCAAACAAATCAATGAATAGGAATTTCAAAAATTTAAAATAAATATGACCAAGTTGTATTTAATAATTACAAAATAGTAAGCTACAAGATAAAAATATAAAAAATTTCTAATAGTTAACCTCTCAAAATGGATGATGAATCCAATATTAATGTCTTTTTGATGAAAAATGAAAAAGATGAATAAGAAGTTAGGAATTGTTAATGGTAAGAAGATATGTGTTTGTGTTTATCTTTTTAAATTCTTTTATTTATTTGTACCAAAATTCAATATAATAATCATATATCCGATGGTTATAATATATAAATTAAATCATCTCATCATAATATTAATGGCTTTCAAATCAAGTATTATATGCTTCTGAAAAGACATCACTAATAGTAATTTGGGCATTTCACACCAAAAAAGTGTCATTTTTGAGCATCTTTAGTTAAAATGAAATTTTTTTATGGATTTCAAAATTTAGGGACATTTATGAAAATTCTCCTTAAAAGTTATCTAAAAGAATTATTGTTTTACAAAGTAATAATGCTATTTGTACAATGGTAGGTTACAAAATAAGTTGACAAAGACACGTGTACGGTCAAGATCACAAGCCTTCGGATGGTTGTGATTTTAAAAGAAAGAAGTGGCACTTTAAGGCGCCAAACTACGGATACTGCTATAATAATACTAAAACCTTATTTTACCAAAATAGTGTTGAAATTGAAGATTGCATAAGGATTTTCAAAGCTAATTTTACATCCTCTAAATGTCAAAAATCCAACGTAGCGTAGCGAAAAATCCAACACTAAATACAATATTTTCCCCAATCTTTTGCAGCAAAAGTCCAACAATTTTCCCAACATAGTGCGGCAAAAATCCAACAACGACCAAGTAGCGAGACCCAACATCGCCATCATGTTCGAGCTTGCACCTCAGTCCATCTTCTCCGCTCCAACCCATATTCTCCATCTCCAGCAACTCTCAGTCGTTACATAAGAAGGTGTGGATGCTTTTGTTTTATAGGTTGGAATTTCTTGGTTTAAGTGGAGCTGAAATTTTTTATTCAATGACTAAAAGTATGCTGATTACTATTTTGTAATATTAGAAATTCTCATTGATTGTGCAACAACGGCCATTGTTTTAGTATTTATATGTTTACTTACTCATCGAACTTGGAGATTGAATTAGATTTTGATGGTGTTTCAAAAATGGAACTAATTGCAAAGGTAGTTGTATGAATGAAAAATTCGATTTGTGATAGGGCTACTGAAGTATTGCATTTTAATTTTTCGAAATCTTACTTGGATTTTTGCATCAATTAATTCAGTTACAAAGGATACGAAATTTCGAACATTCTTGAAATTAACATCTTTTTTACTGAATTGTAAGATTTCCTTTTTAATTAGTTCATTCATTTGTTAATTTTAGTTATCCAAAAAAAGATGGACTTTTGCCCTAAATATTCAGTGATGAAAATTATGGGAGGTTGGTACACATATCCACTAAAATGAACTACATATTTGTGAGCTACGTGTTTAATCAAAGTTTAATATCAGTTGATGACATATAGCATTTAGAACACGTAAATATTGGGTGAGTGTTTATGTTTTACAGAAGAAGAGAATATGGAAGATGTTTTGTTCGTTGATTCTAAAATCAGAATGTGGACGACAGTGTAAATGTTGTGGAAGATGAAACTGTAGGAAGAGATGATTTTCCTGTGTCCGAGGTTGTTATATGGTTCAAGGATATAAAAAAAAAAAAAAAAGTGGACAATTTTTATGCAAGATATGCTTATGTCGTGGGTTTTCCAATTAAGAAGAAGAGTTCAACGAAGGATGCTGATGGTGTTTTGAGATATGTCACATTGACATGTAGTCGCAAATGACGAAGAAGTTGTAATACAAGCAATTCTATGAAGCCCCAACCAACAATTCAGATAGGTTGTAAAGCTAGAATCTCTGTATCTTTCGATATCCATGGTTACTGAAAAATTAACACAATGGACTTTGAACACAACCATAAGACAAGTCCTACTTAATTCAAGTTGTATCGATGCAATCGAAAATTAAGTACACACGTGAAACGAAAGGTTGAAGTGAACGATATGACTAGAATACCATTGCAAAATGTATTAACTCCGCAGTTGTTTGAAGCAGGGGCTATGAGAATATGACTTGCATGGAAAATGATTATTGAAACTATATTGAATAAGTGAGATGACTAAGACTTGGTGAGAATGATGCAGCAGCAATATAGTCTTACTTTTCTAAAATGCAAGCATAATGCTCGAAATTTTACTTTAGTATTAACTTAGATGACGCATCTGAAGAATGTTTTTTGGACAGACAATTGATGTAGGTAAGCATACAAGGAGTTTGGGGATGTCACATTTGATACTACTTACCTTACTAATAAGTACGACATACCGTTCGTCCCTTATGTTGGCGTAAATTATTTTAGACAATCAACATTGTTGGGTTGTGGTTTGATATCGAATGTGGACACTAATACATTTGTATGGTTGTTCAGGACATGGCTTCAGTACATGCATGGTCAAGCTTTGCACAGAATAATTACATATCAAGGCAGAGCCGTGCAAAATGTAATTCAGATAGTCTTTCCGAATACAAAGCATAGTTGGTGTTTGTGGCACATTTTTGAAAAAGTTGCTAGAAAAGTTTGGATACCGTGTGGATAAGTCTTCGATATTTTTAGCTATACACATTTTGGTATATGATTCACAGTTCATTGAAGAATTCGAGGATGGTTGGAATTGATGATTGATACATATGGCTTGCATTATAACGATTGATTACCGAGATTGTATGAAAATAGAGGTCATTAGTCATTAGGTTTCGTGTTTCTTGAAAACAACTTTCTTGGTTGGGATGTCAATAACACAAAGAAGTGAGAGTATGAACGCCTTATTTGATGGTTATGTGTATTCCAAGACATCATTGAAATAGTTTGTCGAACAGTGTGAAAGGGCACTGTGGAATAATGTTGAGAAAGAATTTCATGTGATTTCGAGTCTTTCTCTCAAATGGTATCGTGCGCAACAATGTACGAAATGAAAAAACAATATCTGAAAGTGTACACCATTTCAAAGTTCGGGAAAGTTCAAGGTGAGTTTAAAAGGAAGGTTTATTACGACCTCATATCCACTTCAGAAGAACATATGGGGACAACGTATGAGGTATGTGAAGATGTTTTGTTGGGCGATCAACGAAAGGAAAAATATTTCTAGTCTCATTCAATAGAGAGAAATGTGAGATTATTTGTAGCTAACACTTGTTCGAGTTCTGAGGAATAGTATGTAGGCATGCAATCGCAGTATTGATATGTAATGACGTAACTATAATGTCGAATCGGTACATACTGCGAAGATAGAGAAGAGATGTCAATAGAGCACACACGAGGGTCACAATTAGTAATCCCGGACAATTGAGGTACGATGATATATGTCAAGCATTCTCCAAAGTGGTAGACCTTCCAGCTGATGATGAAGGGCGATATCGTGTGATCATGAATTGGATAGAAACTCAAAATAAAGAGCTTAATTTGACAAAGTCAAGTTCAGATAGTAATACCATTTCATAGTGTACTGCACCTCAAGATCCTACGAGCAGGAGCATTAGGGATCCGAAATCGTCGAAGACAAAGGGGACGCCGCCAAAGACAAAATGGAGAAAAGGTCCATTAGAGGTGAGCGCTAAAAAATGAAAGGTATATTCTTATATCATACTATTTTATTCACTTTAATATATGCACTAAGTAATATTCGTTATGGTGTACATGTAGGTACGATCGGATCGAACAAAAGGAAAGAGACCAACATCGAAGCATAGTAGCATAGACAATGGTGTACCCAAGGTTCCACCTCTTCCTCAACAATAACATTCCATGCTGATGTCGTTCTCGTATTCATAACTCCTATTAGTTAGTATATTAATTATAGCGTGTCGTAAGCACTTTAAGTTGTATTAATGCCTGTGAATTGATATTGGTCGAATGGATGAGTCATGTGTATACACAACAAGTGCCATCTTTTACTTTGATCCCTCCGACAACCACAAATGTTACTTTCAATTCACAAGGTACATAAATTTTTAAATAACAATCCTTGAATTTGAATACTTTCTCTTCGTTCATTAATTTTAATTTGCACGTTAGGTTATGCGATCCTTTATAGCTATCCATGTTTACCGCATCATGGTGGGACCATTTGAATTCAAGCGAACAAATAAGCAAAGTTGATGCTGCTGCTTTTTATGTAGATGTATGGATTACTAAATGAGAGAAATGTTATCTGTCCTTTATGAGATGTTTATGATAATTTTGGAACACATTAAGTGTTTTTTCTTGTAAGTAATTTGCTCTTTCATGGTTGAATTCCAAAGAGTCTTTCTTTTTGTTCACGTTTAATTTGTTTGACAATTATTTTAGTGTTGGACTACTGAAGGATCTTGAACCAATCACACAAAAATGAATAGAAGAGAATGTTCAATTTTTAACAAACTTTTGTTAATTCTTTTCATGTGATGAACTCTCCCTTGCTACAATGAAGACATCAAACACCAACTTTAGTTTTGTTTGCAACTCTGCCTTATTCTAATATATACTGTTGTTGATTACTAAATGCTTGATTGATATAACTTGATCCATAAAGATCATATTGTTCATGCATTTTTAATTTTTTTTGTTGATATTCTCTAAATTCTTGTATGGATTAATCTTTCGACAAAAGTTCTACGGTTAAATGGAATCCTTTCATATCTATATTTATGCATTTCACATATATCGTTGACAGAGAATAGAGATTGTCCGTTCATATTTCCCTTTCTGCTAAATCTATAGATGCTTGTTGTGGATTTTGAATACTTCATTAGTTATACCCTTTATGTGGTAGTGTTTGTGTTTTCTCATGGACGAATTTGTTTGCATTGGTATATTTTGGTGGACGTGGTGGTAGTTGTGGTAAAAATGAAGTATTGAGAGTCATAATTTATAAGCAGGTCATGGAGGAGCACTGGTCCCCAAGAGTCATGTTCTGAAGTATTTTAAATCTACTTGCACAACAAAAAGTACCAAAACTTGCGATGCAAATATTGAATTTGAAGTAGGAGTATAGCTGCAACTGAAGAGTAAAAAACCATAAGAAAAAAAAGTCATTACGAATTCCTTTTCTTTTCCATTTTGGAAGCAAAAAGAAGCATCAAGATGTCCACTAGTAAGCTCATTGTAATAGGATGCTCATGTTAAACTCTAGTGATACCAAAATCAACAAACACACTGCACTAAACTAATTGACTAAATTGAGAATTACAGCTTCAATAAAATTTATAGAACTATTTCACCAAAAATTGTACTTTTCAACCATGGAAGATGATACAAAATAGCATGCATTGTATACATAGATAGCCAATCATTAACCACTAATCAAGCTATCTCCATCCCCTTCACTTTCACTTCGACAGGTATTTTCCCCGAAAGACTGTCCATTCACGTTCACAGAAATCAACAATTTTTCTTCGTTATTTAGCTAACATTCGTGACATATCTTCAACTTCTTTGCGTACCATTGTTTCACCCAAAGTAACTCTACTGTTACTCGATTCACCAGCTGCTTCTCCATCATTGTACCTGATGTGAACCCCGTAGCAATGGAAACTACGAAACCCACAACTAGATTGATGCGGAATCCAAGAACGCCAATACTAATCCGATTTTGGATCTTGAACCCCAATAATCGAACCAAATAACCTCGGATTAGCGAAGAATCTGAAACCCCTTGATTACAATCAATGAAACCCACAATCCGACATCAAGAACGCCACAAGAAATCGATTCTTGATAAGTTCTAAGTTTGTCCAATGAAGAACAATTGATTGAAAGAAAATTTCTCTCTCTGTATTAATTTCAGCAAAAGTTTTTTTTACATAATGAAAAGAGTTTCCTATTTATACTATGGCATAAAAAACGTCCAAATTAATCAAAATATGGTAATATTTTGATTTCACAAGAGTTCTACCAGCATTAGAAGATTCGGCAAAAAATTTAAAAAAACGAATTTTTTTTCACTTTTTAATCTATGCGGCCGCATAGATCATTTCTATGCGGTCGCGTAGATCACTCCAGCCAACCACAGGTAGTTTCGGTGGCCTTCTATGTGACCGCATAGGCCGTTGAGCCTGCGGTCGCATAGACCAACTCCGTGCCGCCTTCGTCCGCTTTTTATCTCGTTGATCCAAGTTCCTTCGGCCTTCGACCCCAACATGAAACTTGTTCCATTTGACCTCCCGAACATTGTTTCATCGATCGTTTGCTTGACAAGCAATCCCATCGCTTCTTTCACTCGCTTCGTCCTCGATCGCGTCATCGGTCCGCCTTCGATTATCAATGGATCCTTTCCGTAACTCGTCGCTTGACTCGCTTCGGTTGTGGACGTGCCTTGATTCATATCATCCCCTCCCTCTTCGAAAGGATTCGTCCTCGAATCTGAACCTGCATCGAAAAGAGATAGATCAGCAACATTAAAAGTAGCTGAAACATTATACTCACCTGGTAAGTCCCCTTTGTAGGCATTGTCGTTGATCCGCTCGATGACTTGAAACGCTCCATCGCCTCTTGGTTTCAACTTCGACTTCCTCTGTTCTGGAAAACGCTCCTTTCTGAAATGCACCCAGACCCAATCTCCAGGTTCAAATGTAACGCGTCTCCTTCCTTTATTTGCTTTTGATGCAACCAGCTTTCCTTTCTCTTCGATCTGTATCCTGACCCTTTCATGGAGTGCTTTCACCATCTCTGCCTTGCGTTTCCCATCCAAGCTACCTCGTTCATGCACAGGTAAAGCTATTAAATCCATAGGTGTTAGTGGATTAAAACCATAAACAATCTCAAAAGGAGAAAATGAAGTAGTAGAATGTATGGCTCGATTATATGCAAACTCTATGAATGGTAAACACTCTTCCCATGATTTCAAATTTTTTTTGACTACTGTCCTAAGCAATTGTGTCATAGTTCGATTTACCACCTTAGTTTGACCATCTGTTTGTGGGTGACAAGTTGTAGAAAACAATAACTTAATTCCTAACTTACTCCACAAAACACGCCAAAAATGCCTCAAAAATTTCGCATCTCTATCTGACACTATACTCTTAGGTACTCCATGTAAACGTACTATTTCCTTAAAGAACAAGTCCGCAATATTAGTAGTATCGTCAATTTTATGACATGGTATAAAGTGCGCCATCTTACTAAACCTATCGACCACTACAAATATTGAATCCCTACCCCTCTTTGTCCTAGGCAAACCTAACACAAAATCCATAGATATATCTACCCATGGTTCACTAGGCACAGGCAAAGGAGTATAGAATCCATGAGGTTGAACCTTAGACTTAGCCTTTTTACAAGTTATGCATTTTTCACATATTTGCTCTACGTCATGTCGCATTCTAGGCCAATAAAAATGTTCTCCTAACATGTCTAAAGTCTTTTGAACCCCAAAGTATCCCATTAAACCACCCCCATGTACTTCCCTTACCAATAATTCACGCAAAGAACAATTAGGAATGCACAACTTATTTTCCTTAAACAGATATCCTTCATGCCTATAGAATTTATCAAATGCACATTTGTCACATGAAGCATATATATCAGAAAAATCACTATCAGTTTCATACATGCTTTTAATATGCTCAAAACAAAGTAATCTAGTACTTAATGAATTTAAAAGCACGTACTTCGAGATAATGCATCAGCAACTATGTTTTCATTACCTTGTTTGTACTTGGTGACGTATGGAAAAGTCTCAATAAACTCCATCCATCTCGCATGTCTTTTGTTCAACTTACTTTGACCTCTCAAATGCTTCAAAGATTCATGATCGGTGTGTATCACGAATTCCTTTGGCCATAAGTAGTGCTGCCAAGTCTCCAAAGCTGTCATATGTCGGATAGTTCAATGCTGCTCCACTCAACTTTTCACTAAAGTAAGCAATAGGCCTCCTTTCCTGCATTAATACTGCTCCTATACCTATCCCTGATGCATCACACTCAACCTCGAATGTTTTATCAAAATTAGGTAATGCTAAAACAGAATTTACATAGTTTATCCTTAATCATGTTAAATGCAATTTCCTGTGATTCTCCCCAATGGAAACCTACACTCTTCATTACTATTTCAGTCAACGGTGTGGTGATGGTGCTAAAATCTCTTACAAACCTCCTATAAAAACTAGCCAATCCATGAAAACTTCTAACTTCAGTTATAGTCTTAGGTGTTGGCCATTCTTGTATAACTTTTATCTTTTCTTCATCAACTTCTACCCCATTAGTACTAACCACAAATCCTAAGAAAACAACTCTATCCATGCAAAATGTACACTTTTTAAAATTGGCATATAGTTGTTCCTTTCGTAATACAACAAGCACACAATTTAAATGCTCTAAATGCTCATCTAGGGTTTTGCTATAGATTAAGATGTCATCAAAGTAAACCACAACAAATTTCCCAATAAAAGCACGCAAAACATGGTTCATTAAACGCATAAAAGTGCTCGGTGCATTAGTGAGTCCAAATGGCATAACTAACCATTCATACAACCCATACTTAGTTTTAAATGCCGTTTTCCATTCATCACCCTCCCGCATGCGAATTTGATGATACCCACTCTTAAGATCAATTTTACTAAAAATGCAAGCCCCATGCAACTCATCAAGCATATCATCTAACCTAGGTATTGGGTGACAATACTTTACCGTGATATAGTTGATAGCTCGGCAATCCACGCACATTCTCCAAGTCCCGTCCTTCTTAGGTACCAACAAAACAGGTACAGCACATGGACTCATGCTCT
>NC_036243.1:12579141-12582724 GCF_002742605.1 Olea europaea var. sylvestris | reverse complement strand
TAGGGTGTCTTAACAATGCTAGTCCTAGTTTCTCAACTATAGTTGTGCTAGCTACATTCGTGCAACTCCCACCATCAATTATCATGCTACATACCTTATCGTTGACGTAACAACGTGTATGGAAGATATTTTCTCGCTGCTGCTCCGAATCATCCACTTTGACTTGAGTGTTAAGATCTCTCCGTGACACCAACGATTCTCCAACAGCAAACTCCAATTTTTCTTCCTTTTCAACGTCCTCCAATG
This sequence comes from Olea europaea var. sylvestris, assembly GCF_002742605.1. Classification (NCBI taxonomy): domain Eukaryota; kingdom Viridiplantae; phylum Streptophyta; class Magnoliopsida; order Lamiales; family Oleaceae; genus Olea; species Olea europaea. Next base: position 12,582,478 of record NC_036243.1, on the reverse strand, counting down.
CAGGCATGTCATCATACTCGCCTTTACTTTCACTCACCACTTCTTCATTATCCAACAACACCATTACCCGTTTATTTGGGCATTGAGAAGCGATGTGTCCGGACCCCAAACATATGAAACACTTGATGTCTCGATTTCTTGATGGTTGTGAATCAGTTTTGGGTGCTGTTTTGCTAGCACTTTCCTCTTTTCCTTTTTGCCATTCATTTTTACCCTTAGGTACAGCTTTATCAACCTTATTGTTGTCGTTGTTCCATCCCGGTTTTCAAGATGGATTTGCACTCGAAGTTCCTATCGGTTGCCTAGCTGTCCCTTTCCTTTTCAACTGTCTCTCCACCTTCATAGTCACATGCAACATGTCTTCCAACTCCACATAATGTTGCAACTCTACTACATTGGCAATTTCCCTATTCAAACCATTCAAAAATCGTGCCATGGTAGCCTCTCGATCCTCTACCACATTAGCCCTAATCATGAATATTTCCATCTCCTTATGGTAATCTTCTACACTTTTCGACCCTTGATATAAGCCTTGCAGTTTTTGATGGATATCTCGGTAATAGTGGCTAGGAACAAACCTCTTTCTCATCAATGACTTCAATTCTTCCCAAGTGCTAATTAGTCTTCCCCCACTCCTACGTTGTGAAGTAACCACTTGGTCCCACCATGAAATGACATAGTCACTGAACTCTAAAACCGCTAACTTCACCTTCTTCTCCTCCGAATAATTATAACATTCGAAGATCATCTCAACCTTTCTCTCCCACTCCAGATATGCTTCGGGATCACTCATTCCTTTGAATGAAGGAATGGTCATCTTTATATTTCCTAGATTTCCATCCAACTCCTCCCCGCGATCATTCCGACCCTGTCTGTCGAACCTATCGCCTCTATTCCTCATCCTTCCCATCTCAACACCGTGAAATTCATCTTCGCCCAGTTCACTCCCATATCCATACTCTTCTCGCCTTTCCCTCCTAGGCTCCCATATATCCGGTCCTCTGGCATTGGACACATCCACTTGATGCCCCCGACTAAGATTGGCCACCGATGTATCTAACCTATTCATCGAAGCCTCTTGCTTCTCCAACCATTCTCTCATATCTCCAAACGCCCTTTGAAACATTTGCACCAAATCCTCCGATGCGTTGTTATTGTTGCCTTGTCGGCTTGAGTTTGATTCTGCCCTTTCTGACATCCTAACACTAAAATTTTATTTAACTGCCTCACCAAAGTCACTCGGAAACACACAATGACTTTTACCCTCTATTGAGCTCACCTCTCTGCCTTTTACCACTCAGTTCTTTCAACAATTGCTTCTAAGGACAATCAACGAACTCAATCAATCAATCAATCTTGTAGAATTCTCAAAGCGGATGTGATTCAAAGAATTGTAACAAAAGGACTCAAGGGAACTTCTAAAACTTTGACTTTGAATTGAAGGAATGGAATGAATCAATGTGTCCAGGCAACTGAGAAACGATATTGAATAAAAAAAAATTGTTGATACCAACTGATGCGAACCCCGTAGCAATGGAAACTACGAAACCCACAACTAGATTGATGCGGAACCCAAGAACGTCAATACTAATCCGGTTTTGGATCTTGAACCCCAATAATCGAACCACGAAACCTCAGATTAGCGAAGAATCTGAAACCCCTTGATTACAATCAATGAAACCCACAATCCGACGTCAAGAACGCCACAAGAAATCGATTCTTGATAAGTTCTAAGTTTGTCCAATGAAGAACAATCAATTGAAAGAAAATTTCTCTCTCTGTATTAATTTCAGCAAAAGTTTTTTTTACGTAATGAAAAGAGTTTCCTATTTATACTATGGCATAAAAAACGTCCAAATTAATCAAAATATGGTAATATTTTGATTTCACAAGAGTTCTACCAGCATTAGAAGATTTGGCAAAAAATTTAAAAAAACGAATTTTTTTTCACTTTTTGATCTATGCGGCCGCATAGATCATTTCTATGCGGTCGCATAGATCACTCCAGCCAGCCACAGGTAGTTTCGGTGGCCTTCTATGCGACCGCATAGGCCGTTGAGCCTGCGGTCACATAGACCAACTCCGTGCCGCCTTCGTCCGCTTTTATCTCGTTGATCCAAGTTCCTTCGGCCTTTGACCCCAACATAAAACTTGTTCCATTTGACCTCCCGAACATTGTTTCATCGATCGTTTGCTTGACAAGCAATCCCATCGCTTCTTTCACTCGCTTCGTCCTCGATCGCGTCATCGGTCCTCCTTCGATTATCAATGGATCCTTTCCGTAACTCGTCGCTTGACTTGCTTCGGTTGTGGACGTGCCTTGATTCATATCTGTACCATTCCCAAAACCCACACTTCTCACTGCAGCATTTGAAGTATTTACCTTTCTTAACAGTGTCCCTTTCAACCTCGAAAAACTTCTGAAATCCATGTACACAACATGGACAACAAAGTTTTATTAGGCAATTGCTAAAGAAGTTTCCAACACTTCTGCAACTGTGGCACGCTCTAGAGTTCCTTCCTGGCATGCTGTGTTGCTGAATACATTAAAAACCATCATTATTATCATTTTTCTTTCAAATCTTGAGGGTTGTAAGTAAGCTCAATAGTGAAGTCCACATTAAAGCATATGAAGTGTTTTTAACCCTACAGTCGCGACACATTCCAATTCTATTATGACAAGCAAAATCAAGTTTTAACCTAAGTCTGATCAAATTTGCTCTTGCTCTGGACAAAAATCATAATTTAACTAATCATTAAAAAAAATCTCAAGACCAAATTCAAATTTTAACCAATCATCAAATTTCACTATATGGAGTTTGGTGTAACAATTTTATAAAATCGAATAGAGAAACTGAAAACTGTTGTAAGCGCGTACACTACTCGAGATGAAGAAAGCGTCGAAGGTGAGAAGACTACTAGAGGTGAATACTTTGGAGTTAAATATTGAGGAAATTACACCCATGTCATTTTTTTAGTTGTCGTTTACAAAAATATCACCTTTTAAAGCTCTTTACAAAAGTGTCATATTTGTTCATTTTTACCCTTCAAAAGAACTTGAATACCTTGCATGTACCTTTTTTATAATTGTGTAAGTGTCATATCAAATCTTGGAAAAGAAAAAAAAGTCGTCAATTGTGAAAAGGAAAGAAAGAAAGAACGAATCCCGACAGATGGCTGCAGTATTTCTCGACAGTTGGGTAAATCCCGACAGATGAAATGTCGTTCCCGGCAGTTAGCTGCAGGCATTCTCAACAGATGGCACTGTCCTGCCAGACGAGTGCAATCATCTGTTGACACAGGCTTTAGTGACAGTGTCTGACACATAACTGTGGGC
>NC_036243.1:12577463-12578789 GCF_002742605.1 Olea europaea var. sylvestris | reverse complement strand
TTCGTATTTTACAATATAATATTCATATATTCAATTATTATAATATACAAATTAAACAATTAAATCACAACATTAATTGTTTTGAAAAACAATCTTGAAAGAGTATTAAATGTTTCAAAAAAAGTCAAATTAAGGGTAATTTAGATATTTCATAACAAAAAAGTGACATTTTTGTATAAATTGTATGCACATCAAAATTTTTTATGCATTTTCAAAAAAAAGTGACATTTTTATAAATTCCCCTTAAAAAATTTGGGAGGAAATGGGGAGAGGAGGAAGTAGGGTTTGATTTTGGGAAAATTTGGTAGTGGAAGTGAGAGAAACGTTACTTTTCATTTCGAATTTTCCAGAATTTGGTAGTGCTGCTACATCGTAATGTAAGCCACCTTTGTCAATCCATTTTGCACGTGTAGTGTAAGTGTTTTCTTCGTCGCAGGGTCCAACAACTTCTGATAAGGCCCACATTTTTAGCAGTCCACGTGCGAGGCGTGGCTATATGACTGGTCAACCTTTTGAAAACAACAATTAATAAAAATTAATGGAAATTACATTAAACTAGCGAGAAAGTAGAAACATACAAAAGCGGGAAACTTCGAACCATAAAGCCGGTAACCATACCAATTACCAAATCCTAGGGTTGAATCCTGTGCACACATATACACATCACCTCTTCATTTTAATTACATTTTCCTTAGAAGATCAGATTCCCAATGGAAGAGGTTAGGGCTACTACTGCTTGGGTCGCCTTTCATTCCTCTCATGTCACCGTTGATTCCTCAGGTTTCTTTCACGTTAAGTCGCGTTTTTGTGATTTTTCGTGATTTTTGAAGTCACAATGTGCTTGTGGATTTGAATATGTAGTTCATATTCTTGTGTTTTTGTTAAGTTTGTTCTATTGTAAATTTGTTTGTGTGATTTTGATTACTAGAAAAATGGACGTAATTGGGGCTGTATGTTAGGTATTGAGAAAGTGGCGGAAACGTTGAAAGATTCGATTCCAAAGGTGGAGTGGGATTTTGAAGGGATTCACTATTTTGACAATGGCCCCCTGTCTGTCCAGTATTTGTTTGTGTTGGATGCACTAAATTTTTGTTTCTGGCCAGGTAATAATAACTTAATTTATTCAGTTTATACTTATTAATTCGGTTTGAATTGGACTTCGTACTTGTTTGTATTATTCAGGAGTCTTTTGTTGGTTTTCTTGCCGTATTTATAATATTGAGTATGCTGCAAGATGCCCTTTTAAGTGTCAAGCCGAATTAAGGTTAATTTATCTTCCTTATTTTTTCTTTTGGTCGTTGTCCCAAATCTTCACCTCCTGGTTCT
>NC_036243.1:12571290-12575893 GCF_002742605.1 Olea europaea var. sylvestris | reverse complement strand
TAAGTGTCAAGCCGAATTAAGGTTAATTTATCTTCCTTATTTTTTCTTTTGGTCGTTGTCCCAAATCTTCACCTCCTGGTTCTTTGGGAATTGAGTCCGGTTTTTAACAACAAAAACAGGGAGTTCTGCCATGGATTTCATCTACAGTCTAAGGCACAGGTTTGCGTTGCTCTGATATCACTTGCTAGCCCTTTTGTGCTAGAGGTGGTGTCAAGTACTGTCTGTGCTGGTTGGCTATGATGGCAAAATGGTGACTTAGATATTCTGCAATATTAATTGATTTATTCCTTGCCCCATTATATATGCATACCATAGTATTCTTTTTAAAGATTATACCACCTTGCCTTGCTTAACTGGATGGCCGCCTTCAGTTTGCTCTGTGTGTATTCTCTTTTGTGTTTATGATCGATTGCTGACTTTTTAATCGCTGAAATTGATGCCTTTATTTCTTTTCGATAATGGCAGATAAGGAACTATCTTATGATAATTTGGCATCAGGATTGAAGGAAGCACTTCAAAATGATAAGTCTGCATTTGATGCAGATCGCTTGCAAAAATACACTGGTAATCTGATTTAACGCTACATTTCTTTCAGCCTCAATATGCTGCGTTCTCCTACATATTTGTCCAAGCTCTTTCTCAATATTAAATAACTGGATTGACGTTATACTGGAAAAGGGTAAAAGTTGAAGTTGAAACTTAGTGAGGACTTAGTAACTTCAAATCTGATTGCAAAGTGTTCTTGGTCTGCTAGAACTTTCACTAAATACTGAAAAGACACATCTAATATACATACATAATTTTCTCTGTTTTAGATCTGTACATATATAACTTTGTATGACCTTTTGATTGAATTTGCCACTATTATAATGTCAGTAGTTATATATATTCATATATTTAATGATCTGAACGAAGTGCATGTTTTATCGTTGACAAAAAATTATTTAGCCTGATCCTTATGTCTCAACTTCGTGAATATTTCCTTTTTATTACATCTACATACAAGATATTTATCGCTTTATTAATGTTGTCATATTTGAAGAGATAATATGTGTGAAAGATCATGTTACCAGGTCCTGAACTCCGAAAAATTTTGAAATGGCCAAGTCCACTTCCCTTGGAGGATGAACGAGTGCGTTTAATGCACGAGGTACAGTTTTCAAAATTCTGTGCTTTGATTTTTCTTTTGTATCGATTTATTCATCTCCATCAAGTCCTTTGGCTTCATGTGATGATTTAGGTTGGATTTGAGCTAGAACGATCATTTGATGGAAAGGCATCCAAACTTGTTGAGTGTTGTGAAAAATCAGCTTCAAAGCTGGTTTCTCTCATCACATGCCACTTCCCAGGTATGCCTATACAGTGTACTCTGGAAATAACATTATTTAATTCATCAATATTCAAATTACTCAATTCATTATTATTCTCAGGGTTCCGTGATCACACAGTATACAAAGGTCGCCAAATTTTCTTGTATAAAAGAGCTCAGATATTTGCTGCTGATTTATGGGGTGCATTTAAGGGTCGAGGATATGGCGAATTCAACGATGTAGAATCGCTAACAATGTTTGCTGATTATATTGTCCCAGCAGTGCTTCAGCAGCTTGGAGTACTGAGATATAGTTTGTCGCTATCCAACCTTATTGAATCTAATACAGAGATTTGTTCAGGAAGTGAAGAGGAAGTAGAACTGCGAGCATGCTCAGTATATGCTGTAGAGGAAATTAGGGACTTGATTCATAGAAAGTCTGGAAAGCAGGTTAGTCTCTGTTATCCTCTCTCCTGTAGTTCTTTTTAAGAAAATTTAAAGGCAAACCTATGGAGGCATATAAAATACATGTTCTGAGGTCTGACAGAGTAACTGATTTAATGAGTGAAAATACGTTGATGAGAGTCTTCAGTCTGGACAGAGTCTGCATCCTTTTAAAGTGTTATACACATTCTCTGGAAATAAGATAGTTTCTAAAATAAATGATCTATAGAAAAAATTTTGACTAGGAAGATGGATAGTTTGTTAAGAGGCAACGATCCAAGGTTTTGTGAAAGCTTTCTCATTGACGCACATTAATAGATAGGATTCTTGACAGAATAAGTTCTGTTCCAGTTTTCTCTTGTTTTTTCTCCATGAAAGAAACAAGGACTTCGGCGAACAATTGTCTCCCAGGATTTTAAAGCCTGATAAGCTACGCGTCATTACATATGGCCTAGAGATGTGTACCAAATTGGACGTTGGACAAAACCTTTTAATTTAAAGCTTGTTTGGGAGTATTTTTTGCCCCAAAAAATTGATTTTTTCACCGTTATTTCACTATTCCAGCTGTCATGTTTGACTTCTTCTCTCACAGGTGGACCCCACTTTTTTCCTAACGGTCAAAAAATCAATTCTCAAAATCACTCCCAAACAGGCTCTTAACTCTTCTCGTGAAAATATCTTCTGACATGGTATTTTATAATTATTTGAAGAGGTCGGATCTGTAAATAAAGTTTGTAGGCAACAAATTCAGTTGAAAGAAAGTAATGAAGTTTACATATTGTTGAACAAATCATGGCTCAATTCTCACATTTGGTTGTGCCATCCAGCCTCAAGCCTGATTGAACTTCAAACTATCACCATTTCAAAACGAACTCAAATCTGTTTAAGCATCCCTGTAATTTTTGTTGAAGCTCTCTCTTGGACATCTTTACAGCAGTCTTGTCCTTTTTCCCTTTGCCACAGTGAATACCCGTCTCTGTCCTTCGCCATGTGGAACCCTTTCTGGTAACTTGAGCAATTACTTCGATGTAGTTGTAATTAGAATGAATAAGTGGCCTGTGGAGATTGACAGAGGGGACAGGGATGGCTAATTTCTGGAAGCAAACTGTTTTATTTACAACAGTCATTCTAAATGGTGGTTGCTTGAAGCAGAATTCTGCCGGAAGTGTTCGTTTTTTTCACTCCTTACATTGTAAAACTCTTTCTATTCACCTAGGATGGCTTCAGCGTCTATTATTGCTTGAATTTTATTATGGTTAAGATAGGTTGAGAATGTCTGCAGCTTGAATGTGTTAGTCTGAATGCTACTGCATATTTATAGTTGATCAGAAACTAGAACTAGAACTATGAAAGACTTCATCTCTAAAAGTTCAGTGTTTTGCTCACAATTAACTATTGGAACATAAAAATTTGTGACCCTTATTATTATGTTTAAAATTTGTTTTCCATTAAAAATGTTGTTTTATGTACGAAAACTTATCGCATGAATTAATTGTGCTAGTCTATATCAATTTAGATTTTCTAAGCTCCCTTCACTGGCCTATACATTTTCTTTTAATAAATTCAAGGCATTTCTCTTTTTGTCCAGGTTTTGAGTGTGGAATTGGATCTTTGGTTATGGTCTTTTGGTGTCCACTGCCCATCTCTTCAACACCATCAAACGCTCTCTATATATTATTGAGTGGCCTGCATGCTGTTCTAGGGCGATGGAAAAACTTCTCTTTAAACATTTGAGCGGTCAAGCACTGTGCAAGTGCAGTATGCATGTTGTTTTAAGAGCAGTTCTTGCAGTAAATTACTTGAATAGCTTTCGTTTACCTAATTTCAGCTGCACTAGGATTTTCATCAAATAACCTGATCACCAAACTAGGTTTATATCTTTTGGCAATGTAACAGTGAGTTGAATATTTGGTTGCTTGTCATTTTCTTCTTGCCCTTGGAATCTTAGATTTGGAAAATTAGAAAGCTGCTTTCTCTTTCAAACTTGTTAGGCCTTTTTTTGGGCGATGAAAACTGCAATGAACCTCTGTTAGTCTGTTTCCATCGAAAATTAACGTCTTTTGTTGAAACACTTCCATGACCAGATTCACATTCTTTCTCATGCTCGGGAGGGTGGATTCCCTCTATTTCCAAACAAAAGAAACACAGTAGAGCAATGAGGATACCAGGAGTTCTTTTTTCGTGCTCGGGAGGGTGGATTCCCACTATTTCCAAACGAAAGAAACACAGTAGAGCAATGAGGATACCAGCAGCAGTCCTATTCTTCTTGAGTGAAAGATCTCCCTTACCTAGAATGGATAGATGAGGATGTATGTAGAGAAGAATGACATATCTTATGCAAGTCGTTTGTCAAATTCAAAGAACTCGATGTGGGATTCCCATTTTGTTGTGTTTGACATGCTTACGGCGAGTTCCTAGGTTCATGGTAGCTGTTGCGCCACTGGAATGTCATACTCTATGGCCTATCTGGCACCCGCTTTGCCAAATTGAGAATTCTAGAGGTAGGCCTTTTGGTGGTGCTTGTCTTGTGTTTCTGGCTTGAGCTTCAACATCTTGTGTTCAACAACCTTACCGCTTGCTAGAGGGAGCATTCTTTGTCATCTTAGCTCGGTCGATATTAAAGTGCATTCTGTGTTCGAGGTACAATGGATGCTCCTAAGTTTGAACGGGTGAATTTGGCTTAGGTTAAACATTATACTTATGTTGGATAGTACTAATTTCGACATTGAGGTGGTGTTTACCTCTCTAATTTTGAGAAGATTCAGGGGAGTCAAAACCCAATTAATATGCTTATGCAGAAGGTTAGAGCATCTTCAAAAGATCATATGAATACAATTTTTTTTTTTTTTT
>NC_036243.1:12536958-12570978 GCF_002742605.1 Olea europaea var. sylvestris | reverse complement strand
CCCCATCCCTGGAGTATCGTAAGGGACGTAAATTTCAAGATGTGCCCCAGCAGGCCAGAGAACAAGAACTTGCCCGTACACTGATGCCCACAAAAAGTCCAATTACATATCTTAAGAATCGAACTCTGGCTGCGACTGTCAGCAAGGCTAAGACTAACTCACTCCTATCGTTTGCACCACTGGGTTATGCCCCGGAGGCAATTCAATCTATACTTTATTCCATAAAGAGTTTGTGCTTCTTCTTCTTCTTTATTTTTTTCTTATCGATAAATGTAATTTTATTGATCAAAACTAATGTATAAGTACACTTGGCTTATTCGGACAAATCAAAAATCAAAAGATGTACAAACAAAGATCGATCGACCCAATGTTAGATAATTAAAATGATCCAAAATATTAGGATACAAAGAGAACATAACTTTGTATACATGTGTTTTAATTCGTCTCACTATGCTATCAAAATGTGGCTTTAGATTTTTTAAAAATTTCCTATTTCTAGCCATCCATACATAGTAAACTGTATTTTCAAGAGTAATTCTCTTCACCTTACTATGCCAAAATATCCTACGGGCCTCCTTTTTTATCCTATTCACTGCACTTCCAATCGTAGTCATTGATTTCGTAATGTCGAGCCATGATCTAATCTGTGCCCAAGTGAAGGAGCTCAGTGAACATTGAAAGAACAAGTGTTTAACCGTTTCAGCCGACAATTCACATAGAGCACGGGTTCTATCGATATTAAGGTAATCAATTAGTCTTTCGTTAGAAACTTTGCTTGGGAGCTTAGCTATAGGATGAATAAGTGCTTTAGAGTGATAAAGGATCTCAATACATTAACTGCCCATACCTTTCGTTCTCTTTGTCAGTCTAAAATGTTCATATGCCTGGGAAATGCTAAAAAACTGCCTAGAATTCCAACTTTACAATTTGTCTGTTTCATTCTGTTTGTTCCTGATGCCGTTGTCCCTCGTTTCCAGCAGTTTTTTTATAAGTGGAGAGTTTTTTTTCTTGGCTGTCTTCTCCCAAACAGATGCATCCCTTAGGTAGACATAGTTGACTCATCTAACCCATAATGTATCATTCTTTGCATGGATGTTCTATAGGGATTTTGCAAACGCAATACTGAATTCCAGCATTTTATGTCTCAAAACCCAGTCTCTCTCCCGCTTTCAGTAGACATACATCTTTTCAAGCTACCAAAGACTTCTTAGCACCACAAAGGAAGTTTCGGCTTAGCGTAATGATCTTCGCAGTGACTGTGGCATGAATCGAAAAGATAGACAACCAAAAACGCTCAAATCCTTGAAGTACAACCCTTGATAATTATATCCATCTAGCGTATGAGAGTGAAGATGCTGTCCAAGTACTTATGTAGGCTGAAATCTTGTCCAGAAGAGGTGTAAAACAATTGACTTTCAACTTTAAGGCATCTTTATCCATAAGTTGGATCAATCAATGCTCAATGATAACGACACGTACAAACTCGGTGTTCAATATGACTCGGCCAGAAATGTCAAATGATTTTAGATATTTTTGAGCTCGATTGCGCAACAAGTTCATAGCTAGGTCAATATACTATATCAGGAACACCAACAAAAAGGAGGGAGTTATTTTATTTAATAAATAAAAAATTATGTATAATAATCAATAACAATATGACTACTCACTTATATCGTTGGTGAGCCAAGCTCCCAAAGTAGTGATGCCATGGAACCATTTGTAAGGGTCCGAGATCGTTATTTCAGCTATGATGAGGTTAATTCTGAAAAAAGAAAACAGGGAAAATGTTAAAAGAAGCATATATGAGTTAGCGTAATGTACTTTACAAAAATCATACAATACTTACCTGGGCATAATTCTTCTCAACTCAATCTCGAATGCTTTCCACTTGGCATAGTCCACTTCCTGGAATAGATTGGGGTATGTCTCGTCAAAAAATCTCCTCATCTTCACCTTAGCCGTAAAGGGAAAAATGACGTACTGTAACGGTAATATCGACCTTTTATTGACCACCTGCTCCAGTTACAATGGACGTCCTCTCCTCCACGGCCCTTGCGACCACACCTTCTCGAGGCTCACCATCTCTTCCGCCCTGAGGACCACCACCTACTCCATCCCGAAAACCGCCACCTCCTTGGGGCTCGCCACCTCTCCCATCCCCATCAGGCCATCCCTAAAATGATTTCAATGCATCATCTGGCCATAACTATGGGTGACCCTCCCTCGTTATCACCCTCCCTTACCTTATCGCCTACTTGTTGTATCACCTCGGAGCGCTATGACCTCATCTTGAAGGTCTACAAAGTGGCAAAGTAGCACTCCAACATCATGAGATAAATTGTTGACCCTTCCTATCAACTCTCATCGCAAGATGCTGACTTCCTATTCTAATAAATCCAGTCAGGTGGGCATACAGATCATCAAAATAATGACTGTAATTGTGTGTAGGGGATCCACAAGGGAGGTGTCTGGATGACGGAGGTAATGCTCGTGACAGAGGTGATTATCGATCAACTGGACAGAGCTTCAACACAAATAACAACATTAAAAATTATTAAGTTAATTAATAATTGTTAATTCATACAAAACGGTAATTAATAACTTATATTCAATTCACATAGTCAATCTCGATTCAGGAGGAACTCAAGCATATAGTCAATTGCAGTTTTCTTGTAATGACACCGACCATACTCTCAAGAATATAGACCAGATCTAGATTCATTTTGTCTAACATTTGATTGTCCCTGTCAGCTACGGTAGAAGCACCATCCCCTATTCCTAGAAATAAGTATCATGCAGCCTATTACTTTTTTGTGTAACGTTACGATCTGCTTCATCGCTTGTAATCTTTAGTCCAATCATCAAAGCAAACTCAAACGATGAGAAAATAGCGTCATTGTCCCTAAGGTCGAAGTGGAAGGCATCACGATCGACTGGGCTGAGAAGCCAATATAATAGTGCATTGATGATTTGTCCAGAATACTGCACCTCTCTCAACTGACACAGGGGCCAGAGGAAGGATTGACATAAAATACTACATGTTGATCATCCAACAGTTTCAGTATGGTGGTAAAATTGTTAAAACTACTGTTCCAAGTAGCTTTTCCCACCATCTGTCTCAACTCCACCGTATTTAAGTGATATTCCATCATGCAAAAATTGAAATGTTAAAACATTGAATGAGAGATAACGGAATAAAGCAGAATATTAAAAAATTAAGCGAACAATATTGTAATTACTGTACGCAAGACATATATTCATTTTACACTGATACTAATAAAAAATAAATGATTTAATAATTTAAAGGAGAAGATAAAAAAATAATTACATACAGAAATAAAAAAATAAAAATAAAGTTATCATAAAGTTTTTTAAATTAAAATTAAAAATAAATATTATTTAATTAAAATTGAAAAAAAATAAGTTTCATCATCAAAAGAAAATAATTTTAAATCAAAAAAATTTAAAACTATTTCCAAAAAATAATAAAAACAAAACAAATTAAACTAAAGAAAGTTAAGAAAATTATATAAAGAATATAAATATTATTTAATTTAAATTGAAAAAATTAAATTTTATCAAAAAAAGAAAAAAAATTAAAAATAATTTTAAATTGAAAAAAAATTATATATAATATGAACAAAATAATCAAGAAATTTTAAAATCATTTCCGAAAAGAATTATTAAAAAAAATTCTTGATACAATTTTAATTATATAAAGAAATTAAAATTAAAAAAGAAAGAAAGAAATGTGCCGACTGTTAGTCGGCCAAAGCCAAGAGCCCGCCTTGCCGACTGTATTCTCATCGGAAATGGCGAGTAATTGCCATTTTTGACAACTAAGCAAACATTTAATTGCCTAGATCTATTTTAAACCAATAATCTACTTAAATAACAAAGGATAAATATTATAAACAACAATTTAAATCAAAATTTCACAGGATATGCAAAACAAAAAATCATCGTCTTAATTTCACAAAAAACTAACCTCGTTGAAGATAATGACCGAGTTTTGTGGTTTTCGATGTTCGGTAGACTGTCGAGATAACAACTCTTGACAGGATCCGACCATTACAGCTGACTGTGGGAAATTTTCTTCTTTTTTCCCCTATTTTCTTTCCTCTCCTTTCTTTGGTTAAAGATGAGGCCAAAATTAGCAAATGGTAATTTATATATCTATTTCAATTTTTAATTTTTTTTTTTTTTAATGTTCAAAGGCCATTGTGAAAATGACCGTCCATTTCCATGTATTTCCTCACCAAAGTTCTGAAACAAAACAGGCCGACACAAGAAGCAAACCCACACAGCACCAAAGCTGAATAACCAACTTCAACCTGTGATCTCCACAAGTTGCTGGCCGAAAACTGAGGCTGAAATAACACAATAGAACCTGTGAACTCCACAAGCTGCTGGCCGAGACTTCAAAGCTCCAAGGAACACTTAAAACTTTAAAGCTTTACACCAGCAATCTGGACAAATTCACCAACAAACTGGACTGAAATGTAGTCTGATTTTGAAAACACCCAGAGATTAAGATGTAACCGAAAACATAGACAAGAAATCTCAAAGCAACTGGGCAACCAAGTGGGACTTTCTCTTACAAGGCTTGAGAGAGCCTCTCTCTCCCACACTTCGGAAGTGTAGTTTTTTTGTGCTTCTTCTAAATTTTGGTATATACGAGTCACTTTCCCAACATAATTGTTGGACTTCGTTGGGCCCTAGAACTTTTCTCTCGACCGCATATCATTTTCCTACGTCAAACACGGTTTGATTTTGTTAAAATTAGATTTTTAGTAGAAGTTGATGAAATGTGGTTGAAAAGTTAATAAAATTTATGAGTCCCATGAAATATATTGTTAAAATTAGTTGTTAACGTTAACCGAAATTTCCATCAATTTTTTTTAACTAAACTACTACTGCTAAATTGCTTCAGTTTTCTATGTTATGTAAAGGATTCTAGTGTGAGTCGTTTCTAATTGTACGTTAGAATAATAGAAATATGAGGCATCTTGTGTAAATCTTAAATTCAATTATAGTAAACAAAAGTTGACATTCAACATGTAGACATTACTCTCGTAACGAGAAATAATTATTTCCCACGTTCCATTTAAAGAAGCTGGTACTGTTTTTCAGTCTAATTAAGAAATCTTATTTAATGTTATTGAAAAAATAATTTTTGTCAAAAAATTTTCTAGTCTGCTCTTATTTATATTTGTACAACTTTAAGATTAAGTGAAGAAGTTAATTATAATTAGACAAATTAAATAATAGCATATTAGTAAATGAACAAAACAAAACATTTTCAATAAAGAAGCAAAATTATATAATTGATGTTGGAATGCAGAAGCGGAATTATCCAAAAATTAAAATTTTCTTTAATTCAAAAAACAAGATCGTCTAGATATTCACATATATGTTATATAAAAAATAAACTATTCTAATTTTTACCTAAATTCGATAATAAATTCTTGAATTACATTTAATTACATGTGTAGTCCTAGAACTTTAATTACAATTATAATTAAGTTTACAACTTTCATAGTAATTACAACTAAGTACAAAATTTTTATTGTAATTACAATTAAGCCTAAAACTATATAATTACCATAATTGAGTTCCAATATTTTATGAAGTTACCACAGGAACCTAATCGGACATATATTTTTCAAACTCAAGTAATTAAATCATGTCTAGTCGACCCTAGATCACCTAATCTGATTATTAGTATTTGTTTTTTCCACTAAAAGCAAAAGATTTAACTCTCGAAATATATAAGATTATAGAAGCTAATAAATCTGTAATACTTTCCTCCGACCTGTTGTACATGTATTTTATTCCCGTCCGAAATTCGATAATTAGATACGAGCATAAATGATCGTTTTGCTCTTCTAATTATTCTCACTAACTTAAGTTTCATTTTCTTCAACGATCATGTGAATTAATCATAAATGTCGAAGTTTAGCCATCGCTAAACACTGAGCTCAAATTTTAACCGTTCAACAAAAAATACTTAAAGTAGTCACTTTACTCATTTTTCAGGGTGATGGTTCTCAACACGAATTTATGTTCTCTACTCTGCTCATTCTGAAGTTCCCAATTCATCAAAATATTTGACCAATCAAATTGATCTCACTCATTGATGAATCAAAGAACCATTAAAATCACTAAAAGATATACATAATATTGTTAGAGGATTTAGATGAAATACATAGCAGTCTAGTGGAATTTAATTCTTCATACGGTCATGCTATAGAATTAAATTTGACATGCAGTCCATTCAATACACTCCAAGTGTTCTAGTGCCACATTTAACTATTTATGTGATAAAAACAAATCACAAACCTAAATAGTGAATCGGTAAACTCTACAATATTTCAGTACAAGGTGCCAACCTTTATACATTAGTTGTGAACAAATTATTTATGATCAAAATATAAGTTGTGTCACACTGTACTTTTCAATACAAGTATCCAACTTATATTATCTCAATCGATCGTAGGCATCTTAATTTGCATGTTCAATAATAAATAATGCCATAAAACCACAATTTATTTAATAAATGATTGTTTTATCATGGCAAAATATACTATATAAGCACACAACCCAATAATTGGAACGGAAAAAAATCAATTTATGTAAATGGGACGGAAGGAATAGTGAAATTCTATTCTTGTTTGTTCACGGTTGCACCCAAAATTCAAATTTGACTTTAAGCACCCGTTTGTCCCCCATTAAATTATTTTTCATTTTTCTCTCTCACATTTTAATCATACAATCTTTTATAAAATAATATTACACGTTCTTTCTTTTTCAAACACTCATTTTTCATAAAATATTATTCCACCCATTTTCATTTAAAAACAATGGAGGAGAAACGGGAGCTAATTCATACTACGTTAGCTTCTAATTGCAACTTTCAATAACCCTGTCCATGTCTTGTGTTGTCTTACTTTTGAGGTTTAGCGGAAGCATGGAAACCTACTCACTGGAGGCAGGAATTAATGGGTATACTTGAAAGGCACCCAATGCGTATTTTTTAGCATAGTTTCCTTGTAAACAGAATTTCTTTCACAGGGCCATCATTTTGGTTGAGGAACTTAGCCTTCCGTTTGAGCCCCATTCGTTGACATTGCCCCTATTTGATTCTTATTCTTTGAAAAAAATGTATTTTTAAACAGTGTTCTAATATCATTTCAATCACACATTTTTCAATAAAATAATATTATACGTAAATTCAAAATTTTTCATTATTTTTTAATCACACATTTCTCATTAATAAACTATTAAAAATTTTATTTTTATCAAAAGAATGGAGCTCAAACAAGGGCATTATTTGATGTTATAATTTTTGAAATAGTATTTTTTTAAAGATTGTGCAGTTAAAAAGGAAATTTTTTATTTATTTATGTGTAATATTATTTTATTGGACAATGTATAGTTAAAAAAAACACAGATAAATGTATTATGAATTTAGGTCATGTTCGGTAGAGATTTTGAGAATTGATTTTTTGGCAATTAGGAGAAAAGTGGGGGTTACCTATAAGAGAATAAGTAAAAACTTACGGTTGAAATGGTGAAATAACGATTAAAATTTAATTTTTGGGGGTGAAAAATCACTCCCAAACACCACTTTAATAGGACTCAAACGGTTAGGGATGTCAAAAGGGCTGAGCCGACAGCTAGGCTCGTCGAAATAGAGCTCGTGGGTAGCTCAGGTTCGTAAAATCACGAGCGCGAGCGCTAGCCAAGCGGGCCTCGTCGGGAGGCGAGCCGAGCCAGGCTCATGGCTCGTGGCTGGTGAATATAGTGACCAAACGGTCACTGAATTTTTTTAAAATTTTTTCCCTTCTACTATAAATACTCCTTAACTCACCTTTTTGTTTATATCATTATATCAATTATCTCCTCTCAATCACTACTTTTCATTTCTCAACTCTCTTTTATTATATCAATTATCGAGTTTTTACTCTCTTATACTGCAAAACATAAATTATCGATTCATTTTTTACAGTTTATTCAGTTACAATTTCAATTCATTCAATTCTCAATTCTCACAATCTCACTACATTTATATTTTTCTAGTTATTATATTTGGATTTCATCATAAACAATCAAACAAATGGATCAACACTTATTTGTTGAGAGCTTATTCGATACGGGATGTGGGCCAGGGCCACATGGCGAATCGCCTAGGACGCTGGAAAAGTCAATTTTCAAATGAATTTGTTGATCTAAATGACATACTCATTCACGATCAGGGAAGCCACGATCCAATTGATTTGGATGATATTAACGTTCTCAAAGCGAAACATGAGGACGAAGATGCTGAATTAAACATTCTAGATGTGAGAGGAAAGCGAAAGGGCAAAAAATAAGTAAAATGTTGGGATCACTTTAAATCGATTTCAACGGGAAAAGTCGTCGATGGCCTTGCAGAATCTAAGGCAGTATGTAAATACTGCCAACAAAAATTGGCATGGTAAAAAGGAATTTGTACCACCCATCTCAACCGCCACTACAAAGCATGTGCGATCAGACATGGACTTCTTCCAGTTGGTCAAACATAATTTGCAATTTGGCAATCCAATCGTCGGTTCTACGACTTCACCCCTATCCACGTTGGTGTATTCGAATGATAATACTCGAACCGGAATAGTGAATTTTGTTGTCACCACTAAATTGCCTTTGGCTATTGCAGACAACCAACACTTCGTCTCATTCGTGAAAGAATATCTGCAATCAAGGCACGTTGGGGTAAGTCGAAACATTCTTCGTGCCGATACAATACAATATTTCAATAATACAAAACAACAATTAATTATGGATTTACAACAATATGAGGGTGTTATATCTTTAATTTCTAATATATGGGAAGGGGTTAATAAAAAAACATATATAGCTGCAACTGCACACTATATAGACCCATTTTGGTGCATGCATAAAAAAATTATTGCTTTTAGAATTATTGAGTTTCCTCACAATGCTAATAATATATATAATGATATTCTCAGTATTGTTAGAGAATATAATTGCGAGATTAAAATTCGATCTTTTACTTTTGATAATACTAGTGTTAATAAGGTAGTCGTCGATAAATTGTGTAGAACACTTCAACCTGATTTTGGTGGGTATTTGTTTCATATTCGTTATGTGTGCCATATCTTGAATTTAATTGTGTAAGATGACTTAAAACATATAAATAATGAATTTCAAAGGATTAGGAATGCATTAATATATATTACGATCTCTCTTAGTAGAAAACAAGTATTTGAAGATTTTTGTACCGAACTAGGGGTACGACTGCTAAAACATTTGTTAGCGACGTAGGCCATATATAGAATTTTACTTACTTACTATTAAAATCATATAAAGGTTTCGAACATTTAATAACTGATTTTTATAACAATAGACATGTTAGAAGTGATGGCGATTATATGTTGAATGAATTTGATTAGGTTTTAGTTTTGAAAGTTAAATAATTTTTGACATCTTTTTATGAGACCACAAAGATTTTATCCGGCGTTTATTATCCCACAAACTGTATGGTGCTTGAACGTCTTTATATAATTGCAAGAACATTTCATAAATATAAAAATGATCCTACTTTTAGTGAAATTATAATTGCTATGGAATTAAAGTTTAGAAAATATTGGGAAAAATTGCCTATGTTATTTCCTTTAGCACGCGCAATGGACTCCCGATATAATATTTCGGGAACTAAATACGTAATTGATCAAATCAATAAAGTCTTAATACTTGATACACCTATCACTTATAAGAATTTAGAGCAAACATTATGTGGAATGTCTGATTTATATGCGGAAAGAATAGATGCGAATGTTAGTCGGGTACCCTCTGAACCTACTCCTTTGGTTGAAATTGAAGAAGATGATACCGAAATAATGAATTTATTTCAAGGCATTAATACATTTAGATATTATGCAACTGCAATGTGTTCACCTAGTGCTATGTCGTCTACATTTGCATCTCATCAAGCATCGACCGCAACTCAAAATGAGATGCATGCTGAATTAATTGATTACTTCGATCATAATATGCCAATAGACAAAACAATTAAAAAAAATTCAGAAGAAGTAATTGAATTTTGGCGAAAGTATGAAAGACGTTGGCCAATTGTTTCTACAATTGTGAAAGATTTGCTGACACCTCCGGTTAGTACCGTTCTTCGGAGTCTGCTTTTAGTGCAGATAAAATGATTCTAACTGATGTCAGGAGCTGACTGAAAGAAGATATTTCGGAAGCGTTATTGTGCGTGAAGGATTGACAGGACATTCATTTTCGACTACAAGATAAATACGCTGAAATTGCATGTCGTCAGGTAAGTAATATTTGATTTAATTATATTAATCAAAATTTTCTTATTTTTTAATCGTTAAATTTAATTTTCTTTAAAAAATTGTACACGTTACAACAAGTTGTTCGTGTGCAATTTTTAACTCCGCATACTTGAAATTGATGTTGTCGGTCCCAAGACTGGATAAAGGAGGAAAGTTTACATTTTATCTACTTTAAAAAGAAAGCAAAAAATGTATTTTTTGTAAATATATTTCAAAAAACAATTCGTCTTCATTATATAAATATTTTATATTTTATAAAAAAATATTACAATATGATATAAATAAAAAAAGAAAAAAGTGTCTTTATTAAATTATTTGTATTTTTTTTAACTCTTTTTATTTTTTTTAAAAGTGTTTTTCATTAATGATTTGTGTTTTTCTCTATTATATATATATATGTGTGTGTGTGTGTGTGTGTGAGACAAGCTTGCGAGCCAAAGCTCGGCTCAGCCCATGAGCTCGTGGCTCGCCGAGCTCAAGCTTCAATGAGCCACGAGCTTGGCTTTCCACAAGCACGAGCTAAGCTTGTGAGGTTAAGAGCCGGGCTGGCATCACTACAAACGGTGCTTAATTTGAAGACAATCTTTTGACGGACACACAAATCCAAATTTGGTGAAAATATTGTCATCATTCTGATAGAGAATTATTTCTGTATTTATGGCATGTGAATTTTGATTATACATTTATCTGTTTGAAATAAAAAAATAAAATAAAATAAAAATCCTTTTGATTTGGCAATGGGGCCAATGCTTACAATATCTAGAAAGCCGTTCCAAAATTGTGTGTGCGTGACAATGTAGCCAACTTGGGCTGGGACATTGCAAGCTGTCAGCATGCAGGTGGGTTCAATTGGCGATTGCAAGTGGGGAAAAGAATTGAAACATGGCTAGTCATTCGTTGAATTTTCATGTTCATGCAATGTGGGATGCACAATTTTCGTAACAAGATCATGAAGGTGTTTGTAATTTTTATTATTATTATTTTTTTTGGTAAATATCATTGTGATTTGCTTTTGGGAAAGGTCACTCATAGAAGAATTTAACGAGTGTCAGTGACTCAAATAAAAAAGAATAAGTTGAATGTCGATTTTACTTGAAAAAAATAAAAAAAACTTGTAGAAGTGTGTCTTTAATATTTTTACATTATGTTTTTGTTCTCGAGAAAATGCTTTCTTGGTTGTGCTTTCCACACAAAGTTTTGCAAAGAAGGATTTCAGTTTTTTCTTGTTACGTTGGCTAAGACATGTCACTTTTTCTCGTATAAGTGGTCGATTTCTTGAATTTTATAACAAATTTGCTTGTCTAATAGGACTAAACACACGCGCGCACACAGAGGGTCAGCCCTGAGAATTTAGAGACCCTAGGCATTTAATTATTATGGACCCTTCAACATAATATTTATTTTACAAGTGCAATAATATGTAAATATATAGATAATTAATACTTTAATATTATAAAGAAAATGTTGTACAATTGAAAAGATAGAACAACAAAATAAAACTTCTCTTAGAGATTATAAATTATTCACATCTCTCAACTGCTGATTAAACTTTTACATAATGTAATTCATTAAAATATCAGAACAGACAAAACTTTTAACTTCAAGTCTCTCTGCAATTGAATTGTTGAACGGTTACAAGTTTGGCTTTTAGTATAATAAATCTAACTCATTTTGGAGTGAATCTGGCTGATTTTGAGCATGTCCGGTTCTTAAGTACTTTCATGGGATTTATTTTTCAGTTTTTTTGCTGATAACCGGACCGATTTTAAGTTTTCAAGTTGAAATGGCAGATCAAGTCCAACTTTGATAACACTAGTTGAAACGAGAGTTTACAAGGCATAATGAGACATTTTCATCAGTCAAAGATCTGAATAATGCAATTTTTCCTTTTATCTATGTACTCATCTAAACAAAAACAAATATGGGAATCTAATATTTGATTCAGTGACCTAAAGTGACAAAAAACAAAACCTCATTCATTCCATCAGTCAGCAATATCGAAAAACATAAACAAGTATGAAATAGGCGAGGCCGTGGGTGCACAGTAATATGAATACCTTGTTAAGGGACAGTGTTAGGGGAAGGAGTTTAAGAGGAAGTGTTTCGTGTAGTTTCCAGCAGCAGACTGATATTAGACTTCAAGTGAGCAACCAACAACGCTGCAATAGCCATAAGAAGAAGACAAAGAGGCCGAACCTGTAGTTGGGTAATCAGATTTCTCGCCGAAAGTTTTGTTGGTGCATTAGTAGGTTTTAATTTTTAGGGATTGGGTATTCTCTGTTTTCCTTTTCGGCTACCCAAATTTTTGTTTTTTTTTAAGGGACGAGTGGTTTCGGATTTGGCCGGTTTTGGCTTTTTTTTTTTTTTTTTTTTTTTTTTTTTTTTTTTTTTTTAGCTCAGGGGGGGGGGGGGGGGGGGGAATAATAATAATTTATTTGCTCCAAATATTGTATTACGCTAAGTCCCTATTTGTTTTAGATTATAATCAAATTAAAATTTTATGTCAACTCACAACTTTTCATTTACACATTCAAGTAACTATTATCAAAATCTAATTTCAATCTATAGCAAACAGAGATTAAATTTATCTTTACCAATCAAATTCGATGTACCATACGCGCCCTTTGGGATGTATCAAATTACTTGTTATTTCCCAAAATATGCATGATTTTATTCTGTCCCTACTTGATTTAGATAAAAATCATACTTGTAGAAAATGTTGATAAAAGTTGATTAAATGCAAGATTAAAAAGTTATGAATACTAAATGTATAATTAAAATTAATTGTTAACTTTGATTTAAATTTTAATTAATTTTTTTGGTACTTTGTAAATGGATATTCATAGGGATGGCAATTTGAACCGTCAAAATCAAAAATCGCGATTAACCGAATTGAATGGGGCGAAAAAAATCGAACTGATGGTGCAATAGGGCGGATATGATTTTTATTTTTATGAACTGGTTCGTGGCGGTGCGGGTATGGTATTTACGCCGTCGAACCGAAATCGAACCGATTACCCACTAAAAAAAAAATCAATTGAATTGATTATTGAACTTTACACTACTTTTCTATCTAGCCAAAAACAAAATCCTCCCATTACATTTACATGACTCAGCCGGCCAACCCACTTACTATTAGCCCAAAATAATAGTATTAGTATGACAGTATATAAATGCAAACCCTACTCTCCACAGACCACAAACTCACGCACGGCTTTTTTTATTGTTAATTTTTTCTATTGTGTGTAGAAAATTCTACTTCTTCATCATACTCTAGAGCTTGTGTAACGTTTAGAGAGAAGGAAGCTGACGAAAAGGAACATTTTTTATTTAAATCCTAGTTAAGACCATTCTAAAATAGGTAGTATTGTCGTATTCTCTACTTACATTTCTTATTTATTATATATGAATTAACTTTGAGTGTTGATCTATGCTAGTAAGACTTGTGGGGAAGAATAAATCAAGTAATTTCTATGCACAATAATTAAGAATGAAGGAAAAATTTAGTATTGTTATATTTATAAGATTGTTTGTTAAATTTGTATTTTACAATTGAAAATTTGGATCATGTTTGCATTTTCATTTGGAATATTGTATTTTTATTTTCATTGACTTTTTTCATAAATTGTTTTATATCAATTTGACGGATGAACCTATAAAAAATAATTTATTTTCGTGGTTATTAACCGAACTGAACCGTGTCGAACCGAGATGCGAACTGAACCGAACCGAACAATTTACGTGGTTATGGTGCAGTTATGGTATGATCAAAAAATTGGTGGTACGGTTATAATTTTGGCCGAACCGACCCATAACCGAACCGTTGCCAACCCTAGATATTCATTAAATATCAAAATAAAAAATATAATCCGGTAGAAATTGGGATAAACGAAGTGATGGGCTATCAAGAAAGGAAAATTCTACTTGTATATAATTATTGCACATAATGATGTCCATAATGTGATGTGACAATCATCCAATTGTTGATGTGCAAATATGTAATTTGAATTAAAAGTTGGATTCAGTGCCACGTGTAATTATGGACACGATTATGTTAAAAATTATGTACATATAGCACTTCTCATAAAAAAAACACAATATCCAGAAAGCCACGAAGAATAATCCGACGGTTGAGGAACGGCCATCCGCGGAAACTCGGAGCTGCCATTACCAATACTTGGGAATTACACACCACAAAGCCCCTCGCCAACTAACCCTACTCTAGTTTATCTTTTGTTCAATTATAGTAAAATATATATATATAGAAATAAATAAATAAATAAATTTCTTTTCTCTTTACATATATATGCTATGCACCCTTCTTTCTTCTTTCAAGCCTAATTATTATTCTCTGTCTACTTCCTATCTCTAGCACAGTTTCTTGTATATCTCCCCTTTTGTCCTCAATTTTCACCCCTTAATAAACGACAAGGTTTGATTTATTGAGAAAAAAAGATGAGTTGCAATGGATGCCGAGTTCTTCGAAAAGGATGCAGTGAGAATTGCATTCTTAGGCCTTGTTTACAGTGGATTGAAAGTTCTATAGCCCAAGGTTATGCCACTGTCTTTGTAGCCAAGTTCTTTGGCCGTGCAGGTCTCATGTCCTTCATTTCCGCCGTCCCAGTTAACCATAGGCCTGGTAAATTTCTGCAGTTTCTTTATTTTGTAATCACTGACAATGAAGAAAATTAAGATTGTTACTGTATATGTAAATGTGCAGCTGCTTTCCAGTCCTTGTTATATGAAGCTGCTGGAAGGACAGTGAACCCTATAAATGGCGCTGTTGGCCTTTTATCAACCGGAAACTGGAATGTTTGCCAGGCGGCGGTGGAGACCGTCCTCCAAGGCGGCAAATTGCTGCCGATTTCGCTTGATGATTCTTTGGAATGCACGGCTGACATATACAAGCTCCAAAATCCTAGCCTAAATTCAAGGCACAAGGTGCAAAAGCGCCGACGTTTACCAGATGAACTCGGAAAATTAATGCAAGAAGCTGATCTTGATCTGAGTTTAACAAGTGGGTTTGAGTGGAAAACGCCCAGCCCTTTTGCTGAGAAGCGCCGAATAGGGAGCCCTTCAATGAATTCTGAAGAATCTGGGACAAGTACATGTGAAAATCAGCTACCAAGTAAAAGAAAGCTTCTTAATTTATTTAATTAGGTCAAAGAAATTAAGCTGTAAAATTCTTTTTATTAGGATTAGCTGTCCCGAAATAATATTCCGGCGAGTTTTTGTAAACCACTGGTACAAGACTTCCCTACTTCTCTTCTTGATTATGATCTTTTTTTTTGGCTATATATTAAAAAAAAAAAAAAAGTATGGTTCAGATGTTAGACCATGGATGAAATGAAATCAAGAGAAATATGGTATAGATGAAGATGATAATGAATTAGGAGTAAAAATGTCTAATATTATTCTTGTTCTAGCCTAGGCCTAGGGTATATCTTTTCCAAGATTATTATATGAGGATTTTTCAGTCAAATGCACTAACTCACAATCTATATGTACCATTTTCAACTTCATGGATTTTTCTCCTCTACCAACATGATCTGGTAGAGTGGTCTTTCTCACGGCAATGGGTTCCACATTGAGACTCATTATTAAAAAATTGCCAAAAAACACTTGCCCCACTCTCCAAATGTGAGTGGAACTGTTCTACCAGATAATTACCAAATTTGATAGAGCAGCACGGAATATCATTTAGGGGTCAAACTTTGACCTGGCTACACCTCAGATTGGTCTAAGCATTACTCAGAAAGCAATTCATAGTAAATTAATTGGAAACACACAGTTGAGATTGGAACGCTGCATGCCTTGGCCAGTAATTGGCCTTCACTACCAACAATAAAGAAAGGCTTGGCTTTTGGAGGGGTGTAAAGAGTTGTATATAAGTACGGTACAATGGATAGACAAATAATGAGCAATGTTTTTTTTTTCCTTTTTTTTTATGGGGGGCCAAGAGCTTATTATTAATCTGATTTAGACAGAGGGTGGGTCTTCCACTTGATATATATGTATATTCGATTTCACAATATATATATATATATATATATATATATATATATATGTATGTATGTATGTATATATATTATTTCGTACTA
Source organism: Olea europaea var. sylvestris (assembly GCF_002742605.1). Lineage (NCBI taxonomy): Eukaryota > Viridiplantae > Streptophyta > Magnoliopsida > Lamiales > Oleaceae > Olea > Olea europaea. The sequence goes on along the minus strand of NC_036243.1, from coordinate 12,554,519 downwards.
GAATATATTTTTTAAATATCTTTTCATCTCTTCAATACTATAAAATTCAATTTACAAGATGCGTGAAAAAGACATTTTGTATGTTAGACTTAGCCCCTTCTTAGTTTTGTTAAAATCAAAGTTTTAATAAAGTCAATAAAAATTATAAGTATTATAAAATGTAATTAAAATTAATTATTGACTCTGACTGAAATTTTTATCATCTAAAGCTCAATTGGGTTGGTCTATGTTGGCATCATTTTAGGATATGATTTCATTTTGAAGTTGCGTAAAATTGAGAGGAATTGGTTTTTTCTTTTTCCCCACTTTGGAGCATCCTTCTGATGGGTTCCACCACATTTTGGGTTCTTGAATTATTGAGAAGAATTATATGATTAATTTCTCTATTGATCAAACCCAAGCCGCGCCTCCCCCGCATTCCTAAAAGCCACGTGGGACCTTCTTCCCTAATTTGGGTTCGGTTGCACTTAGCTGACGAAAAATATGTTAATTAGTGTCAACTTAGTGTCCAATAAAAATATATGAGTTTGGTTTATGTTATATCCGAGCATGCATATTCAAGCTAAGTCAAAATAAGGTCGATATCAATGTTTATCATGATTTGTGTCTTTATGTGTTATAACCAAAAACTCACTCATTCGATACCACATCGGTGCATAAATTTTGAGATGAGTCAATTTCCTATCGAAAATCAAACAATTTCAAGTGCGGAAGGAAAGTATATTTTAGAGTAATATAATAAAATTGTCCATCTCAATTATTTGTACGAGTTTCACAATGATTTATGTTTCCTTTTTCAAGTTTTTCCTCGTATACAGAAGTCGGGTTCTGTTCAAATAACTCACAAATTGTGGGTCCACCTGAATAAAAAATGGCCAAAAATTAAGCCACCCTCCCCCTCTCCTATTGTGAGGTGTCAATAAACAGAACCTCTATATGTACACCAAGCTGGTTTCTTCCTACTCAATGAGAACTATTAGGCTTGTAACCAACCAACCAATCACGACTTCAAAGAAGTAGCTTAGGCTGCTAATTACAATAAGATGATTGGTAGGTTTGATGAATCAAAACAAATTAATTGTTGTTTTCAATACTTTATTATTATGCCCCAAAAATTAAATATGGGTGAGAGAGACAGAGGCCATACTGCAAGTCTTGAATACCATACATTTGTGATTGAATTATTTAGCCAACCACGACAAATTCCAAGCTTCTTGGCGCAGATGCAAATATACTAGAGTGAACAGATTTATTATTTATTATTGCAAGTTGCAACTAAATGGTCAAATTTTGCCATCTACATTTGATACGATGGCTTTTGAGATTCGCAATGTTGGGAATTTTTGATTGCGTGGTTAATTAAATCCTTATATAATATTATTTTTTAATTTCCATGGTCATAAATGGAAGGACGGTTTCGAGAGTTGTCAAGGCCATTTATTCTCTCTTTCCCTCACACCATTTCCTAAAATATTAAAAAGAGGAGAGTTGGTTTCTACCTTCGAAGCCAATTCTTTTGTTTACTACTCATAAGACGTCACCCATTATGTCACTGCACTGATGAACCTCTTTGTTCCTTCTGTTTTCTGTGTCCATCGGTTTTATTTTCATTTTCTTCTTTCAGATTTGGTCTCATTTCTTCTCTACAAGCAACGAGCCGTACTCGAACTCGGCTCGTCTTTCACTAGCCACAAGCTCGACTCGCCACGAGTCTGAGCCGAGCTCGTGGGTTAAAGCCTACTCGACCCATTGCCACCACTAGCAATATGTAAGAAAATAGTCAGACAAGAGATTCGAATCGTTACAAAAAATGAGCATTTTTGTAAAGATCCAGTATCTTCACCCAAGTAGTTAACTTACGTACCATTTGCTTTGGAAGAGCCTAACCTACCTTATCTCTCATGACTTTTTTCCGCTTTCCAATGATTCGAACATGTGATCTCCTCTTAAGAGATATTTAAGTTGAATCACGATACCAATTAGGTAAGTTGTCCAATTGCTATTAAGATACAACTTAAGTTTCTCATAAGTTAGAGGTCTTAGGTTCGAATTATGGGAATGCGACAAAAAATCTTTGATGGATAAGATGGGCACAATCTCACCCTCAACGAATAGTACGTAAGAGGACGGCTGGGCACGAGGTTTGGATCGTTACAATATATTAATGAGATTCTTATGTTTACCTTTCATATAATCATTTTAGGTTATTGTTTATATTACACTCTTTTAGTTTCTTGTGGAGTTGTGGTTCCTTCTGCTAATAAACAATCCGTTCAAAAAAGATGGAAATCATCATCCTTTTCTTTTCCTTTCTTCACACAACCCATATGCTCTCAAAGATTGCATTAGATGTCTACTGAAAGAGAGCTTTCTACATAGAAAATTTGTGCTGCATTTATCCATAATCGTACATTTAACTACACATTATAACATCATAGACTATTCAAACTTATTTGCTTAATTTTATGTAGTTCAATTTCAATATAGCAATAATTTAATTGTGTATATTTTGATCTTATATTTACCTATAAATAATTCATATAGTAAAACAAAGTTCAAGCAGCTATATTTGCTCAAAACATCAAAGCACTTGAAAACACTTTGGCGCCGTCGAAGGTATACTTGATCTAAAGTGCATGCGTGAAACAAACAAATGAATGATATAGATCAAGTTGTGAAAATACACAGTGGATGATTCGTGGTTCAACTTGAATAGAAGAAATAAATGAAAACCATAGCCCTCTTGTGGAGTCATGCTTCCTATTCACAAGATTAGATGAACTTCACAAGTACATAGACATGGACATTAAAATAAGTAATTCTTGCTGTTAGCACAAATGTACTTATTACACAGCTATACTTTCACGCTAATGCATATTAAAAAATTTACAAATTTTGTATGTAGCATTTGTTGGTATTGTTACTGATGTTCTCTCGAAATGAAAGATTCCAACCAACAAAAATGTAGATTTAACTGCCCAAAACATTGTTCTTGTGATTGAATGTTGAGTATATATCAAGCTAAACTTTAAACACAAACTAATGGATTCCCAATTATTGAAACTGATTCGAATTTTCATAACTTCGTATACAGATTGCAAGCAACTATATTAAGTATCTGGGACAATTTTATTAATCATGAAGACGTCAAGATTACTGAGTATCTTATGAAAAAACCAACGATTGTAGATGTTACGCCCCTATCTGAACTGCCTCAGGACGCCCACCACCACACATTCCAACCTGATAGACACCCGTCCGAAGTGTTTCTGAAGTGATATCACCAAATGTCAACAACCTAGTAGCACACTGCGATGTATAGGCGATCCTGCTGAACTGACCGAAGCTCTTCGCCTCCGAAGCCGAGGCCAAGTGGACCCCTGTCAGAGAATCTGCCGCCAATTTCAGAAAGAGATTTGTGCCAAGATCCTCTCTGTACCTATGGTTTAAATTGATTTGACGTCTCCATGAGACTAGTTGATGTGACTTATCAACTTTATGTCAATTCAACTTAGGAGAAACAAGCTGTCCGCCCACTGTATAGACGCGGCTGATTGACGCTTAAGAGCGGACGCCTCATACCGTCAGATGTATACATGTTTCCCACATCCAACGGCCCATCCCACCTATAAATACCCAAGGTTTGGCAAGAGGCAAAGGTAATGAAACTCCTACGACATAGCACTCCATAGCAAGTTTATATATTTTTTCCTCCCCCTTATTATTATTTGTCACAATCCCTGGGTACTGTTCCGACCACCTAAACCTGACTTGACCGTAGAAGTGTATACGGTTGCCACCATCTCTGCTGGTCCCTATCGTGCGCGTCTGACCGTGCGTTGATTGTGCGCAGGGAGGAATACATGGAGTAGCTATCGGTTGGCTACGTGAAAGGTCCAATTTTCAAGGTCAACAGATTGGCGCCGTCCGTGGGAAATATTTCCCCTACAAAGCTCTGCATTCTCCATCGGAGAAGTTACCGGAAAACTAGCGACTAAACCTGAAAAGGGCACGTTCTTGAAAAAGAACAAAGTCGAGTTACAATCCAAGTTCGCACCACCCTTGAAAAAGGAGATAGGATGAGCTATAGCCATGAAGACGACAACCCCATGAGAGAGGCTTCTGAAGAAGAGGTACTCCATAACAATGTTACTCATCAGAGACCACACCACCAGCGTCGTCGAGGTGGAAGAACAACCATGCTCACTAAAGGAATGGCTCAAATAGCTGCGGGTATGAGAGACATTGCAGCTCAGAATATGGTAATGCATGAGCTCCTCATGCAAGCCCAGGGTCATCAGGGCTATCAAATGCCCCAAGAATCTTATCCGGTGCAGGAAGACCCTGTATCTCACTCCCGAGGCCACATGAGCCGACACACAGAACACCCCATCGAAAAAGAGATTAACACCGAAGCCACATCTTATGTGCAAGGAAGCCAGCCATCAAAACCACACTTGGGGGACAATTTCCCTCAAGAATACGGGGAACAAAGGTCGGAAGCATCTTCGACCGAATAGGAGAGGATCCTAGCAATAGGGTCCGTTCGATAAGAAGATCAGTTCGTCCAGATCAGGAACAAGAGCAGTTTTCTCCTCCTCCTAGAAATAGGAGGGACAGGAGGAACCTAGTCGATTGGAGAAGTCGAGGAGAAGCACCTCCACCTCCCCATGACATTCAAGATGATGAAGGGTTAGATGGGCCATGTCAATCTTATGAGATTGACGATGATGATGATAACCTCCCTTTCTCAAGGGAGATCCAAAGCTTCTCAATGCCTACAAATTTCATGCCCCCTAAGATCCCCAAGTATGAAGGAAAGGGGGACTCGGAGAAGCACCTCACCAAGTACATGAAACAAATGAGCCTCAGGGGAGCCTCGCCTGCTTTGAAATGCAGAGCCTTCCATTTAACACTAGGCGGAGCCGCCGAAGTGTGGTACAACAGGCTTCCTCCCCTAAGCATTAGAAGTTGGCCGGATTTGAAAAAAGCATTTTTGAACCAATACCTCTCACGCAGGGAAGGAGAGGCACCAGTGCAACGCCTGCAGGATACGAGGCGGGCCCCTGGGGAGACGCTGAAAAGCTATCTCGCCAGATTTACAGACGAAATCACCTACTGCGAACATGTCACTGACAGAGAAGCCCTTTCAGCCCTGAAAGGCGGGCTCAACATGAACATTTTGTTCTGAAGGGACGTGCGTAGCAAGAATCCCTCCACATATGACGAACTGGTGGAAATGATGAGAATGGAAATTGTTAGTGAAGAAATGATTGATCATCACAACTGTACCACGCAGGGACTCCCTCCGCCTCAGAGGCAGGTAGGTCGAGGACCCGCGGCACACCTTGTTACTCAACAATGGACCCAAGCAGGTCATACAATAGCTCCCACGTCCGGACAGGCCCTGGCTTCTGCCACATTGAATGCAGTACCGGTGTTGACATATGAGAATGCCCTTGTCGAAGTGGGACCATCTGGAAGAGCTGATAACAAGAAAAAGAAGAAGAAAAGGTCAAACAGACCCTTGGAAGGGGCGAGGTTTTGTACTTTTCATCAACTATATAGGCACGACACTAGTGAGTGTCGAGACGCCAATCGACGCCATGATCGAAGCAACCCACACACTTTCAGTAGGAAAGAATATCCTCGCAGATCCACCTCTCCGAGCAGGGGGGAGAGAGGGCACAGAGAACAATCACCTCGGAGAAGAGAATCAAGGGATTGAGGTCAATCTAGACAGAGAAACCAGGCCCCATTTTCTGTGAGCCAGGTCATCAGGGAAATCGATACCATCATTAGGGGACCCCACATCGATGACAACATCAGGAATGCCTAAAGGAATAATACAAGGGAAGCAAAGGACCCTCCAATGATCACTTACATTGTCAATGAGTCACAAGCAGTCGACAGGATGCCCCAATCACCTTCTCCCAAGAAGACGCAAAGGGGATTCACCACCCCCATTATGATGCATTGGTTGTAAGAGTCGTAGTGGCTAGAAACGGACTGAAACGCATGCTTGTCGATAATGGCAGTTCCACGAACATATTGTTCGACTCCACTTTTGACAAAATGCAAATTGAACATGAGTTGATCCCCATGACCGACCCACTATTCGGATTCACTGGGGACAGCATCGTCCCACGAGGGCGGATCCTCTGCCCGTCGAGATGGGTTCAGTACCACTAGTGGCCCAACACTTCATGGAATTTTTGGTGGTAGATCACAGATCGGCTTATCATAGAGTATTAGAAAGACCCGCTTTGAAAGATCTTTGGGCTGTCACGTCCATCCACTACTTGTGCATGAAGTTTCCAACTGAACATGGGATTGCTACGGTCTGAGGTGATCAGATGGGCTCCAGGGCGTGCTACTTAAACTCGCTGCAAAAGTCCGAGCCTCGAACTATTAATGTAATCCTATTTGAGGTTCCCGCTGAAGTTAGTACGGACGTGAAAATGCTCGACGCCCCTGAACAAGGGCATTCCTCTAAACAAGAGGAAAACGTCGACATAGAAGTGGCCCCTGAACAAGGACACCCTCTTGATGAGTTAGATTCCCGAATAATTGACTCTGAACCAAATGCGACCCCAATGGAAGAATTGGAGACTTTCCCCGCCAACCCAAAAGACCCCAGTCAGGTCTTGCGTATAGGAAAGTCATTGTCCCCTGAAGCAAAAGTAGAGATGATATGCTTCCTAAAAAGGAACTTGGATGTTTTCGCATGGAAGCATGAAGATATGGTGGGGATAGATTCTAGGATCAGTTGTCATCACCTTAACATCAACCCCTCCTATTCCCCTCATAGACAGAAGAGGCGTGCCCTCAATCCGAAAAGGTACGAGGCATTGAAAGACAAAGTGAACAAACTTAGACGCAGTGGTTTCATAAGGGAGGCCATCTACCCGAAGTGGATATCCAACCCAGTCCTGTGAAAATGCCCAGCGGAAAGTGAAGGGTACGCGTAGACTTCACAAACTTGAATAAGGCATGCCCTAAAGACAGCTTCCCACTTCCAAGAATAGATCAACTTGTGAATTCTATTGCTGGACATGAACTACCAAGTTTAATGGATGGATACTCAGGGTATAACCAAATACCCATGTTCCGACCTAATGAGGAGGCTACGTCGTTCATAACGGACGGAGGTCTGTATTGCTACAAAGTCATGCCCTTCGGATTGAAGAATGTCGGAGCTACATATCAAAGGTTGGTCAACATGATGTTTGCTGAACTCATTGGCAAAACCATGGAGGTCTACGTGGACAACATGCTAGTCAAAAGCCTCCAATCAGCTGAACACGTAAGTCACCTCGACCAAACTTTTCAGATACTTAGGAAGTATAATATGAAATTGAATCCCCTCAAGTGCACCTTTAGAGTGGCATCGGGTCAGTTCTTGGGGTATATTGTCAATCAAAGAGGAATTGAAGCAAATCCAGTGAAAATAATGGCCTTGCTAGAGATGAGGTCACCTCAGAAACCAAAGGAGGTCCAAAACCTCAATGGTCGGATAGCCGCACTCAGTCGCTTCATCTCCAGGGCCATAGAAAAAAGCTTGCTTTTCTTCAATGTGCTGAAACAAGGAAAGAAATTCTAATGGATTTCGGAGTGTGAAGAAGCCTTCCAGGCGCTGAAAAGGCACCTCGGAGAGATGCCCCTCTTGTTGAAACCTCAATCGAATGAGTCAATACTGCTGTACTTAGCAGTTTCGGACGTGGCGGTCAGCGCCGTCCTAGTCAGGGAAGCAAGTGAGCGCCAATTGCCAGTGTATTACGTCAGCAAAGCACTCCTCCCAGCTGAAACACGCTACCCAGACATGGAGAAACTGGCGCTCGCCCTTCTCACAACCTCAAGAAAATTGAGGCCGTACTTCCGGGCCCACTCAATTCTAGTTTTCACCAACTTCCCGTTGAAGCGGGTGATGCAGAAAACAAACGCATCAGGACGCCTGCTAAAATGGGCAATCGAGCTCGGTGAGTTGGATCTAACGTTCTGACCTCGACACGTCATCAAGGGCCAAGCCCTTGCTGATTTTATGGTTGAATTTGCCAAAGCCCTAGAATGGAGACGATAATGGAACCAGCCAAGCCCCCACATGGAAACTATTCGTGGATGGGTCATCAGGAGAGACTGGCTCAGGGGCAGGGATCGTACTGGAAAGCCCGGAGGGCTACAGGCTAAATTGTGCAGTAAGGTTCGGCTTCAAAGCCTCAAACAACGCTGCTGAATACGAGGCCCTTCTGGCAAGTCTTAGACTTGCTAAGGAGATGCGGGTTAGAAGGCTCCTGACGAGCAGTGACTCCCAACTTATAGTGAACCAGGTCAATAGAAACTTTGCAGCCAAAGATGGTAGCACGATTGCGTACTTGAAGTTGGTTCTGGACATAGTTCCTCATTTTGAAAGGTTCGAATTGACTCAAGTCCCTCGTCTAGAGAATGTACATGCAGATGCACTTTCAAAATTGGCTAAGCAGCAAGGATTCAGACTGCTAAAGGTCATCCCTATTGAGCACTTATCAAAGCCCTCCACCTCCGGAGGTAAAGAGATACTATGGATAGAAGGCACCCCATTGTGGATGCAGCCTATCATCGCCTACCTGAAGGATCAAACACTGTCTGCTTCTGGAAGCGAGGCGAGGAAGTTAAGAAGAAGGGCTGCACACTTCGTCCTGCAAGAAAATACTCTTTACAAGAGAGGCTTCGCCTAGTCGCTTCTTCGATGCGTGGGAGGCAAAGAGGCCACATACATACTCGGGGAAATTCGTGAGGGAATCTGCGTATGGATAGAAGGCACCCCATTGTGGATGCAGCCTATCATCGCCTACCTGAAGGATCAAACACTGTCTGCTTCTGGAAGCGAGGTGAGGAAGTTAAGAAGAATGGTTGCACACTTCGTCCTGCAAGAAAATACTCTTTACAAGAGAGGCTTCGCCTAGTCGCTTCTTCGATGCGTGGGAGGCAAAGAGGCCACATACATACTCGGGGAAATTCGTGAGGGAATCTGCCGGAATCACTCCTGAGGAACAGCTCTGGCACACAAGGTTCTCCGTCAAGGCTACTTCTGGTCGACCCTGAAAAGGGATGCTTGCCAATTTGTCCAGAAATGTGACAAGTGCTAGCGCTTCTTGAACATACAAAGACAGCCTGCTCAGGGCCCCTCCGTAGTAACCAGCCCTTGGCCATTCGCCAAGTGGGAGATTGACTTCATTGGTCCACTCCCAAAAGGAAGAGGAAGTGCAACTTTCGCCATTGTCCCCATTGACTACTTCACTAAGTGGGTCGAGACAGAACCCCTTGCCAGGATCACCGAGGCGAATACTACCAAATTCGTCTGGAAGAACATCATTTGTAGGTTCGGCATTCCCCACTCCTTAGTGTCTGACAATGGAAGGCAGTTTGACAACAGGAAGATGCGAGACTTATGCGACGAACTAGGCATAAAGAAGGACTTCTCAACACCTCATCTCCCCCAAGCAAATGGGTAAGTTGAAGCAGTGAACAAGACTATCAAGCACACCCTGAAAAGAAAGCTTGACACCTCAAAGGGGGCCTGGGTTGACGAACTCCTCCACGTCCTCTGGGCTATCAGGACTTCTAGCCGAACTGCAACAGGTGAAACGCCATTTTTCATGACCTACGTAGCCGAGGCCATGAACCCGGTCGAGGTCGAGGTCCCATCACATCGTAGGATACACTTTAATGAGATCAGCAATGACGAGACTCAAATAAGCAAACTGCACCTCCTTGAGGAGAGGAGGGATGCCTCCCAAGTGAACATGGCAAAGTATCATCGAAAGATGACCCACTATTATAACTCCAAGGTCAAAAGCAGAACTCTTCGCCTGGGCGACCTCGTCCTCAGAAGGGTCTTCCAATCTTCAAAACCAACCGGGTCAAGAGTGTTTGGCTCGAACTGGGAGGGCCCTTACCGCATCCGCACGGAATCCCGACCTGGTACTTTTGAAATTGAAGACATGGCAAGAAAGACACTGCCTCATCAGTGGAACATCAAACGCTTGAGGAAGTACTATCAATGATGAGCCTTTGTTCCGATCCGATCTCAATATGGTCAAATGAATCGATTGTTCTGATATGGTCTCAGTTATAAGTCCCCTAACTTACTAAGTGCTGGAATTGTCTTGGGAAAGTGTGGTGTAATTTATCTCAAGTAATGAAACTTCGGTTCTGTGCCACATTGGTTAGTAAATAATTTCCTCAGTCCTTCGATATGTTTAATTAAGTGATCCAATCTTCAATTATTGACTGATTAGCGCTAAGCGACTCTTCATGTTTGCTTAAGTGGTTCACTTCATATTAACTTAAGTGGTCCGATCTCAAATTGTTAACTGTAACGTTAAGAGTCGCTTCATGTTCGCTTAAGTGGTTCAACTCATATTAACTTGAGTGGTCCGAACCTCAATTATTAACTGGTTATAGTTACGAGGCGCTTTGTATGATGTTTGTCATTCATACAAGTATAAACGGATCCAAAAGGTAAAAAAGCAGAAGCACAAATACTTAGCAAAAAATTTCATTTCATTTAATGAATTGAAGTACAAGAAGGCCGAAGCCGTTACAAAAGATGGCCGTATTCTACTGGAGGGACTTCTGCATCGGCTACTTCCGAGGCCTCTGGAGCCTCCTTAGCAAGCTTGTCAGGCCGACTTCCAATTGGTCTCCCGAACTCTGCCTCCAATGAGGAGATGTCCAAAGTGGGGTGTACCTCTTTTAGTCGCCCCAACAAGCTTTGGGCACTCCAAGAGGCCCAGAAATTGGTGAAGTCGTCATACAGGGGATGGTCTTCAAAGTGGTCAATGAAGTTCTGAACTGCTACCTCCCTTGCAGACTTCAACATCTCCTTCAAAGAGGCAATCTCCTCTGACTGAGCCTCTGCCTTCTGTCTCAGCTCCACCTTCTCTTTGTTTGAGGCCTCCAGAGCCTCGGTGGCAAGCTTGTGGTGCTCATTGGCGTGATCAAGTCGCCGAGTCACAGCAGCCACTTGGCACTCCACCTCGTATAACTCCTTCTTTAGCCGTTCCACTTCTACTTTGGCAGCAGTTAGCTGGGCCTCGGCCTCCTTCTTTCCTTCCTCCGCCTGCGTGGCCTTGACCTGGGCCTCTCACACGGCATCCCCATAGTGCATCGCCTCCTCGAGGCGCTTGGTGAGGTCCTTCCTCTTGGAGTTCAGATCCTTCACTAGGCCCTAAAGTTGGATGCTTGTGCTCAGGGCCCGAGCCACGTAGGCGCTATTTGCAGCCACCAAGCCCTCATCTATGCACGAGGCGGTGTGGTCCCTCCACTCCTCGATCCAATATTTGCTGTGGACCACCGCCACTGTAGCTGTTTCTGGAGGAAGGGCCTCCAACACTTCCCTCATCGGCTCCTCCGAATTTGTGCCAAAAAAGTCGACCTCCTTAGAGGGACGGGGCCTTTTCCTCTTCTCCTGCCCCGACACTTGAGCAATTGGCACAGCAGCAAGTGGTGTTGTAGCCGGGGTAGTGACAGTCTCAGATGGAGCAGGCCTCTTCTCCGGAATGGCCACCCCGGTTGGCATTGTGGTTTGCTTCAGAGCAAGGGGTGGCCTCGCCACAGTTGGACATTTTGGAGAGGCGGCACTCTTCTTGCCCTTCCTCCGAAGGTCAGCCTCCGAGTCCTCTTCCTCTGTCGGAGGCTGAAGTCTCTTACTGGCGTCCACCAGATCCTCCATTTGCTTTTTGTAGGAGGAGGAGGAGGAAGAGGCCTTCAATGCCCGTGCCTCTGCCATCATCTTCTGGATGGTCTTAAAGTCGGGGCGCACGGGCATTTTCTTATTAAAGTTGTCTGCAAAGAACGAATTATGAATTAGTAGAAGTGTTGAGAGTTTCGAATGAAGAGTAAATACTTCGGTCCAGTTACCTCGGGATGCCATCAGGTTGTGGGTAATGAAGTGAATGTTCTTTCGGATCAGCCTATGGTAAGACCTCTTCTTTTGAGGCAGCTGATAAATGATGCAGATGGTTTCGAAGTCCTTGGATGACAGCTCGCATCGAGGAAAAGCACCTACAAAGGAAATGCAAATATTAGGCACGATTCGAACGGAAGAGAAATATAGAGAAAAACAACTACTATACTCACTAAGTGTTGAATACTTCGTCGGGACCGTAAGAGGCACCGGGGGGTCCCCTCCATCGTGTCCCATCGCCCTGCGGCCCAGCACCACGAGCTCTTCCATTCTTTGATGGAGCTCGACAGATCGAGCATGAATGGTGTGTGAGAACCCCACGAAGTAAGGTAGTACCACCCCCGGGTCTTATCTCCCCGGCAGTTACCTTAGGTATATAAAGGGTCTGGAAGACGGAGAGGGGCATCTCCACCCCTAATGATGCCTCTTTCCACAACATCCAGGAACCCACCATTTGGCTCCAGGAGTTCGGATTGAATTGCGTCGGGGCTAACCCATATGATCTAAGCACCATCCTAAAGAATTGGTGAATTGGCGGCCTAAGTCCGGCCCTAAGGATCGCCTCGCTAATGGCCACACAACCCGGTCTAGGGTAGCGAGCCCTCTCTTCAGGCCCGGGGAGGATCAAATCTATGCTATCAGGGATCCTATACTCCGTCCTAAGTCTCCCCAAGTCGGCTTCTCTCAATTTAGATGGGTAGTCCGATGTCTTCCCAGTGCACAGAAGTATCTGCTGGGCTATCCGGTCGCTTCCATATATTTTCCCCTCTATTATCGCCTTGGCTATTTCTGAGGAGGTCGCCACAATGGGCTCGTCCATCCTCACTAGTTCTAACCCCCTCCCCGAACCATAACTCCCCTCAGAGGCTATTTTTTCAGAATTTAAAAATTCTAAAAGGTACTGAAACTTACGAGTTTGAAGGTTTTCCTAGCCGGAAATAATGTAAGGTCGCTGGATATTGGTGTTTCTCGCTGGAAGTTCAATTTTCTCATCAGAATTGCTTAGAAAACGCTGAAAATCGCAGATAACTTGAGAGCAAAATATGGTGTTTGTTTCGCAAGGGTAGAAAGCTTGAGAAAAGCTCAAAGTCTGCCTTTTGTAGAAAGACCCATCCGATCTCCACCGTTGAATTCAAATGCGATCAATCTAAACCGTTCATCGCATCTTGAATCTAGGCCGTAGAAATGAAACGCCAGATTTGATCTACGTCCAAGATGTCGCCGTGACCTTCACGCTCACTTAAAACGCGTCACCTCGGTCACCACCAGCTGTCAATAATAATGAGTAGTCACAGCAGCCTTTTAGGAGAATGGGCATGGCACCCAACTGTCACCTTGGAAATACGCAACAGTTGTCAAATCATTTGACGTTTGAATCGCCTCGGATCGAGCTCCTCACTCAACTTTACAAAGTTTGGACGCACCTGACGCGAAGTTCCCTGTGGGTCATCACCTCGGAAGGTACGTTCCCTCCCAAGCTTTACAAAATTTTAGCCATCTCACAACGCGTCGGCCCATGTGGGTCAGCGCACCGGTGGCAGATGAGTTCCTCAACTTTACAAAGTTTCGACGCACCCGACGCGAAGTCCCCTGTGGGTCATCACCTCTGAATGTGTGTTCCGTCCTAAGTTTCACAAAGTTTTAGCCATCTCTTAGCGCATCGTCCCAAGTGGGTCAGCGCACCGGTGGCAGATGAGTTCCTCAACTTTACAAAGCTTCGACGCACTCTACGCGAAGTCCCCTGTGGGTCATCGCCTCGGAATGTGTGTTCCCTCCTAAGTTTCACAAAGTTTTAGCCATCTCCCAGCGCATCGTCCCAAATGGGTGAGCGCATCGGTGGCAAATGAGTTCCTCACTCAACTTTGCATAGCTGACACACGCCTAATGCGAGTCCCCTCTGGGTCATCGCCTCGGTCCTAAGATCATGGCTTCGATTACTGCAAAAGATCGACCCCCAAGCTCCCACGAGTCGCGATCCCCAGTACCGAGACATATACATACGGTCAGGAAAGCAAGTCCACCCACGATATAAATATTCATACTTGGACATGAGAGGACCACTGTTATGCCCCTATCTGAACCGCCTCGGGACGCCCACCACCACACATTCCAACCTGATAGACACCCGTCCGAAGTGTTTCCAAAGTGATATCACCAAATGTCAACAACCTAGTAGCACACTGCGATGTATAGGCAATCCTGCTAAACTGACCAAAGCTCCTCGCCTCCGAGGCCGAGGCCAAGTGGACCCCTGTCAGAAGATCCGTCGCCAATTTCAGAAAGAGATTTGTGCCAAGATCCTCTTTGCACCTAAGGTTTAAATTGATTTGACGTCTCCATGAGGCTAGTTGATGTGACTTATCAACTTTATGTCAATTCAACTCAGGAGAAACAAGTTGTCCGCCCACTTTACAGACACGGCTGATTGACGCCTATGAGTAGACGCCTCATACCGTCAGATGTATACACATTTCCCACATTCAATGGTCCATCCCACCTATAAATACCTAAGGTTTGGCAAGAGGCAAAGGTAATGAAACTCCTACGACATAATACTCCATAGCAAGTTTATATATTTTCTCCTCCCCCTTATTATTATTTGTCACAACCCTGGGTACTGTTCCGACCACCTAAACCTGACTTGATCGTCGTAGTATATACGGCCGCCGCCACCCCTGCTGGTCCCGGCCGTGTGCGTCTGACAGTGCGTTGATTGTGCGCAAGGAGGAATACGTGGAGTAGCTATCAGTTGGCCACGTGGAAGATCCAATTTTCGAGGTCAACAGTAGATAACCATTTACTAATGACATTGTTCAAAGGTAAATAAACTCAGAATTATCGTTACTTTTAATAGACCATGCGCCAAGAGTAAATTCTAATTTACCTACGTGACTATAATATATTTAACAATAATATCATTACCACAAAAGCAATAGTTAGATTGATAAAATATTTTAGAATCTATTACTAATTTTTCATGACTCTATTATCTTTAATTATTTACATACTTTTTTTCACTTATGCTTATCAACTATCTAAGGACTGAAAGAAACAAAGAAATGCTGACAAAGATGACAACTCAAAAAACATGATTTAACCAACACCTCCACTGTTTCCACCCTCCCGAAGAACAGAATCATCAATATCAAAGATATTTCAGAAAACTCAATGATAGTATGTCAAATATTTGAATGAAATGTTAACTATTAATTACTTGGATTATATTTCTTTCCTGCATTTGGGAAAATAGCTATTTTATTTTAGAAACAATATTAACACTCGTAACTATTGCAGTGCAAACTATTTTGGATAAGAGATAAGATAGAAATGAAGATAGGCACTCATTCACTTTAGTATATGGCTTATGACATTTCTGGTTGGATGTGTTTTACTCAATTGAATGAAATGTATTTTTGCAACTTTTGCAACTACATGATGTGTTTTACTCAATTGAATGAAATGTATTTTTGCAACTTTTGCAACTACATACATGCAAGAGGGATTCCGAGGTATCATACATGCAGAAATACGAACACAAAATAATTGTGAAAATTTGTTTCCTAGACCAAGATGTAATGGTCAGATTGGAGATCATACTGGCGATATAACTGCATCATTATTCGAAGATGTGACTGAAAAATTCTTGCACATTTCGATTGAGAAAATGATGACAGACGGTAGAGTTTCTATGTATAATTGATTACATTTACCAAAATTTCCCCACTTATGTAACTTGATAATATTTTGTTTAATCTTTCATACGACCAGATTATGTAATTAATGCTCATCAATCCAACTACGCAGATGAAGACCATTTCATTTACGTGAAAGTTGGAAACCACAATCCAAAAACTAACCAACCAAGGTTTAATTTGATGTGGTATACATTATGTAGAAATTGGGTTGCTGCCATTTGTGAAGCCCAAGTTAATATCCATGACCCATGACCCGGTTAAGTGGCCCAACTGGTAGAATTATCTGGAAGCTTAATTGCATAAAGGAAAAACACGTTTTCTGTTTTGAGAAAAACGACTCTCACATGATCGTGACACCTGGCAATCGCTAGACCATTGGATCAAATGATTTGATTATTTCATATAAAAGATCAACAATTCTAGGGTTAGGGTTGACTCTCATTTTACGCAGCTTTCGTTTTCTTTTCGTTTTGAGTTGAAAACTCTCTCTGTATTTTTGGCTCTCTCATCTTGAATCTTGTTGATTCTTTTTTGTTGGTTGAGCGTAGACGTGATGCTATGAACTCTTGTGTGAGTCCTTTGTATTGTTGAGGAGATTGTTGTCGTGATGGCTAGAACTGTATGTTCCTTCTGTGATTCGAAAACTGCTATAATTTGGCCGGTGTGTTTTGTTCAAGTGGATTCGAGCTTATTCCTTCGTGGATGCTCAACGGGAATTAGGCGATTTTGACAAATCACTGAACATCGGGGCTTCGGTCAAAAATCGCTTGTGTTTCTCTTTACTGTTTTCAGATCTACAAATCTTGATCCTCAGTCTTGCGATTTTTTATGTTTTGAAACGGTTCTAGGGTTCCTGCACATTATTGATACACAATTGTGGACTTGAAGAAGGATCTCCAGCAGTGTCTCGATATCATACGAAGAAGAAAACTTTCTTGAACTGAATATATTTGTTTTACAACGGTCAACAATTCCCACCTACTGCATAAAGAAACTTGATCTTCAAAACTGAAATTGTTGAACAACCACAGAATAGAAGACGGCAACATCCGACAATCCTAACGTTGAAAGAATACAATTACTCAGCTTGGCAACATCATAGATGCAACGACAAATTAATGTTACTATACCTTGAGCTGTTAAGGTCGAAAACAAGTTGTTTTTATTTTTGGCTAAATGTAAATTTTGGGAATCATTTGTCAATTACCTTAGCAGCAGACTGGACGAATCGACAACAATAAAAAAAGTTGTTTTTTGAAGTCCTCCTTTTGGCCAAGACTTTTTTTAATAGGGTATATATAAAGAAATGTAAGGAATCTAATTCTCCAAATCTTTCGTGTACTGCATGTTTTTTGAACTATTAATGTGAAACATTTTTCTTACCAATTTCTCACCCTTAAAATGAGAAAAAAAAAATTGCGACATAAACTTGTTAAATTATAACGAGAATTCAAAATATCCCACTAGTGAATAGAAAAAGGAAACTTGCGTACTTTCATGTTGGATTAGGCAGCACAAGACAAGGAGAAAGTTTAGGTATCAGAACACAATCTTCCATAAAATAATATTACACGTAAATCGAAAAATTTTCCTTTTTTCTTTTTTCATTCATCCATTCTCTAAAAAAATATTATTCCACCCATTAAAATTTAAAATAATGGGAAGTATTTCAAAGTTTCATATCAATAAATTGCTGAGTAAGTTTGATTAAAAATTTTAATAAATAAAGTCATTTAGATTCATTAATATATAGAATTTATATATCATGCATGTTTTGTCATAGGATGCTTTTGGACGTGATGTATAAATTGTTAGACAAGACACCAATATGTAGCCTTTTTTTTTTTTTTGATACCCAGGTGTCCCAGCTTCGCCAGACTAAATCCTGGACCCCTAGCCACCGGCCCTTCAGTGACTAG
>NC_036243.1:12530978-12531141 GCF_002742605.1 Olea europaea var. sylvestris | reverse complement strand
ATTCCACTCAATGAAGGTGTGGCAGTGGAAGAGGATGGAAATACGGTACTTGGGGATTTCATGGCACCATTGGTGGTGCAAAGCCAATCTAGTATCGTATACCCTCCATTTGGGCAACAGAACTTCCAACTGAAGACAAACGTGATTCAACTATTTCAGAAGG
>NC_036243.1:12529821-12530036 GCF_002742605.1 Olea europaea var. sylvestris | reverse complement strand
GCTATAACAACCAGAAGTGGAGTACAACTGCCGGAACCACATGTAACAAGTTCGGGAGCCAACAAGGAAGCAATGCCAACCTTGGAGGAAGGAAGTGTGGAGCAAACTGACAATGAAATAGGAGATGAGGTTAAGAGGAATTTCAAGACATCACAGGGTAAAAATACTAATCCTGTTAACCCTCATGAGCCTCCTATTCCGTTTCCACAAAGGTT
>NC_036243.1:12524442-12529609 GCF_002742605.1 Olea europaea var. sylvestris | reverse complement strand
AGGAATGCAGCGCCAGAATCCAGAGAAAGCTACCCCCAAAACTGAAAGATCCAGGGAGTTTTACTGTACCCTGCACTATTGGAGACTGTTATTTTGATAAAGCTTTGTGTGATTTGGGTGCAAGTATTAATCTAATGCCTCTTTCTGTTTTCAGGAAACTCAGCTTGGGAGAAGCAAAAGCCACAACAGTGACATTGCAGTTAGCAGATCGATCCCTTACACATCCAAGAGGAATCATTGAAGAGGTGCTGGTAAAAGTGGAGAAGTTCATATTTCCAGCTGATTTTCTTATCTTGGACATGGAAGAAGATAAAGATGTTCCACTCATTTTGGGGCGACCTTTCTTAGCCACTGGGAGAGCAATTGTAGATGTTCAGAAGGGGCAGCTGATATTAAGGCTTGTTGACGAGCAAATCTCATTCAACGTTTTCAAAGCAATGAAATTCCCTACTGAGGCAGACAGTTGTTTCCAGATCGATGTAGTCGACCGAATAGTTCAAGACACATTTCGGCTACATCATCCTTCCGATACATATAAGGCATGCATTGCACATTCACAATCCACCCATTCTGAATCAAGTGAGATTGAGACATGTGCTAGGTTTTTGGAGAGTAACCAGCCATATATGCTCAGACGCTACTATGAAGAGCTGGGAACGAGAACTGCAAAATCAGTGCCATCTGTTGTGAAACCACCCAAATTGGAACTCAAACAACTGTCATCACATCTTCGATATGCGTACCTAGGGGAATCTTCTACACTACCTGTTATTATTTCAAGCACTGTCAGTGAGGTAGAGGAAGAGAAACTACTTCGGGTGTTAAGGGAGAATAAAACAGCTATTGGATGGTCTATTGCAGATATAAAGGGGATCAGCCCATCTATATGCATGCATAAGATACTCATGGAGGAAAAATTTAAACCAAGCATTGATGGGTAGCGGAGATTGAATCCACACATGAAGGAAGTGGTTAGAGCTGAGGTATTGAAGTTGCTCGATGCATGCATTATTTATCCAATATCAGATAGTGCATGGATTAGTGCAGTGCAAGTTGTTCCCAAGAAAGGAGGAATCACAGTGATAGAAAATGAGAGAAATGAGTTGATTCCTACACAGACAGTGACTGGATGGAGAGTGTGCATCGACTACCGTAAGCTTAACTCAGCTACTCGAAAGGATCACTTTCCATTACCGTCCATTGATCAGATGTTGGAGAGATTAGCAGGGCATTCGCACTACTGTTTCCTAGATGGGTACTCTGGGTATAATCAGATTCCAGTGGCACCAGACGATCAGGAGAAGACCACTTTCACTTGCCCCTACGGCACCTTTGCATACAGAAGGATGCCATTTGGATTATGCAACGCTCCCGCTACCTTTCAGCGCTGCATGATGGCTATTTTCTCAGACATGATTGAGAAATTCATCGAGGTATTCATGGATGACTTCTCTGTGTTTGGATCTTCATTTGATGAGTGCTTTGAGCATCTAAGTCTTGTGCTACAACAGTGTACGGAGACCAACTTGGTGTTGAATTGGGAGAAATGTCACTTTATGGTGCAAGAAGGTATCGTACTAGGGCACAAAATTTCAGCAAAGGGTATTGAAGTGGACAGGGCAAAAATTCAGGTGATCGAGAATCTACCACCACCTACCTCAGTGAAGGGTGTTCGCAGTTTTCTTGGGCACGCTAGATTCTACAGAAGGTTTATCAAGAATTTTTCAAAAATTACCAAACCTCTGTGCTGTTTACTGATGAAGGAGTCCACATTTGAGTTTAATGATGAGTGTCTGCAGGCCTTTAACACTTTGAAAGAGAAGTTGACTTCAGCACCTATAATTATCACACCGGATTGGAATCTGCCATTTGAATTAATGTGTGACACCAGTGATTATGCTGTGGGAGCCGTGTTGGGTCAACGAAGGAATAAAGTATTTCACGTGATCTACTATGCAAGTAAGACTTTGAACGATGTTCAGTTAAATTATGCCACTACGGAGAAAGAGCTTCTTGCTGTAGTCTATGTGTTTGACAAATTTCAATCATACCTTGTGGGGTCGAAGGTCATAGTCTACACAGATCATACCGCCATCAGATACTTGATGGAGAAGAAGGATGCTAAGCCACGCCTCATCCGTTGGATATTGCTACTTCAAGAGTTTGACCTGGAAATTAAGGATAAGAAAGACAGTGAAAACGTGGTAGCGGACCACCTATCTCGACTTGAGGACATAGAACAGGAAGAGACAGTGAAAATAAATGAGATCTTCCCAGATGAGAAGATCTTTGGTGTGATGGAAACACCCTGGCATGCAGATATAGTTAACTATTTAGCCAGGTCTATCATACCTCCAGATTACTCAAGTCACCAGAAGAAGAAATTCTTCGCGAAATTGAAGTACTACTTTTGGGAAGACCCCATTCTCTACAGGCAGGGGGCTGATCAAATCGTTCGGCGTTGTGTACCAGAGGAAGAGGTGCCTTTGATATTAGAGAACTGTCACTCGTCTATATATGCAGGGCATTTTGGTGCTTCTAAGACAGCGGCGAAGATTCTCCAATCAGGTTTTTACTGGCCCACACTCTTTAAGGATGCGTTTGAATTTGTAAAGAGGTGTGACCGATGTCAGCGCACGGGTAACATCTCTAGAAGAAATGAGATGCCTTTGAGTAGTATCTTGGAGGTGGAATTATTTGACGTCTGGGGGATCGATTTCATGGGGCCATTCCCACCATCTTTTTCAAATCAATACATTTTAGTGGCGGTGGACTATGTCTCGAAATGGGTTGAAGCGGTTGCATTGCCTACAAATGATGGGAAAGTGGGGATTGAGTTTGTGAAGAAGAATATTTTCGCCCGGTTTGGGACACCGAGAGCCATAATCAGTGACGGGGGCACACATTTTTGCAATCGTCAGTTCGAGCAGTTGTTATCAAAATATGGCGTCAAGCACCGCGAAGCCACCGCATATCATCCCCAAACCAGCGGACAGGTCGAAGTATCCAATAGGCAATTGAAGCGTATTCTGGAAATCACAGTTAACTCATCACGAAAGGATTGGTCAAAGAAACTGGATGATGCCTTGTGGGCCTACAGGACTGCATTCAAGACTCCTATAGGAATGTCCCCATATCGACTGGTTTTTGGGAAAGCATGCCATCAACCTCTCGAGATCGAACATCATGCTTACTGGGCAATGAAGAAGTTGAACTTGGATTTGAAGGCTGCAGGTGAAAAACGACTGCTACAACTGAATGAACTTGATGAACTCAGAATGAAAGCTTATGAGAACTCAAAGATCTACAAAGAGCGCACCAAAAAATGGCATAACATGCATATCCAGAGGCGTGACTTTCAAGTGGGGCAAAAAGTGTTACTGTATAACTCCAGGCTTAAACTGTTTCCAGGAAAATTGAGATCGAGATGGTCTGATCCATATACCATTACACAAGTGTTTCCACATAGGGCAATTGAGATCACTCACGGCAGCAAGGGGACATTCAAAGTTAATGGACAGCGTTTGAAGCACTATTGGGGCGGTGATTTCTCAAAGGACAAGTCTACCGTCCATCTTGAATCATCAGAATGACACAATATGGTAAAGTCGAGCTATCGACTATAACCTAGCGTTGAGTGGGAGGCAACCCACTGTATCCTTAAATTTATTTTATTGCATTGCATTAGTTTAGGAATTTATTTGAGTTTAATTTGTTTCTTAGGTCATCGATCATCTTTTGCATGATAGCCTAGGCACTACACGTTACATGTTGCATGAATGAGTGCGAAATGAAGTGTTTGGGTGTTCAAGTGTGTGTCACGCATTCCGATGTGCGGAGATGTTCATTTTGGTTAAACTTTCAGAATGCGGGACAACAGTTAAAAAAAAATTGACAAAAATGGCACTCTTTTTTTTATTATTATTTTTTTATTCTATTATTTATAAAAAAAAAAATTTATACCCGGTTTGGTCTACCGCTACCGAAAACAAAGAGGGGCAGATGGATTGCACTATGCGACCACATAGTGCAACACTATGCGGTCGCATAGTGTAGTGGTCACGGGTTTTACCCGTGACCACACATTTCATCCCCAAAATCCCCCCCCCCCTCTCACTCTCACTCGAACACATGCACCCACTTCACTCATTCACTCATTCACTTGCACTCACTTCACTTACACACATCTCACTCTTCATTTGCACCCACTTCACACATTCACAAATCTAGCACCTAAGTTGGATTAGGTTCTACATTGAAGATTCTATCACATCTAAATTAACAAGAATTGGAACTACAAGGTATGTTTCTCTAATCCCTAATTTCGAGTTTCATTTAACGATTATCTTTCAATGTGTGGATTTAGTTAGGATGTATTGTGGATGATGGTGTACTATTGTGAATTTGGGGAACTTTCATGGTAGTGTATGTAAGAAATAGGAAGTACTTTACATTGCACACCAAGTGTTCGACGAAATGCCACATTAACGCATGTTTTGATTTTTTGAGCTTTTCACTTATGTAATAGTTTACGTCATTATTGTATAGCGTTTCTGCCGAAAAATCATGTGATATTTCAATAGAAAACATTACCTTAACATATTGTATTCACAAAGGCATTTCATGTTTCAACATATCCACTCACGTCACTACCTTCGTCCCTATGTTTTCTAATGCAAACAACATCCGATTGGGGTGAAATTCGGATATATGCTAGATATCATTATGTACTTTCACATGTCCAAAACTTGCTCGGGAAAATTTGGATATTTCTCGGTGATGCCCGGGGCCGAAGTTGGTCACTTGGTCATGGGTCAAATTTTCTAAAAATGCATTTTCGAGCCATAATTTTAAGTTTTCCATACCTATGCAATGTTAGAGATATATTGATGATTCATGTTTTGAAAAATTGCATAAGCACACGTACATGTGCATGTTGAAGAAAGTTTGGGGGATTATGAATTCAAAGATTATTAATGCCCGTTATTCCTATACCAAGTGATTGATATTGTGTACTTCCTTTTTCAGGATGCCTCCTAAAAGAACTTCAAAGGAAAAAGAGAAAGTCGGCTCCTCATTTGGAACGGCCCGAATAAGAGAAACCGAAGGGGGTGTTAGAAGATTCCTTTCATCAGATACAGCAGCCCGATACGCCAATGTTGTGCGT
>NC_036243.1:12521491-12524214 GCF_002742605.1 Olea europaea var. sylvestris | reverse complement strand
CACTTGGGGTGATAGGCACTACTCCCTAATTTTTCCCAGTCTGATAAGTGGAATATGTAGAGCAGCGGGGATACAAATCCAACTTGGGGAAGCACCAGAAAAGCCAAGCCCCTTTATCAAGCAATCCACATTGGAGGCCCAAGACTGAGCAAGACTGAAGCACCAACAGAAATTAGAAAACGCACGACGATGACGGCAATTGAATGAGGAAGGTCAAGCAGATGCAGACCTTGACATGCCTCAAATTCCTCCACCACCACCCCAGGTTGATATGGACAATCAGGTTTTGAGGCAGATTTTCACCACCACCACGGGGATCATCCGCGATGTGCAGAGTCTCCAGCAGGCTATGGGAACGTTGACGATTGAGATGCATACAGCCCACCGTGACGTCCGCATTGCCACTGATATGTCACGTGCCGCTCGCCAGGATGCCCAGGCAGCTAGGAGGGAGATGGACACTATGAACGGTCGACTAAGTGTGTACATGGGCAGGGTGGATGGCATCCAGCTGAGGGTAAATGAAACTTGGGAGCGTTTAGGCCGTTTGGAGACACGGGTTGAGGGGATCCACGATGAAATGACATAGCAGTCAGCACTGATGAGAGAAATCATATCTCGCCTTCCATCTCCTTCTGAAGATCATGCTACGGGTTCCAGCTACACACCACGACCACCACTTTGATCAGGGGAATGTTGTTTACCTCTATTTGCCAAGTTGTGTTTATATTTTAAAATTATGCCTTTCTAACTTTACATTTACATTGAGGACAATGTACTGTATAAGTTTGGGGGATGGTAGCATAATTTTCAAACAAATATTCGGCATGTAGTTAATATGCATTTTCACAATCAATCATTAAATTGACTACCTTCTTGCATGATGCATGCGTGATGAATGAGTGTTTATTTTACTTTTGCATGCTTGTGTGGGTTTGGTAACCTTGCCGGCTATGATGTGACTATTGGACAGGTGAAACATAGAACCGTTAATATAGTACAGGATTTGATTAGCGGATACTTATTGATGCAATGCTTGACATTCTTTTGCACATCACTCATGTTTTCATGTTAAGTTATTGAATGTGATTGTTGGAGTAAAACAGGAGAAACATAGGTTAACCCTCTATATCATTAACCCGTTAAATCACCATAGGATAGTTTGGAGATGGTTGAGCCACTATAAGTAAACATGGAGATAAGTAGAGGCTCAGTGCATGAATTTATATTGTGTGGATTGCCTAGACCCAAAAGGTGAGAAATAGGTGAAAGCTTTAAGTTGAGGATGGTTGTTGATATCAAATGTCTATAAAATAAACATGGGAAAATCATCACTTCTCTCAAAAGCCTTTATGACTCGAGCAAGTAAGTCTGTTAGGGTTTAAAACCTGATATCCTAAAGCCAACTGGTTTGGGAATTATCGGCCTAAAGCTCGTTACAGGGGTCATATAGAAAGCAAGAAAAAGGAGAAGTTGACAAAAATTCATCTTATCGAGCCTTTATAACTCGGGTGAATAAGGCTGCAAGGGTTTAAAACCTGGTGCCCTAAGACCAACTGGTTTGGGAGTCATCGCCTAAAACTCATTTCATGGGTTATATAGAAAGCAAATGAGAAGATGGAGAAAAAAAAATTGTGTTGGACGTTTGGTTGATATGACTTTAACCTTGATGCGAGGTGAGTAGCTTAGTTTGAGCTTAAAGGTTGAAACAATCAAATTAAGGACAGTCTCTACTTGTTGATATGTGTACTAGTAAGGGTAAGATCTATCCAAACTAAGAGAGGGTAAGGATTATAGTTGTTAAACTCCTAACCTTAGAAAACACCCCAAGATAATTGAGTGAAAAGAATAAGTTTGGGGGATTTGTGTATCTCTCGAGTGATGTAAGGATAAATTTGACCATTATGGGTCGGGAACAAACCATTCATAAGCTTGATATGTTGGCATGAGTCCACACACACACGTTGAGTATTGCATTTAACGAGTGAAGGTTAATTTTATTCTTGCAATATTGATATTGTTCTAGTGTATTGCTAAGTTCCAATCCTAAGACACGGCAAGCTATTAAGCCATGTTTGTTTAACTCTGAGTCACTACATTGTTTGAGGACAAACAATAGTTTAAGTTTGGGGGATTTGATAAGTGTGTTTTTACACACTTATTTGGTTCACAAACATGACTTAAACATGGATAAAATGGTTGAATTGTGACTTAATCCAGTTAAATTCATGCATTGTAGGTAATTCAATGGAAATTGTGGAATGCAGGAGAAAAGAGCCGAAGAAGGACCAAAACGCAACAATTTGATAGTTCGAGGACCAAAGGTGCAAATATTGAAAAGTTGAGCTAAATGCAAAACGAGAGTAAAAACATGCCAAGTATGAGCTCAATGACAAAGCAAAACAAGTGGAGGAAGAAAGAATGGAAGATGGACTAAAATAAAGATAATTGGAAGTTGGAGGACTAAAGTGCAAATACTCAAAAGATGTGCCGAATGAGTGGCATAATATTTGAAAGTGTCGATCATCAATTGGAAGATAAGAATTGTTGAAAAGATGAAGAAATCGAAGAAAGAAGTCAAGAGAAGCAACAAAGAAGTTCAGGGACCAAATTGAACAAACCACATAGATGGTTACTTCTATGCGACCGCATAGTGTAACCTTCTATGCGGTCGCATAGAAGGCTTCAGGGATTCAATGAGCCAAAATAATTTGATCTATGCG
>NC_036243.1:12512694-12521194 GCF_002742605.1 Olea europaea var. sylvestris | reverse complement strand
AATTATTATGTGATTGTAGATGATTTATTCTTTGCATTCGAAAGAAGGGGAATAAATTCGATAGAATATAAATCGACATAGGGTCCGATAGGGGATGGAAACTTACCTCTATGCTTTATGCAATTCATGAAAATGTTCATAAAAAGTCATGCATTCTTGTACATTGCATCATCCATAGAAATATAGGTTGGTGGTGTGTAAGAGTAGATTCAATATATATCGAGAGAGTGTATTGGATAATTTAGGAATATTGAATTGGCATTTTGTTCCATCGACTAGTTGAATTTGTGAAATTAGGGTTTTTAATAGTCAATTGGGGATTCAAGTTCTTAATGATTTCATTTCAATTCATTTCAATACAATAGTATCTAAAATTGCATATTTACATTTCAGATGCGTGTTTATTTCATTAGATTAGTGAAATTTCGAAATTAGGGTTTTCCTTGCAATTAGGGTTTCAAATTGAGGATTTCTCCCAAAATTAGGGTTTTCACATTTAAACCAAATTTTCATTCAATTAAATTCGGTTAAGGTTACATTAGTTTAATTAGAGCTAATTCAATCCTCGTGGGAACGATACTTGGACTCATAGTTCATTTTACTACTTGTTAACGAACCGTACACTTGCGGTGGATTTTAAAATCGAGAAGAAATAATTTTACGAACACTAAAACCAACCAACGGCAACGTTCGATAAACATTGCTAAAAAATATATAGCAACGTGCATTGCCCGTTGCCAAAGCTTGTTAACGGCAACGTTCAATGAACGTTGCTGAAACTAATTAACGGCAACGTTCAAAGAACGTTGCTAAAATATTTACAGCAACGTGCTAAAATACTGCACGTTGCCAAAAAAAAAAAAAAAAAAAAACAAAGGNNGTAAAAAAAAAAAAAAAAAAAAAACAACAACGGCCGTTGGACATTGCGAAAGGGTGTATTAGCCACAACTACTTAAAAAACGTTGTTAAATCTTCATTTTCTCAACCAATGGCAACATGCATTTGCTGAATGTTGCAATAAACCCCTTTTAGTAACATACAATTGGTGAATGTTGTCATTTATATGTTGCCAAAGGCCATTTTTCTTGTAGTGAATGTTTTATAGAATGTGGAGATGTCAGCTGTTGCATTCCCACCCTTTTCTGCTGCACTTCTTTCGAAATAGAATCCACTTCCTTTCATTTCAGTCGATTAAATGTGGCAAATTGATTATCGCTACTCTATAATTAAAGGTTCCCAATTTCTCATACTATCGCACTGTGTCGTAAATTTATCTTTTCGATTGCATTTTTGTCATTAACTTTTCATTAATTATTACATTTTGTCCCCGACGATAATTTTCATGAAAAAGATAAATAAATAAAAATTAGTGGTTAGAGAGTGTGTCCATCATATTTTAAAAGAAGAGAAAAAATAAAAAATACAAAAATGTGACAGAATATTTGTCTTCCATAACAAATCAATAGATTATTTGAAAGTAAATCATTATCAAAGACTACGTGTACTAATTAATAAAAAATTGAAGATAAGAATGTGACAAAAAATGTGTGAATACATGTATGGGTGATTTTTGTGGTGACAATAAAATCACCCGTTATGATAATTCAAATGATTCTATCCATATTTAAAAGCAAAACATCATTCATTTTATTAACCTGACTCCAAATGACATTGCTACATGTACAATAGAATTTATATAAGGGATTACATAATGTTACATAACACTCTATTATCTGTCATTTTAAAATACAATCAAATTTTTTATCTAATATTTTTCCTTCACGCCATTTTTTATAATCGTTTATGTGCCATTTTTATATACAAGTAGCAAAAAATCTAACTCCAATATATGGAAAAATTGGGGAGAGGGATGGTTGGTCAAGACTCTAAGAAGTTTAAAATTGGTAACGATATTAATGATACTCGTATTGGTAGTTCAATTTTGTCTAACAATTAGATTCGATGCTACTATCAATTAAAAAACCTTGTAATTGAAAATTGAAACTTGAAAAGTGAAACTCTCTTTTTCATTTTATTCCAAGTATTAATTATATTTGTACTACAACTTGTACTTTTTACACCACATTTTAATTGAATTTAAGGTCCTCAAGCTTTTATCATATAACCGTTTTGTCCTTAACTTTTTTTCATTGGATTATTATCTTTAACCTTCCACTAATTAGCACATCTTATCCTTGATGATGATTTCTATCAAGATATTGTGTTGCATGTTTTGAAATGAGGGATAAATATTTTGTCTAGAGTACTGGCTTCCAATGGATTTTTATGATGAAAACTATTATCAGAGACAAGAAATGTTGACGATCAGAATGCTTCGAAAAAAAAATTAGAAATATAAGGACTAGAATGAGCAAACATTGAGGACTTTAATTGCAATTAAAATAAGATCTAACATCCGTAAACTATCATTGAAATTTAAAATTATTGAATAAATTTCTGCATATAGCGGTGTGAGGAAAGAGGCAATTGAAACACGTACTAGTGTACCTTCTTCTTCCTATCACACTTTCTTTTCATTTTTGATTTTTTCCCTTATCCTAATGCACTCTCTAGTGATAAATGGTGAATCACAAAGCAATGAAAAGTAAATTCATTAAGCAAGGCCTTGACAAGAAATGTCAATGTTGGATTATAAAGTCAAAGTATTATTACTTACATGTCTCTCTACTTTCTACGACTTCGCTCAACACTGTTTCCTTGCACTTTGAACATGAAATGCAACTTTATAATGAGCTTTTGGTATTTTATGTTTCACTAGTACTTGGTAATTGGTACTTATAAATGCCACAAATCAACACAAAATTCCATTGTAGACTTGTCTGGAAGTTGATAACCAAACGGTTGACTTCAACCCTGACTATCCTCTCATCAAACTTGCATATTTCTGGTCAACGGACACATGATTGGTAAGCCCAAAAAAAAAAAAACGATCTTTCTATGACATAAGAGAAACCTCACATATGATTGGTAAGCCAAACAAAAACCGATCTTTCTCAGACATAAGAGAAACCTCACATCAAACTTGTCAAAGGAACCGCACGTGCGTTTGACTCTCCATGACTTGAGAAGAAGCTTCCAAATGCCAACGTTTTACTGTTCCCTCACTCACTCTTTTTCCTCGCTCTCTCTCTAAGAACATACCGGAGGTTCGAACGACGATTAATTCTGCATTTAATTTTAATCAAGTGAGTTTTCTTTCTTTTTTCTTTTAGTTACCTTTTTTTTAATATAAAAAAAAGGGCTTAAGTTTAGTGGATTTGTTGTTTCTGATTAGGAATTGCTGAAAGAGTTTGATAAAGAAGTTGAATGTCGGTTGGGTTTGAATAAAGTTGCTTCTTGGTGTTGTTTGTGATTTTACTGTCTGTTTCTTGCTTAATTGTACTGTGATTCGGCTTATTCAAGAAAGGTGGCCCTAAATTCTTGATCAATTTTTGATAGAATTGGGAATTTGTTAGTGGATTAAGTGATTTGAAATTGTTCTGATTATATAGGGTTTGCTCATTTTGTTGCAGAACTTAATTTCAGTGTGGTGCGACCAATTAGTGTTTACTATATCAGCAAAGATGATTTTTTTAATAAAAGGTTTTACATGTATTTGAGGGATCAAGTATTATATTCATGGTAATAATGAATTTGGGAGCCAGAATGTCAGGAGATAGGCATTGCCCCCGAATTAACATTTATGGGCTAAAAGTTCGTATAGAACGAAAGCTCGGTGGACAAAAGGCTGGAAAGTATTTTGATCTGTTGAATAGATATTTAAGTCTTAAGCTTAGTAAATCAGCGTTCAATAAGCTCTGTATTGGGTTGTTGGGGCGAGAGGATATCGTTCTTCACAATGGGCTAATTCAAGCAATTATCAAGAATGCATGTGTTGCCAATATTCCTCCACCAAAGTATGGCAAATCGGAAGCTTCATTGAATGTGATATGGCCTAATGCCTACCAAAGAAGTAGTCTTCAGTCATTCTGTAGAGATGTGTTTCCTCGCTCTCTGAGGAAGGGACGGACTGATACCCTTCGTCATCGCAAGTTCAGGGACAGACTGAACCCTCTCAGGCCTCATGGGAAGGCCCATAATGTGGCTACTGAAAATTCAGTACCAAAGGTTCAAGAACAGCAGAGTAGCAAGTCTCCTGTTGAAATCACGTCTGTGGAAGATGTCGAAGACGTAGAACAGGCTGCAGGAAGTCCAGGCATTTATAGAAGAAGCCCGGTTAAAGCTCCTCTTGGTGTCTCGCTAAATGCAATGAGGAAGATGCTCTGCCATGGAGCAGCACCATTCGTTTATATGGACACTTGTTTTAATAATGGTGAGCTTCCTGATACCAGTTCATTAAAGAAGCGGTTAGAACGAAAATTGGACATGGAGGGTTTGAAGCTCTCAACAAGTTGTGTGCACTTGTTAAACAATGGGCTCAATATTTTTATGAAGAGATTAGTAGAACCCTGTCTCCATTTAGCTGCTTCAAGATCAGAATGCACACTTCATAATCAAGTTTATCATCAAACCAAATCCATCGTAAATGGGATTAGGCCCATGTCATACATAGAGAACTCGGAGAGATTGTTCTTCGTGTCAATGTTAGATTTTCAAGTTGCAATGGAGTCGAATCCCAGGATAATTGGAGCAGATTGGCCAGTGCTACTTGAGGAAGTTTCCCTGCATGCATCAAAGGTTCATACAGCAGAATAGCCTGTGAATTTGATGTTACGAGACTTTCAAGTTCATCTCAAAGTGATAAACAGATCTCATGACTCTAGAAAGCCCTTTCTAACCGTGATGTTGACATTATCATACCATCAAAGATATAGCAACGACTTGGTTTAGAGTTTCAGAAAATTTTGGGTCAAGTTGGTTAGTTTGTATATACATCTCAGAGCTGATTATTTTCTAAAAAGGGACTCTTTACCTCATAATGTACATCAGTGGCCTTCTTCAACTAACATTATATTTCGTTCCTCTTATTGATTTTCTGTTCGTCAATGGAGGTTGTTTCAAGTATCTGCACTATCTGTTTAAACCCTAATTCCGTTCTCCAGCCTCCCAAAATTCCCACCACCCGAATAAAAGGAATGTAAAAGAAGCAAAAACAGAAAAAGGAAAAGAATGGAGAAACAGTAGCTTCAATAGATCTCAGTAGTCTCTGGTAATTCTACTATGCTTTTGCTTCTCAAATGCATGGAATTGGCCAAGTGCAGTGTTTCTAGCATACATTGTTCCAAAAGAAGCATATTGGATTTCACAATTCACATTTTCATGCTTCGATCTTGCATCTTGTCTATGAGTAAAAGAACTGAATGGGGAAGAGAATGAGAAATTGGTACTTATAAATGCCACAAATCAACACAAAATTCCATTGTAGACTTGTCTGGAAGTTGATAACCAAACGGTTGACTTCAGCCCTGACTATCCTCTCATCAAACTTGCATATTTCTGGTCAACGGACACATGATTGGTAAGCCCAAAAAAAAAAAACGATCTTTCTATGACATAAGAGAAACCTCACATATGATTGGTAAGCCAAACAAAAACCGATCTTTCTCAGACATAAGAGAAACCTCACATCAAACTTGTAAAAGGAACCGCACGTGCGTTTGACTCTCCATGACTTGAGAAGAAGCTTCCAAATGCCAACGTTTTACTGTTCCCTCACTCACTCTTTTTCCTCGCTCTCTCTCTCTAAGAACATACCGGAGGTTCGAACGACGATTAATTCTGCATTTAATTTTAATCAAGTGAGTTTTCTTTCTTTTTTCTTTTAGTTACCTTTTTTTTTTTAATATAAAAAAGGGCTTAAGTTTAGTGGATTTGTTGTTTCTGATTAGGAATTGCTGAAAGAGTTTGATAAATAAGTTGAATGTCAGTTGGGTTTGAATAAAGTTTGCTTCTTGGTGTTGTTTGTGATTTTACTGTCTGTTTCTTGCTTAATTGTACTGTGATTCGGCTAATTCAAGAAAGGTGGCCCTAAATTCTTGATCAATTTTTGATAGAATTGGGAATTTGTTAGTGGATTAAGTGATTTGAAATTGTTCTGATTATATAGGGTTTGCTTATTTTGTTGCAGAACTTAATTTCAGTGTGGTGCGACCAATTACTATATCAGCAAAGATGATTTTTTTAATAAAAGGTTTTACATGTATTTGAGGGATCAAGTATTATATTCATGGTAATAATGAATTTGGGAGCCAGAATGTCAGGAGATCGGCATTGCCCCCGAATTGACATTTATGGGCTAAAAGTTCGTATAGAACGGAAGCTCGGTGGACAAAAGGCTGGAAAGTATTTTGATCTGTTGAATAGATATTTAAGTCTTAAGCTTAGTAAATCAGAGTTCAATAAGCTCTGTATTGGGTTGTTGGGGCGAGAGGATATCGTTCTTCACAATGGGCTAATTCAAGCAATTATCAAGAATGCATGTGTTGCCAATATTCCTCCACCAAAGTATGGCAAATCGGAAGCTTCATTGAATGTGATATGGCCTAATGCCTACCAAAGAAGTAGTCTTCAGTCATTCTGTAGAGATGTGTTTCCTCGCTCTCTGAGGAAGGGACGGACTGATACCCTTCGTCATCGCAAGTTCAGGGACAGACTGAACCCTCTCAGGCCTCATGGGAAGGCCCATAATGTGGCTACTGAAAATTCAGTACCAAAGGTTCAAGAACAGCAGAGTAGCAAGTCTCCTGTTGAAATCACGTCTGTGGAAGATGTCGAAGACGTAGAACAGGCTGCAGGAAGTCCAGGCATTTATAGAAGAAGCCCGGTTAAAGCTCCTCTTGGTGTCTCGCTAAATGCAATGAGGAAGATGCTCTGCCATGGAGCAGCACCATTCGTTTATATGGACACTTGTTTTAATAATGGTGAGCTTCCTGATACCAGTTCATTAAAGAAGCGGTTAGAACGAAAATTGGACATGGAGGGTTTGAAGCTCTCAACAAGTTGTGTGCACTTGTTAAACAATGGGCTCAATATTTTTATGAAGAGATTAGTAGAACCCTGTCTCCATTTAGCTGCTTCAAGATCAGAATGCACACTTCATAATCAAGTTTATCATCAAACCAAATCCATCGTAAATGGGATTAGGCCCATGTCATACATAGAGAACTCGGAGAGATTGTTCTTCGTGTCAATGTTAGATTTTCAAGTTGCAATGGAGTCGAATCCCAGGATAATTGGAGCAGATTGGCCAGTGCTACTTGAGGAAGTTTCCCTGCATGCATCAAAGGTTCATACAGCAGAATAGCCTGTGAATTTGATGTTACGAGACTTTCAAGTTCATCTCAAAGTGATAAACAGATCTCATGACTCTAGAAAGCCCTTTCTAACCGTGATGTTGACATTATCATACCATCAAAGATATAGCAACGACTTGGTTTAGAGTTTCAGAAAATTTTGGGTCAAGTTGGTTAGTTTGTATATACATCTCAGAGCTGATTATTTTCTAAAAAGGGACTCTTTACCTCATAATGTACATCAGTGGCCTTCTTCAACTAACATTATATTTCGTTCCTCTTATTGATTTTCTGTTCGTCAATGGAGGTTGTTTCAAGTATCTGCACTATCTGTTTAAACCCTAATTCCGTTCTCCAACCTCCCAAAATTCCCACCACCCGCCAAAAGAAGGCAAGAGAACAATCTTGATTGTGGATCAAAGAAGGAGACTCTTCAATTAGCCTTGGAGCAAAATTTTATGCATTTTTCTCTGAGACCAAGCTGATAATCAACCTGCTCCAACAATGTCATAAAACCACCACCTACATTCTTGGTTGACCAAGATGGCCTCTAATTTATCACCATGATGATTGTTTAACTTTTCTATCGATCCTTCTAAAACATTTGTAACTAAGTAAGTCCTCAACGATTCATTAAAATTGCGAGCTCAACTAAGTCCCTAATTGACAACAAGGGTTTTTGCAATACGTACAACAGCTATGACACGTCGGTGTACAAAGAGCATAATTCTTGACAACAATTATTTGAAAATTCATTTTCTACGTATTCATTTTCAACCACATATTCAAACAATAAAATATTCTGTTTGTAAACCCAAAATTTTTTTCTAATTTTTATCCACACATTCTTCTAAAAATTGCTATTCAAAACATTATTTTTTCTATTTAATGGTTGTCAAACATGGGCTTAATTTTTCCATTGTTTAGTTCGTTTCCCTTTCGAAACCTATCTGTTGATCGTGGCAAGATAGGAGTAAAAATCTGGTTAAAAGAATTACAATAAGGTAGTGTTTGATAACCTCCAATTCCATAGAAAATGGAAATTCATTTTCACCTTTTGCCAAAAATGAGTATTTGATAGGTAAAAAATTCTAGGGAATTCCTTTTCCATGATTCTTGCCATCTAAGCAATTTTCTCACTTTTCCTTGAATTCGAATTCTCACCTCCGGTATACTGTAGCGATTTTATTTTTTTTTTGTGCAATCGAAACAAATTCTAAGAATAATTGTATATATATATATATATA
>NC_036243.1:12499814-12512651 GCF_002742605.1 Olea europaea var. sylvestris | reverse complement strand
ATATATATATATATATATATATATATTTTCCTTTAATTGTTAATTTTCATGTAAAACAAAGTCAAACGAAAACCAAAAAATAGATGATTTTCTTGAATTTTTTTTATTTTTTATTTTTTGGTTGGTAATGGAAACAAATTTTATCCTCAATACCAGTAAAATTTATCCCTTTAATTGATAATTTTCATGTAAAACAAAGTCAAACGAACACCAAAAAACACTTTTATTTCAACATTTTCCACTTGAAAAATTATATCAATTAAACACAATAATTTACATTTTTCAAGAAAACAATTTCTAGACAATTCAATTCCTTGAAATTCGTTTTGGATTCAATTCAATTCCATCTTTACAATCAAACGGACCCTAAAAATTATTCTGCTTGTATACAGACCCTTCATGTCGAGGGTGCTGTTACTTTTATTGTACACCCAGCCCTTACAATAATATTCGGTGTTGTCACTTTAGAGTTGGTCAAAAGTAGTTGTCAAGGTATATTTTTCTTTCAGAAAATATTTAATGCAAATAATTTCTAAAATATACACAGTTTTATTATTTATCCAGAAGGGTTGAATACATATAAAAAAACAAAAATATCTTTTTCTTACATATGGTTGCAAATTAAGTCACGTAACCAGCTTTCTCTACTTGCAATTAACTAAAAATTATTCAGCTGTCAGCTCAAGAATTTCAACTCTATGAAGTATTCTATTCAACTCAAAGTAATTCCAAGGAATAAAACCTAAAGAATTTAATACTAAAACAACGAGTCATCCCTAAATAAATAGGATTAGCACTAATCATTCATTTGTAATCATCTATTTTGAAAAAGTTGATTTGGATTTTATTCCCCCATGTGAATTGGACTTATGTTAAGAACGTGTTTGGCTTTGCTTCCTCTTGTTAAAGATTCTGTCTTACTCCTACAGTAAATAAAATTTTGCTAATTGTACAATCGGGGTTAACAACCTCCTCACAGGAGGGGGTTCACGATTTTTTTATTTATCGTGGACCCTCTAACGTATGTGGTTGTCAACCCCGATTGTACATGTAGCATGACCGCAATAAATAAGTCATTTGTAAACTTTTTTTTAAAAGTTAAGCCTAACATAATCTAATCGATAAATAAGTGTTGCGCTTCCATGATACTAATTGAGGAAACGAAAAATTGTCACGAACCGAATTTTATTCGACAAAGCGAAGGAAAAACAGAAATTTTTTGAAAC
The DNA here is from genome assembly GCF_002742605.1 of Olea europaea var. sylvestris. Classification (NCBI taxonomy): domain Eukaryota; kingdom Viridiplantae; phylum Streptophyta; class Magnoliopsida; order Lamiales; family Oleaceae; genus Olea; species Olea europaea. Next base: position 12,511,425 of record NC_036243.1, on the reverse strand, counting down.
GCTTACACTTCAAGGTTTCTTATTTCACATATTATTGAAACAATAAACTTGCATAAACACAAATTAAAAAATCATGTCTGTTGTCAAAGACAGGCCCCAAACAGAACAAATACTAGATTTGTTAACAATTTATATTTACCCATTAAAAATGTCAAAAATATATTATCCATTAAATCTTCCACAGTCAAAACGGATATTCCCATTCCTGCCCGTTTTGACTCCGACCCGGCCCAATTTAGTCATGGCTTGGATAAAGGCACTCTTAAAGGCCTCTGGGTTTCTGGCCCATGTATCAACAGTGGGCCTGGACCTTCTGTCCGCCCAGAGGACTTGGTCTGATGTGAATAAGCCTTTGCCCTGCTGGAGATTTTGGAAATAGGCATTGTCAAAGGCTCTAGGTGTCTTTGGGTCCATGTCGATGGCTATCCTGGGGTCCACATTTCGTGGGCACATTCCCTGTAATTGGGTCGCATATTGCCGGTTCAGGGTTGGGTCCACCGGCTTCTGACGGCTGAAGTTGTATATACGGTTTGCGAACTTATCGCAGTGTGAAAATCCTAAAGTGTGAGCAGCTGCATAGAAATATAACAATTTTGACTCGGTTCATAATCTGGGAATTAATGTTTAAAATGACAATTTTAGAAAAGGTCTGCAAAGTTTACATCAAATGCATCACTAGTTGCTTATTTTCTCTAAATTTGAGTTGACTAATTTAAAAAGGGTAAGTACGAATTCAAACGATTGACGCAACTCAATGATACTAAATAAGAAAAGAAAGTGTCAAGAGAATAAGCCCCTTGTACAGGGGAGATTTCTTAGGCTATACACAGGGATTGAGATGGCAACCCCTGTTTAGATTATTTAAATTTGTTTGTTGGTCAAACTCCAATGCAATGTTGTCATCTGGCAACTTGTAACTTCATCGGACAAATCTGTCTATACACATAATATGATTCAATTTTGTTCATAATACCATCGAGTCTTGAACGGTCCAGTACTACTTGCCACGATTATACGTTCAAAGGCAGAACTTGTAGCAATTGGTGACATTCTTTCCTATGCAAAAGTCAGACTAATTATTAAAATTAATATTAACCTGAAAGAGCAATCATGTCTGTCTGAGATAGGCCTTTAGAAGCAAACATAGCATTAAGCTGATTTAAGTTGAAGCTTGGCTTGGGCAGATTTCCATTTACACTGGCAGCTGTTGATCTTAGCCCATCAAGTCTCCCCAACTCCACAGCATATGAAGGTCCACCTGCCTGCAATTTCATTTTTACCACCACAGACTCAACATTAATTAAGCACGAATAGGTAATTAAACCGTCTAGTCCTATTCAATATTGTATGCCAATAAACTGAAGAAAGATTATACAAACCAGGGAAACGACGTCCCGTGTAGCCATTGCAAGAATATCAGCACAAGAAACCTTATTCCTGCATCTGGGATTTGCATCAACAGCTGCCTTAGCTTTAATTACTGTATCAAATCCATCTCCAGCAAGTGAGAGATTATCTGGATGATCCTTCTCTGCTGTATTTCCTCGAGTTGATGCTACTAAAACCGAAGCATCACAGCCCTGTTTTCCGAAAAACAATAGCTTAGCCATCTAATTATCTGTTTGTGATAATTAAGGACAAAATTGATGTATACCTGGACAAAGCAATCATGGAAGAACATACGAAGTGTCGCTGGTACAGTAACGAAAGTTTGCTTAAATTTTTGGTTAACGACGTTTCGCACTATGTCTTCGACATTAGGACAGATATTTGCATAATACTTTTGTCGGAGTTGAGCAGAAGCCGAATCAGGGAAGAAACAAACACTCAAAGAAAGTGATAACACAGCTATTACAAGATTGAATCGACCCATACTTTCAAAATTGTTGTATAGAGTTTAATTTGTATTGTATTATATATAGATTAAATTACGCAAGTGTAACAGTAATATGCCAGTTGGCTTAGAATCTCTCTACAGAAATTTTCAGGTTGGCTGGCTGGCTTTGTGTTTTTATATCAATTGTCAACTGCTCTCCTCGTCGCATAACTTAATATTTTATGACTTGGTTTATAGAGAGAAACGTATAAAGAAATAGAGACAACTAGATCTCTACATTCACGTTAAGACCGTTTTTTTTAGGATTCGATTTATATACTGCACACTAGTGCGTTTGGAAGAAAATGTCCCAAGAAATCGACGAAAAGACTGTAAACTTCGAATTTTAGCACTAATTTTAGGAATATCAATAATAGTGAAAAATGACAGTCTATGCTTAGTCTTGGCTGCTGAATTGAATGTCATTGTCAAGTACTATTACGCCTCATTCAAAGAGACTCTTATCACTTATCACATGACAACTAGCTTATAAGCTAATTCAAGCTCGAACTCCACGCCATCGACCAACCTAGCCTAAATGAAGCTATCAAAATAGAGGTAGTCAAAGTGATGTAATCACTTTAACCAAGGCTCCAAGTAGTGTTCGAACACTACGACTGAAGCGAGGTGTCACGATCTGTTGAGCCTATTATCGAGATGATAAGCTTTTGAACCCATAAAAGCATTTTTTCCTTTTACCTCTTCCAAGAGATCTTTTGTACAAGATTTCTCTTTTAGGATATCTTCTGTATAAGACCTTCTGTAATTGATCGATATTACTCCTCTATTGTAAACATCTCTCAATCAACTTGTTGGTCTAGATTTCAGATGTGAGATTCTTTCAATCAACTTTTTGGATGTGAGACTTTGATTGTAGGGCAGTGATTACTTTTAGAATCATTGAATATTCTTTGAACTTAATGCTATAGAAGTAACACTTAAAAGAAGACACATCGATCATTAAGTTGACGCAACGAGTCTTTTATTCAACGATAATCACTCCACCTCTCTTACTATTAAAATTTACGCTTAGTATCATTGAAGGTAATATAACTTTACACTTTCATAAATAAAACATTCCTCACTCTTATTATTTCCTCTGTACAACCCAGTGACCATATACATAGTTGTGGCTTGTGTCTTTCGTCCATCCATGTCCAAATATACAATTGATTGACTTGATTATCAGATTACTTGTAATCGCCTCCCCTACCATTGAAAAAGGTCACGTGCTTCTAACAGTTTGTTGAAGTGTGTAACACCTTACACATGAAAATGAGTAGAGTCGAGATCTGTTGATGTCATCAATCAGAAATTTGAGGTCACAAGTATCATAATTAAATGTTGAATTTAAATATAAGAATAATCATTAGTGAAAGTATGAGAAAGTATCTCAAGATTTCAGTCCATTATGCTGTGGCAATTGAGGTTTTGTTTTTTTTATGTTTAATTAAACAGAGAGTGAAAACTTTGCATAGAAACGTGCCGACCATTCTTTCATCAATTACGCTAACACATGGGGAAATGATGCGGTTGTACATTCAAAAGGTTCTTTAAAATTTTGTTTGTTGCCAAGATCCAATGCTAAAAGTACTTATTTTACTCTCTGTGCCCAATATAAGTGCAGACACGTGTATTTGGTACCGTTTTCATCAGAACCACATGTTTAAAAATGGCTTTTTCTTGGATCGAATCATACCAATAATTTTCCCGCTTGCAACTAATTTTAAACTTTCAAAACAGAAAAGCATCTCCAATACAGGTTTTGCTACAATAAAGGTCCGTTTGATTGCAAAAATAAAATTTGGGTGAAAAAAAACGAATTTCAAGGAATCTAATTGCTTAGAACTTGTTTTTTTGAGAATCGTCAACTAAATGTGTTTGATTTATATAATTTTTCATCCGAAAAATCTTAAAATTATGGATTTTTTGGTGTTCTTTTGGCTTTGTTCTTAATAAAAATTGTCAATTAAAGGGACATAATATATTACAATTATATATAGAATTTGTTTCCATTGTCAAAAAAAGAAAAAAAAAAAAAAGAATAAGCAACAACTAAGATAATAAATTCCCAACTCACCCACGGGAATACAAATTCCTCATTTTCGTGGAAAATAGGATCACATGCCAAAAAACTAGAATACAAATTGCCAAGAAGGTATTGCCTATCAAATATGGCAAAAAGTGAAAATGACATTTTCAATTCCTACTTCCATGGAAAATATGGCGTATCAAACGGAGCCTAATATAGAGATTGAGATAGAGGATGACCAGGGGCGGATCTAGGCAGTTTGAACTATGGGGTAAAAAATGAAATTTTTTTCGAACAACATATCATTAATAAAAATAAGACCGTATGCTACTACAATATGATTTGGGTTTGGGTTTTTTGGGCATAGGGCTAGGGAATTTGACAGAAAATTACGTTTTAAACAAGGAGAAAGAAAAAAAAAAGAAAGAAAGAAAATCCAAAAAATTGTGAAGTCATTTGACCCCACATGACCCCATGTGAGTCCGCCAGTGAGGATGACCAAACACACACATGGGAGGGTTGGCATTTTTTAATTGACGCGGGACCTATACGCAAATTTTGAGGGTCGATCGGCCGTTATATCAACGAATTCGATCACTTTAACTTGATTCTACTTTTTATAGATTGTTATCTGACATATAATTTGAAAAACATGCTATCTACATGATATTGATATATAGTCTTTGCTTAGTGAAAATTAAAATCAGAATTTAGTACTTAATAGATATTGATAGAAATAGATGAAATGTGTGATCAAAAAGTTAAGTTTCATGAAAGAATTTTTCTTTCTTTCCCTCCTAAACTTTTTTTTTTCTATACGCTAAATAGTTTTGGCAATCCCCGTCATATTGCAATGGAGATGATTTTTCAAAAATAAAGCTATTTATTTTTTCTTATTTAGCAATTTTTAAATCAAGGATCGTTTTGAAAATTTCAAGAACAAAATAAAGCAAATTGAAGTCAACCATATCCTTAGCTTTGGTTTCGCCTTTGTAACTTTATTGTAGCAATTACAGGAAACATATATTTATGACATCAAGTCCCATGGACAAATGATAGCTCATAAACGTTCTATAATACGTCTTATGTAATCTTTTATCATTATTAATATTATAGTCGTGAGTGGCATATCATAATTTAAATTTTTATAAATTCACTTTATGTATTGCACATTTAACAGTTATTTGTTTGAGAAAGACGAATGTATAATTAAATGAAAGAAAAATAATTTAATAAAAAAATCACTCAAATTCTAATGTATTAACATTTCAAATCATGTTATTATCTTGGAAAAAGCTCCCTGCACAGACCCCTTTGCACAGGGCCTGTACAGGTGCACACACATGTGGTCCACATGTACAAGCTCTGTGCAAAGGGACCCGTGCAGGTAGCACAACTCTATTATCTTTCTCTATAAAGAAACAATAAATTTTGTGATATATTTGATTCAATGAATTACGAAATAGTACTGGAAAGGACTATTGATAACTTTTCGCATACTATACTATAACTTGCAACTAATATAAAGGCTATGCAAGACTGGCAATTGAAAGTATAAAGGGTTTATTTGAGCTCTATTTTATAGGATAATAGATTTTGCAATAGTGGTTTTTTTTTTTTTTTTTGGCAGATTGTGTGATTAAAAGTAGAAAAAAAAATTTGAATTTATGTGTAAAATTAATTTTTTTGGAGAATGTGTAATTAAAAAAGAATATGAAAAAAAAAATGAAGCTCAAGGACTAATTGTTAACTAGGGTGGATTTTACAAGGTTATGGGCCTGGGATACTGAGGCCCATACCTTTAGTGAAGCCTAAACCATGATGCAATGGGCTAGCTTACAGGGGACTTCAGCGGAGTACCCCAAAAAATTGGACTATTTTGAAACATTAATACAAAAGTTGGGGAAATGGGAATGTAATTATCTTGGCATTAATTGTTCTAAATACTTACAAATTACAGAAGGGGGTGGGCGGGGGTGGGGCAGTGAAGAACAAGTCCACCATCCCCAAATTCAATTCGAGTAATGTTATATAACTCCACTAATGTTAATCACAATTTAGACAACAATATATGTGACATAAAATGATAAATTCATTTAAATGCAAGATGATATAGTCTATTTAATTGAATCTATCTTGTGTTTTTATATTGGAGCTCTTATCACCCGTGTGATTGCATAGCATTATTCAAATCAAAAACCTAATATGCATCTCCCAAAATTATAAAATCTAAACCTCTTCCAAAATCTACAAATTTAGAGTAGGAATTGACATTTTCCATATTATTGGTAAAAAAATTTTTTGCAATATTTGTGTTAAAAATTCTCCAATGTAAGTATTCATATATAGTTGCTAAACTTTGAATTCCTATTATAGAGATGCCAATTGTCAAAAGAAATTTTGCTAGTTGTACAATTGGGATTGACAACTCCGATTGACAACTTACTCATAAGTGGGGGCCTACGATTTTTTATTCATTATAGGCCTCATCTAATGTGTGTGGTTGTCAACTGGGATCTGTGACCTATAAATAAATCAGTGCGAAATTCTTTTTTTTATTTATTTATTTTTTTGTTATCAACTTAAAAAAAAAAAAAAAAAAATCAAACAGCAAAAAAATATAGGTGATGTGTGCTCCCGGCAGAAATCGAGTGCAGCAGTGCCCTACTTGGGTGTTGCGGACCTAGCACCTAGGCTGCCGCATACCAAATCACATGTAATGCTGTAAATTTTTTCTTAAACCCGAAATTTAGATATTTAGGGTTTGAAATACACATTTGAATTTTTTTTTTATATAAATCTAATTATGAATTTCAACCATAGAACTCTTTCTTTAATCTCAATGTTTTAACATGTATTGACTTTTATACCCCTTGTTGAATATTTATTAAATTTAAACTTTATATAATTGCCAAGATCTTTATGTCAAATCACCAAGCTTGGCATTTATGTACCATCACGTATTATGGCCCCGTTTAGTAGGGATTTTTTGCTCCAAAAAATTGATTTTTTGACCGTTATTTTACTATTCAAGTCGTAATTTTTGACTTCTTCTCTCACATGTGGACCCCATTTTTCTTCTAACGGTCAAAAAATCAATTCTCAAAATCCCTACCAAACGGGCCCTATGCCTTTTAAAACAGTGACCAATCTAGATCAATAAACCCATATGTAATCTACCTTTATGTAGACAAAATCCATTATCCTGCAAATGTATTTTTATACACTTGTCTGTTACACTAATTCACGCTGTAAAATGATTTGATATTGAGATCATGGGATATCCCGAACTTGGACTATTTCAGGAAGTACCCACTTCACGTACGGTCATGATTCAATGATCGAACTGGCCGCCTCTCACATTTTATATTTATTTTAATCAAGTCCAATTCAATTTTTCAAACTTAAAACACAATTTTTATAAATAATTAATTTTAAATCTTGATCTCAAACCTTTATAATGTTTGACAAGGTTCTTGAAAAGTCAAAAATTATTTTTAAAATTACAAATGTTTTTCAATTAGAAGAGCCCAGCTTCTCAAAAATCCCTTCTACAAAAAATAGAAGCAGGAGCAAAGTCCCATTGAAGGGAACTTAAGTCTACTAGGACACATATTTATTTATCTAAATTACATGTGTAATTGTATTATTGAGGGTTTGTTTTAGTCTATTTTTTAGGAAAATAGATTATTTAATAGTAATTTTTAAAGAATATATAATTTAAAAGTAAGAAAGATTTTAGATGTATATGTAAAATTATTTTATTAGAAGAATATGTTGTTGAAAATAATTTTGAGAAAAATAAATTTTTAAATAATGGAGATTAAATAGAGGCTTAAGAGTTAAAAACAAGGGTTATGCCACTTCGCCAAAAAGTGGTTGACAGACGGAGTAACATAATGTGTATTGGTGAGATGTGATTGAATAAAAAAGTTAACTATATTTAAAACAATTCAATGATGAAATGTCATGTGTCGTTATATTAACTATTATGTCAAGGATTATGTCAATATAGCATGGTTGGAAAGACAACTGTGTCTGGTTATATTGAAATAGAATAATACTAGAGTAGGGTGCATGTGATTAAGTTTGGCAGGCTCCACTTATTTCGACGATTTGTCTAAAGGGTGGCGGGCGGGCATTGGGATTTTAATATATCTGCAGTGCTGGACATGCCTGTGGTGCATCTCTCTCACAAACCTAAAATCATATTGGCTAAGGCACTGGGATTTGTTTGGCATGCCAAAATGCTCTTCTGATCTGTGCGTAAAAGTGATTTGATTATTCTTCAATTCTTCAGCTGAAGGGAACTTAAGGAGGAAAGTTTTAGGTCTCTTTATCAAAATTCAACCACACAACTGTTAAAGCTGAAGTTTGAGTTGTCCCCAGAAAGAGAGAACTGTTTGCTTTACCTTTTTTGAGTCTTTTCTTTCCTTCTTTTTACACAGCACAAATCAGTGATCTATACAGTTCATCATATACTTTTTAAGGTAGATAGATTCATTCATATTCCTCTTTAACACCTTTAGTCTACAGTTTTCCTTTTTTCCTTTTCTGTTGGGTGGGTGGATCATTGGGTGCCATTAGTATATATCAAAGATGATTATCAAGATCAGGGCTATTGTAATGGAAGTTAGTATTAACTACTGCATGATTTTAGAAGTACAACTCTTTTGCTGATAAACCTATGTATAGTTCTTGAATTATGAGATCTAAGGACACAGATTGAACTGATTGCACTGTTTTTTTCTCGGTATATATATATTTTGGTGATTCAAAAGATTAGACGGCCAGAAAATACAGTTTATGATTGATCCTTTCCCTGTTTTTTGTCCACTGAAAAAGAGAAACCTTCGATCAGTAGTATTTACTTTAATTTCTTGTGTTTTCTATAAACCCCAGAATTAAAATTTTTCAAATGCATATACTATGATATGTACCTTTAACTTGTTTTGAATTTCATCTTGATTTGGGAAGATCAGCAAGTTAGTTTCCTGGTAATACTATTATTATGGCGCAGAAATAATGATACTGCACTCATCAGATTCATACTAAATGCATGCATGCATAGTACTGAATTTCATTTACCTATGTTTAATATTAGTCCTTTTCTGCATATACAGATAGAGGAAAACAATAGGAAATATATTCACAAATTCTATACCATCTATATACACTATACAGTTCGATTAGTTGGAGCATAAGATCCTTGAAGCAGTGTTCATATGATTATTGGCTTTATTTATCAGCCAAAACTAGTGCACAAGTTTCAATGGAGAAGTTTCTGAATCCATACGACAAAGAATACATGAAGATGACCATGTTAAAGCATGAGGAAACGTTTAGAGAGCAGGTATATTGATTTCTCTACAATTTTTTTATGAAAATTTCTGAAGATTAACCTCTTATATATGAACACAGTGAGCTAAAGATTTCACTCACTTCAGTCGAGCCATGTCGTTTAAAAGCTTATAAACCCATCTTCTTTTAGCTCGAAACTGTACCCTTTTTTCTTTTTTTCTTTTTTGCAGATTCGGGAACTTCATCGTTTGTATCATAAACAGAAGATACTAATGACTGGTGTAGCGAAAAATAGGCAAAATATGCACGATTTTGAGTCTATTTCCGAGCAAATGAATGGTCATGGCGATGTACATAAGAAGGCACGACAGTATCTCGACTTGGGACAGCCTGCTGAGAATTTCGAAGAAGAAGACGAGAGTGAACTTGAGCTGACTTTAGGCCCAAAAAGTTATTACCGGAAGAGGAAAGATACGGAAACTCCATTAGCATCAGATTCTGGGCCAAGTTTTTCTTCTTCTTCAAGCCGTATAAAGTTTACAACAAGACAAGAATTATTAAATCCTAGTTTCTTTAGTATAAAGAAAAATAGTTCTGAAGTCGAAGAGAAATTGAGACAAGATATATTAAATCATCATCCTCGGCTTATGCAGGTTTTAAGCTCGAACATGACTTGAAAAAATAATAAAAATCCCATTCGGAGTCAGTATGATAACTTTTATAGACTGATTCCGTGAGTTCTAATATCAATTCTATGCTTAAGCTTGATTAGATTAATTCCGTGTTCGGTAGGGATTAAAATTTAAATTCTAATTTTAATTCAATTAGTCAAAGTCTACTATTCATCTCAACCACATAGTTTATGTGATCCATAACTTTCCAATTACAAAATTACTTTATTAAGAGACGTGTGAACATAAATGAGTTTTATTTATTTATTTATTTTTAATCAAAATGAAACAAGAACTTAATATCTCAACTTACATATATCTAACATGACAATATCCATATATTAGTGTTGAAGCCAGCTCCTCCTCAGTACTTTTCTTGCGACTTTTCGTTACTTCCATTGTAAATGACATTTAGGGTTCTTGATTGTTTTACTTTATAATGCCATCTGACATTAAGGCCCCATTTGGTAGGAATTTTTTGCCCCAAAAAATTGATTTTTTGACTGTTATTTTACTATTCAAGTCGTAATTTTTGACTTCTTCTCTCACATGTGGATCCCACTTTTCTTCTAACGGTCAAAAAATCAATTCTCAAAATCCCTACCAAACGGGCCCTAAAATTTTAAATATGCATGCTCGATTAAAACCAAATAACCCTGCCACAAGAGGAAAATTTTGTACCTAGGCAAAGAAATCCCATCGCCAAATGGGATGTGAATTCTTTATTATTTAGGGTCAGTTTATGATTGATCCTTTCCCTGTTTTTTGTCCACTGAAAAAGAGAAACCTTCGATCAGTAGTATTTACTTTAATTTCTTGTTTTTTCTATAAACCCCAGAATTAAAAACTGTCCTTTATAATAATATAAGCACAGATTTGTTTAAAAATATGGAAGGAATCTGATCTAGATAAACGTGATTGATAAATTATTTAAGGGCAATTTTATATGGATTTTGAAATCCAAAAACTGTTTTTGCACCCGTTTGGCTAATTTTTATGAAAACATTTTCAATAATTAGAAAAGTTTTTAGAGGAAACTGATCGAATATGACTTTCTTTAAAGCACATTTGAAAAAAAAAAAGTGCTTTCAAAACTTAGTTTGAAAAAAATAAATAAATAAGATAGCGCTTCTTTGAAAAACTCTTCTACAATAAGCAAAAACAAAAGAAAAATTCATGTCAAATGGGCCTTTATATAGATAGGATGGACGAACGGAGGCTTCCTATTCTTTGTTTATGATGTATTTTAGACCTACCACATGAAAATTATTCCAATTAATCAATATCTTGATGTGTCTGCCACCAAATGAACATTAGATTCCAATAATTAAAACAAATTTGAATTGAATGAACCATGTCCAAGAAATCATCTGATCTCCGAATTTAAAAGTTACTTATAAAGACACCATCATCTCAGACATGGACATGAAACCATATTTTTCTCGACTATCCCTCTTGTACCTTTTCTTAGTGCTTCACTTTTAAAATCTTACCCATTCAATGAATCATAAAAAGAGTGACATTAAAAGATTTCCAATTTCCAATATGTGAACTCTAGCTTTAAGTAGCTTAAGGAAATTGTAATAATATCATGTCGAAGTAGATATGCGGTGTGACAAAGACTTCCCTTTTCCGTTGATGTGAAAATAAGAAAAGTAAATTGAGACTAGCTAGGAGAGACACAGTGATTCTCTGCACCCAATTAAACTATTTGTACATTAACTTTGACAT
>NC_036243.1:12427808-12499330 GCF_002742605.1 Olea europaea var. sylvestris | reverse complement strand
CGTAATTTTTGACTTCTTCTCTCACATGTGGATCCCACTTTTCTTCTAACGGTCAAAAAATCAATTCTCAAAATCCCTACCAAACGGGCCCTAAAATTTTAAATATGCATGCTCGATTAAAACCAAATAACCCTGCCACAAGAGGAAAATTTTGTACCTAGGCAAAGAAATCCCATCGCCAAATGGGATGTGAATTCTTTATTATTTAGGGCCATGGTGCAGACTCTTGAGTGTTTTTTAAACCATTCCAATAATCTGTCCTTTATAATAATATAAGCACAGATTTGTTTAAAAATATGGAAGGAATCTGATCTAGATAAACGTGATTGATAAATTATTTAAGGGCAATTTTATATGGATTTTGAAATCCAAAAACTGTTTTCGCACCCGTTTGCCTAATTTTATGAAAACATATTCAATAATTAGAAAAGTTTTTAGAGGAAACTGATCGAATATGACTTTCTTTAAAGCACATTTGAAAAAAAAAAGTGCTTTCAAAACTTAGTTTGAAAAAAATAAATAAATAAGATAGCGCTTCTTTGAAAAACTCTTCTACAATAAGCAAAAACAAAAGAAAAATTCATGTCAAATGGGCCTTTATATAGATAGGATGGACGAACGGTTCCTGGTAATACTATTATTATGGCGCAGAAATAATGATACTGCACTCATCAGATTCATACTAAATGCATGCATGCATAGTACTAAATTTCATTTACCTATGTTTAATATTAGTCCTTTTCCGCATATACAGATAGAGGAAAACAATAGGAAATATACTCACAAATTGTCTATACCATCTATATGCACTATACAGATCGATTAGTTGGAGCATAAGATCCTTGAAGCAGTGTTCATATGATTATTGGCTTTATTTATCAGCCAAAACTAGTGCACAAGTTTCAATGGAGAAGTTTCTGAATCCATATGACAAAGAATACATGAAGATGACCATGTTAAAGCATGAGGAAACGTTTAGAGAGCAGGTATATTGATTTCTCTACAATTTTTTATGAAAATTTCTGAAGATTAACCTCTTATATATGAACACAGTGAGCTAAAGATTTCACTCACTTCAGTCGAGCCATGTCGTTTAAAAGCTTATAAACCCATCTTCTTTTAGCTCGAAACTGTACCCTTTTTTCTTTTTTTCTTTTTTGCAGATTCGGGAACTTCATCGTTTGTATCATAAACAGAAGATACTAATGACTGGTGTAGCGAAAAATAGGCAAAATATGCACGATTTTGAGTCTATTTCCGAGCAAATGAATGGTCATGGCGATGTACATAAGAAGGCACGACAGTATCTCGACTTGGGACAGCCTGCTGAGAATTTCGAAGAAGAAGACGAGAGTGAACTTGAGCTGACTTTAGGCCCAAAAAGTTATTACCGGAAGAGGAAAGATACGGAAACTCCATTAGCATCAGATTCTGGGCCAAGTTTTTCTTCTTCTTCAAGCCGTATAAAGTTTACAACAAGACAAGAATTATTAAATCCTAGTTTCTTTAGTATAAAGAAAAATAGTTCTGAAGTCGAAGAGAAATTGAGACAAGATATATTAAATCATCATCCTCGGCTTATGCAGGTTTTAAGCTCGAACATGACTTGAAAAAATAATAAAAATCCCATTCGGAGTCAGTATGATAACTTTTATAGACTGATTCCGTGAGTTCTAATATCAATTCTATGCTTAAGCTTGATTAGATTAATTCCGTGTTCGGTAGGGATTAAAATTTAAATTCTAATTTTAATTCAATTAGTCAAAGTCTACTATTCATCTCAACCACATAGTTTATGTGATCCATAACTTTCCAATTACAAAATTACTTTATTAAGAGACGTGTGAACATAAATGAGTTTTATTTATTTATTTATTTTTAATCAAAATGAAACAAGAACTTAATATCTCAACTTACATATATCTAACATGACAATATCCATATATTAGTGTTGAAGCCAGCTCCTCCTCAGTACTTTTCTTGCGACTTTTCGTTACTTCCATTGTAAATGACATTTAGGGTTCTTGATTGTTTTACTTTATAATGCCATCTGACATTAAGGCCCCATTTGGTAGGAATTTTTTGCCCCAAAAAATTGATTTTTTGACTGTTATTTTACTATTCAAGTCGTAATTTTTGACTTCTTCTCTCACATGTGGATCCCACTTTTCTTCTAACGGTCAAAAAATCAATTCTCAAAATCCCTACCAAACGGGCCCTAAAATTTTAAATATGCATGCTCGATTAAAACCAAATAACCCTGCCACAAGAGGAAAATTTTGTACCTAGGCAAAGAAATCCCATCGCCAAATGGGATGTGAATTCTTTATTATTTAGGGTCATGGTGCAGACTCTTGAGTGTTTTTTAAACCATTCCAATAATCTGTCCTTTATAATAATATAAGCACAGATTTGTTTAAAAATATGGAAGGAATCTGATCTAGATAAACGTGATTGATAAATTATTTAAGGGCAATTTTATATGGATTTTGAAATCCAAAAACTGTTTTCGCACCCGTTTGCCTAATTTTATGAAAACATATTCAATAATTAGAAAAGTTTTTAGAGGAAACTGATCGAATATGACTTTCTTTAAAGCACATTTGAAAAAAAAAAAGTGCTTTCAAAACTTAGTTTGAAAAAAATAAATAAATAAGATAGCGCTTCTTTGAAAAACTCTTCTACAATAAGCAAAAACAAAAGAAAAATTCATGTCAAATGGGCCTTTATATAGATAGGATGGACGAACGGAGGCTTCCTATTCTTTGTTTATGATGTATTTTAGACCTACCACATGAAAATTATTCCAATTAATCAATATCTTGATGTGTCTGCCACCAAATGAACATTAGATTCCAATAATTAAAACAAATTTGAATTGAATGAACCATGTCCAAGAAATCATCTGATCTCCGAATTTAAAAGTTACTTATAAAGACACCATCATCTCAGACATGGACATGAAACCATATTTTCTCGACTGTCCCTCTTGCCTTTTTTTAGTGCTTCACTTTTAAAATCTTACCCATTCAATGAATCATAAAAAGAGTGACATTAAAAGATTTCCAATTTCCAATATGTGAACTCTAGCTTTAAGTAGCTTAAGGAAATTGTAATAATATCACGTCGAAGTAGATATGCGGTGTGACAAAGACTTCCCTTTTCCGTTGATGTGAAAATAAGAAAAGTAAATTGAGACTAGCTAGGAGAGACACAGTGATTCTCTGCACCCAATTAAACTATTTGTACATTAACTTTGACATCGTTGTTGATGGATGATATGACAAGACTGTGATGATTGAATTAAATGTGTAAGATATGAAAGATGATGTGAGATTGTACTAAGTGTAAATTTGATAAGCCAAGCTATAGTTACAGTGTCAAAATTAATTTCAAATCACTAAATAGTGGATGTGGGATGTCTAATCACAGCCGGTGACAATTCTAATTCTACAATAACCCATCTCTAATCACATCCAGAAACAATTCTAGTTCTACAAAGGAAGCTCGTGAGTTGTAATTCTAATGACTCCGAGCTTCTCCTTTTGTAATCCATGTCGGTGTATGAAACATCAAAATAATGGGACATAATGTTAACTTTCACCAAATTAGAAAAGTTGTCTCTGTGATCGACATGAAGATACAAAACAAAAACAAGAACTCTCACTTTTTACCACAAATTCTTAGTGTTGCAACAATTCATCAGTCATTAGACATATTAACAATCATGTTGTACGCGTGCGTGCGTGCGTGTGAGAGAGAGAGAGCTCGCCCCTTGGGGCACTTCTCCACTGGCAAAAGAAGGTTTCTCTCAAGGCTGGCAGTTCAGAGGTCGTGGATTCGATTCGTGGGGCTCTTGGAAGGCAAGACATATACTGGAAGGCAGGATTTATCCTGGAAGGCAAGGTGCAACGTAAGTTGGCTCACTAGGCACTTTGGCAGTTCAATTGGAAAGGAGCTCGGATCCTGGTCAGTAGGAGGCACATCCCGCGATTTAATTGGTCCGTGTGAAGAGGGGTCGGATCACAGACCCAAGGAATAGTCGTCGAAGGTGGACACCTTGCTAAAAAAAAAAAAAAAAAAAATTAATAATAATAATAATAATAATAAAGAGAGAGAGCTCATATGATATGTAGGAGACTAATGGCTCTATGTGTGGGTGTTGTGGGAGGGGGGTGTCATAACACAAAAAGTTATTTCAATAGCTGACTCTTTTGGACAAAACTTCTATGGTTATGGATTGATATCATGAACCAATCTGGGGGAAAAAAAGGAACTGAAAATGCTGTCTATCACCTGGTTAACAGATTGAGAAGGTAGCGGTCCTGAATCAATGTTCTCGTCGGTTGGTGGACTATGTCGTCCAATATTACTGAAGTTAAAGATGCATATCATCGGTATAGAAAAGCATAATTCTCTTGATGCCTAAACAATCTTTCGAATTCCTAGGTACGAGTTATCAGTACAATCTCTAAAATGTGCTTCTTGGTCATGCAATATTTAGCATGAACAGGGGTGTCAAATGCACTCTAAAATGATGCCCCAGCACTTCATGTTTAGTTGATTAAAGAACTGGAATCTTACCCGGAAAAGTAAAATCAGCTCTCCCTTCCCTAATGGCATTCTGCTATATTAACCTGTCTCAACCAATTATTTTTTCTACATATTTGAACTTTAGTTCTCGATCAATTGAAGAATATGTTGTTTTTACTTTTAACTACCAGTAGAAATAGAAAGGCAGACACAATCATGTAACATTTAAAATAAAATGTATTCTTCACACGGAAAGTCATCACTGGGATTCACGAGCAAACTACAAACATGTTTTTACATTCCAACAAACAACTAGACAAATACACACAAATCCACAACTTTTCTAGCTATTGAATATTATCAGACATGTCAGAATGCCAACAATATTACCCTTCTCTGCGTAACTTTAGACCACTAAGTATATTCACTTTTTAAGATGAGGGAAACAAGTGACTATATCGGCTTTGGGGTGCTTTGCTTCAACATGTTCCTTGCACTTCACCTCCGACGTGGTGCACATAAAAGTCTGCATACACACCTTGCACTGCATCGAGTAACAACTAAAGAATCAATCAAATCAAATAACTGACATAGTTACCAAAGTTTGTCATTCATTATGCATAATATCAGAGGAGTGAGACCAATGGACCCATCTTATAGCAAGAAATCTGTTTAATTAGAAGCAATTGTTCAAAGCATCATGGGAAATCAAAGCTGCATTTATACTACTGGCCGAAAGAAGTAATTTGCAATTAGCAGGAATGGCATTAAAATCCATGTTCTAGATTGTACAATACTACTATAATGCATTAGGAGCGAGAAACATGACTAAATATCAGAGAACACATTGGACTGCTTTACAAATTACTCAAAGAACTACATAGCATCAAAAGAATTTCGAAAAAAGGATTTCAGATGACAAACTCTGAAAATCTAAAAGCTTTTAAAAATGAACGAGCAGCTGAAAGAAAAGATTTTGCAGGGATTTAGTTTTACAGTTTTCAAGTGTCATAAAGAAGAACAGGAGTTATTTGGAACACACTAATAAATGCCTTGAATATTTAGCAAAATGTTATGATAAACACAAATCATTTAAGAGATTGCTGCATTTGGAACCACAGCTTGGGAACCTACCAAGTCCAATCCCCTAAGAATTGAAATCATTTTGTCTTTCAAATAATAGACCCAGCTACGTGGAAATCATATATAGAATTCAAACTGTATCCAAATTAACATTCGAAATGAAACTAGCAAACTTTTAAGATTTCAAATATAAAAACATGTAGCCATGGGGTGGGGAGGGAGGTTGGAGCTCCCACAAAAGATAAAGGAAGCTTTTAATAGAGATTTTCAGCTTTTGAAGAAAATTGTAATGGTAGATGAAGTCCCCAGAGCTTTTTCACGTTTGACTTCTCCTTCATGGAAATCCTCTCCACCAAAACTTGACAATTTTTACTCTACATCCCATATAAAAGTGACAAAATTTACCCAATTTCTTTAATTGTTAATTACTCCGTAAATAATATCACGTTTCACTAACTGTTGTAATCAAAGAAAAACATACGGAAATAGATTCTTGCGAAAACAAATAACATGAATGTACAAGCTCTTTTCCACGTGTACGAGAGACGAGAGTGTTTCTACAGTTCCAAAGGAAGGGTACCTGAATATTCATAGCTTTTTTGTTGGCCTCGAGCTGGCTTCCTATGCAGATCGGAAAATTCAGAAAATCGAACAAAAAGTATCGAAAACAAAAAATAACGTAAAAATGACACGAATTCACTCAAAATCAAAAGCTCGATTAAAAAAAAAAAAAAAAAAGGGATTTACCTTTCGCGGTTTTCTTATTTTCCAAGTTCCTTTCACGAGCCATCTTGGCCTTTTGACCATTGCCTCCACCCATTTATGCCTCTACCCTTGTCTTCTGATGATCGGAAAATCTATAACTTCTAGAAACCCAAGCTGTGCGCGGAGGCGGGCTCCGAATAACAGTGGCAGGGGGATCGAGGACAAAACTGGGAACATATATAGCAGGGATGTTCAGTGAAACGTCTTGAAGTCGCCTTTTTCTGTTTATGCACCTGTTTGTGCCAAATTATTGAAAAAATGACACTGAAAAATATAGTCGTTATAAATTTCATATAAGAAATAAAAGTCGAATGTGATGGCTCGATGTGATGGATAACGATCATATTTTTCATTTTAATGAGATAAAAATGAGGCTCAATTAGTAAAATAATATTATAAGTAAATTTAATTTATTTTTTTATTTTTTAACCATATATTTTTCATCAAACTTAAATCTAAGAAGAAATACAACTGAACAATCAAACATTTCACTTTGTATGCTTATGATTTATGAAATTTCAATGTTTAAAAGGTAAAGCTCTTATATGTTGACCTAAATACATAAATCTAGATCTCATGATCAATCTGAAAATCAAAATTAAAATCACACGCAACTTTTCACCTGATATGACTTAAAATTAGATAGCAAAATTTCTACGACTTAAAAGTTGTATATTTTAGTGCTACTTGGAACTATCACAAAATAAGGAACAATTAGGGATGTTAATGAGTCGAATAGAGTTGGTTCGTGAGCCGAAATTTAAGGCTCGAGTTCAGCTCGGAGAAAACGATTGAGCTTTATTTTGGGGCCGAGCTAAAATTAGGTTCGACCCGAATTTTTGACTCGATCCTTTTCGAGCTGAGCTGGGCAAGCTCGATTTTAATTGTAGTTTTGGTATTTATTTTTTTTAATTAATAAAGAAGGCAACATGTTGCTGCCTAACAAGGAAGCAACCTGCCCGCCTTTTAAAATATATATATAAGTTTGTGAGCCCGAGCTGGCGAGCAATACGAACCGGGTCAGGCTTTGTCCAGCGACCCAAAATGGGGCTCGGATGGGCTCGAGCATTTTTTGAACAAAGCTACGGACGGTCCTAGCCGACGAACTCGATTGCCATCCTTAGGAATAGTACTACTAAACCGCTAACATTATCCCCAATTTAATTGAAAATCGCATGCAGTTCGAAGAAGGGTTCGATCTCATGGAGACACGATTTCATATACAACATGAAATATTAGAGAAACGCAATACTAATTTGAGAGAGAGAGAGAGAGATTACAAAAAAATTCATGCACATGTTAGAGCATATCAAAGAAATTTTCTATTTTTAAATATCATATTTTTCAATTTAAAAAGTTCTATAAATTTAAAAAGTAAAAAAAAATTTAAATACACCAACAACCTCCTAATCGTTAACACTTTTAATATAACTGCTCACAATATGTCTTTATTATTTTTTCTATATGTTATTTTCACTAGCTTTCCTGGATAGTATTATATTATTTTCCTCAATTTTCTTTGTATATAATCTTTAATTGAGTCAATATACGTAGCATTGAAAATTGGAATGGAATGTATTTAATTATAGAGGCTAAATCTGGCTCTCCAAATTTCTATTTACTATTTTAAAATATTAATTTGAAAAGTCTCTTATATCACAATTTTAAAATTTGTCTCTTTAAAATACAGCATTTCATTTTTAATAAATCTTTTGAAAATACTCTTAGACCCTATTAGCTAAGGATTAAAATTAGGAAAAAAAATCAAAACTAAGAGGCTAAGTATCACCCATTTCAAAATTAATAACTCATATTTCAAATTTTAAAAATCAGATATTTATTAAATCATAAATAAATTACAAGTCACAATTTATTTAATGATTACAAATCACAAATATTACAAATTACAACTTATTATAAAGTTATAAATTATCAAATCATTGTTCACAAATTAACAATTTTTTAGATCACATATTATTTTGTTAGCACAATTTATCTTTTTCATTTATCACATATTATTTATTGGTCACAGATTAACTAATTTAATAGTCGTAGTTAATCAAATAATTTATGACCACCACCAACACTTGTGACCACCATCTCACCACTGCCTCCAGCAGCAACACAATCACCGTCATGCCAAAACTACTACCATCATCTCGACAGCAAAACCAATGCCTCAAATAAATCAACCCATCGTAGAAAACACCACCATATCGTCGCACCAGATCTACCGCCACTAAAACAATTATTACAGTCATTGCCAGGACTACAAATTGGGACTCATCACATCCATCGCCACCACCACCACCACCTGAACAAAAAATCGATGATTTGAACCCCAACCATTACCACCTCTACCACCACACCTCCAACAATCCCCCATCTCTACCACACCACCACGACCACCCCTCCAACAATCCCCCATCTCTACCACACCACCACGACCACCAGCAATACCGCCATCACCACCAATCTACAACTACAACTGCAGTCATCGCCACCACCATCTCCATCACATGAACCAAAAATCACCAATTCAACCTTTGCCACTACCACTACGACCTCCACTACCAACAATCTTCCATCTCTACCATACCACATATTCAGCCCCCCGCCACCAACGCCATTACATCCTACCACCATACGGTGCATAGCAGCGACTTCGAACAACATAGAATTGCAAGGACGAAATCGTTGAAGTGGCGATGCACCGCTCGATTTGGATGCAGGTAATAGGTGTGCAAATTGCTATCGATGACGATGATCGACGTCGCGCAGCATTGTTCTGCATCTGGCGGTGACGACGAGGTAGAAAGAAAGAGAATAAAGACATAACGGGTTGAAAAATGAGGAAGGAAATGGATATTAGAGTTTGAGGTTTGAATATATAACTAATTGAATTTTATAATTATTTAATATTTAAAATTGTATTATCATATGATTTTTGTATATATAAACTATACTTTTAATTTTTGATATGCAATCTTTAAGAGTGGACTTCTATATAATTTCTACATGAAAATATAAAATAATTTGAGTCACGTGGCAAAATATTACATAATCTATTAAATCTCCATAATAAAACTAAAAAGATTATAAATTATTATAAACATTGTGGATGTCAAACCTATATGAAATTATATCTGATTATAAGAACTTTTAGAGGAAGTTGATATAAGTAACTTTTCCATAAAACACTACAACAAGAAGTAGAAACAAAAATAAAAGCCACATCAAAAATATTTGAAAGCTACAATATGCACTTCCTCCAAATGCTAATCTAGTCAAATAAGACACCTGTAGAAAATTATTCAAATATATATTTAAATTCATTTTTTTTAATTTTAAAAGCAACTTTTGATTTTAAAAAAGTACTATCAAACAGACCTTTATCTCTTAGCCGCTTCAAATTCTTTTTGTAAAGTATCTGTAATCCATTCACAGTTCACACAAGCAGTAATTAATTTCATGGCATCATTTATATAAGATTATAATAATGACCTTAAGCTATGTGTCTTTTAATACACATCCAGAATTATGTGTTACACGGAATAATGTTCACTGTGATGGACACAGGTACTGGTGCGTCAGTGTCAATGTTTGGGGAGTGTTTATATATAGTCTAAATTATAGATAAATATAAGAATTTTGCTAGAAAAACAGGAGACCTGACACGCTCCCTGACCGAACCTCGCCCATGGGCGTGGGTCTCGCGCCAAAAAGGGGGGACCCCCCGCCCGTCTAATGGTGGTGTTCGTTTAGGCTCCTTGTTTTTGTAACAAAGCCCTAAATATAAACTAGTAATGAATAAATTGTTACTAATTGTGAGTCACTCGAACGTTGTGGAAAAAAAATAATTAGCGTATATAAATTGTTTATAAAAATGAGCCAAATATATTAAATAAATAGAAAGACAGAATCAAGTTTAACATGATAATAAATACTTACATATGGTAATTCATCATCTTAAATTGTTTTCATGATTCAAATAAATTGGTTTGTGTTCCCATATAATTAATAATTGAGCTGGAAAAGTTTCCAAAGGCCTTACATGATGGGAAAGCATTGTTGGTATCAAAGAGCTATATCTCCAGTGAGTAAAGGACTGCTTTGAATTTTTCTTCTAGGCATTTAAGATCTATGTGTTAGGAATTAAATGTTACTAATTCTGTCGGGATCAGTGGAATGTAAAATAATTTAGATTGAGAAGAAAAATAAGTGCAAGGATGACACAAGAATTTATGTGATCCGACAATCATGCTTACTTTCACAAATCCACATCAATTTTTCACTATATCAACAAAAGAATAGGAATACAACAATATGTATTTTATTTGCCCATGCAGTGACAATTTCAATTTTCTCTCGTTAGCTCTCCACACAACTCATTCCCTGTGTTTTGTATTCTTGTGTTATGTATATTTCAAATTTAATCTGCACATTTTATTTAGGGTAATGGCAGCAGAAGCCCCAAACATTTATAATACTAGCAGACTTTTTCCAAACCTTTAATTTGTTACAGTCGTCACCCTTAACCTTTCAAACGTTGCATATGGGGCCCCTTTGGACGATTTTCATCCAAAATTCCGTTAGTTGACCAAAAAATTGATTTTGAACACATTTTAATAGTTTTTAAATGGGCAAAATTGTAACTCCACATTAAAATAAAATTAAAAAAGGGAAAAAATAAAATTGGTCTTCTTCTCCACCCACCTCAAATCCATCCCCTTTCACATAGACAGGCACACTATCCACAGGCATATGATTTCACATAGATAGACAAATTCTTGCGAAGAACCCATATCGGAAATGGCCTAAGAACAAACCCTATGTTCACAAGCCAATACTCTTCTTCAGTAAAACAAGACACATTAATTGTTTGAGCCAAAAAATATACCAATCAATACATTTTCAATTTTCAAACCCTGATTCCATGGATCTACAAAGAAAATTCTTCTACCCAAAGCATACCAGTCAATATTTAATTGCTCAAGAACATCAATCATCCACTCAGGAAGCATAAGCTGCTTTGCGAACCATTGGCGAGCTTCATCACCTTTTTAGTCTGATGCCTGTCTAACATTGTCTATGTCTCTTAAATCTCGACGCTGTTTTTGGGATTCGATTTCCAATTCAGGTATGAGTTCCGGTTCAGGTTGGAGTTGGAGGTCGAGATTTGCTGGTTCATATTAAGCGGGTTGAAGGGTGAGAACGATGGAGGCTAAACAGCGTGCTTGGTGTTGAGCGTCGCGACGGTTCTGGGCCTGCCATTGTAAGGAGATTTCTCGACGCTTTTGTTGGTCTGAGATAGCCGGCCGCTTGAATGGACGGCGGAGTTCGTCCGTTGCCATCGATTTAAGCCGCGGGTGGGGTGGAGAAAAAGACCAATTTTATTTTTTTGCTTTTTTTTTTTATTTTGATTTTAATGTGAAGTTACCATTTTGCCCTTTTAAAAACTATTATAATGTGGTCAAAATCAATTTTTTTGTCAACTAATGAAATTTTGGATGAAAACAGTCCAAAGGGGCTCCATATGCAACGTTTGTAAATGTTAAGGGTGCAGGCAGCAATAGATCAAAGATTTGGAGAAAATCTGCTGGTGTTGTAAAGGTTTGGAGCTTCTTCTGCAATTATCCTTTTATTTATAGAGGATGTCATGAGACAACAATTTGACTTCAATTGTGGGCATATCCATTTGATGCAATTAATTTCCATTCCTCAGTTGCGTCTGACTAAGAAAAAGAAACCTGTGCATCATATTCTTTGCATTAAGTGCAAAGAAGAATTTTCTACCAAACTTCGAAATATGTGAGCCAACTTTGAGAAATTGTGAAGCCTAAATATTAGGCTCCATTATTCATGAATAATAGCCTTATTCGACACTATACCCTTCTCATAATTAACACATGGTTCTTTTCATGGATTTCTCTGCTTGTACATAAGTAGAGTTGCTAGAATTTCACCAATATTTCGTTGGTTTGCTCCTTTTTTTTGCTATTATCGAATCAAAAATTGCCAAGTGTATTGCAACAAAATTCTAATAACATTTTTCTATACACACAGCAGGGTTGCTCTCTTCATGGGTAAGTTTAATCTAACCATGAAACTTCTATTTAATAATATGCTATTTTTCTCTTGAAATCATGTGACAAAAACATGCCATGAACCTCCACTTTAATGCTAGTTGACCTCATTGTTTGTTTGAACATAATGTTTTTCCAAATGAGAATTATGTCTTATTATGGTAATTGATACTATCAACTTGGATATATAGTATGATTCCTTTCTAATAATAATATTGACTTGAACGAGCCAAGGAATTTCTAATGCATGCATTTTAAAACATCATATCTAAGCATCTCTACAAAAATTTGAATTACAAAAGTGAAAGTAATTTAAGTCGAAACAATTCCATTATGCAATAACATGTGTATTTGATTCCATGGTGCTATGGTGCATGGTTTCACAAAAAATATATATGTTTTAAGCTACATGCCTCATTTCTAATGTGGTGAATTTGCTGTAATCTTATAACGAGTGATTCTTGTAGATATTCACAATATTTCGATGACACGAGATGTTTTAACATGAAACAGCACGATAATTTAGTAGACACTTGCATGAACTTTATGTTGAACATTGTACCACTGCATGCTATTTTGAAAGCATCTTGATATTTGTTTTGTAGGTAATATTTTCATTAAAAAGAAATCTCCGTGCACTCTTTTGTGGCGTCTATAATTAAATCAAATACCCAATGTTTGTCAAACTCAAAAAACTTCCATATTTGTAGACATTGAGAATACGTTAGAGAAAACATTCTTTACGTGCCTTGGATTGCGAATATGTTAGAGAAAATATTGGATTTGGGCTTTTTTATGATTAAGAAAATTAATTTATTCATTAAGCGTGTATTGAATAGAAGGAATTAGGGGAAAAAAATCATTGGACAAACAATTTTCATGAGCTTTTTCAAATTTTCTAAAAAAAATTGGTGAGTCGCCCACCTTGGGTTCGCCAGTGCCCACATAGAGAGGTTGGCACCTTGGATCGTTGAAGCACTGTCCTAATCATAGCCTCATGTTTTCCAGCTGAGAAAAGAGGTCTCATCATGTAATGACCTTGTTGCGGAAGCTTTCTTCAAAGATTTTCAAATTGGTGATTTTCGGTCTCAATTCAACGTACATTTCTCTACCAACAATCAAACCAATCGATTCCGATCCACAACCAATATGATTCACCTTGGTTGCTATTCAATCTTATCTATGAAGGACAAGAAACGGTAATGTGTGACCACAAAGATTAGGAGAATACACCACAAAGGTATGCTATGAAAGAACCACCAATTACATAAAGTAAACAAGTGTTTTGAACACTTCTAAGGGTCGTTTTTCAAACACTAAAGGGGGTAACCGAATTTCTCTTATTTTCTTCACAAACCACATAAGAAAATAGTTAGGGTAGTTATATACACTATAGGGTTAGACTTTTAATTGGACCAGAAAGGAGGTAAACGGGCCAAGATTCAAACCATTTAAGAGGGAATACAATTGGATCGGGTGGAGTTCATGGACTTATTTCATTCATCAGTCCATGCCTAGGAAATAATTAACCCACATTAATATCATAGTCCAAGATTTATTGGGTATCAAAAAACCCAACAGACCCAATTTTTTCCTTGCTTTTAATTTAAGTCATTATCCAAAAGTTTCCTAAAAAAATGTCAATTTTTATTTTTAACCACATATTTTATATAATTCAACAATTTTAACTACTAACTTGCACTTTTCTTGAAATCCAATTTGCTAGAAGTAGATAATTGTATTTTAACGTGTCCAACAGCTAATTATACAATAAATTTTTTATTAAAAAAATGGGCAGAAAACATTTACATGAAACAATTTGATTCAACTTTTAATTAAAAATGCAATCTAAACACATCCATAACAAATAAACATGTACAAGAATTTAACTATAAATAAATGTTTATCGCGATTAAACAAAAACAAAACAAGTTACGTACTTAAGTTCTAGCACAATCACACTATCGAACTGTTATGCTTCGACACGACCCATGCTAACCTTTAGGGTAGGGAAAAAGGGATGAGTATGAGGAATATTCAATAGGATACGAATATTAATACAATCTCAAATAATATCTATCATTCATATATTAAAATAAATTGTTTCGTCATATAATATCTTTATAACCTGTAAGAGCTCATATATGTCATATCATTGGTACCGGATGACCATATATGTCATATTATTAACAAAATATTTATCAATGTGAAATAACAAAAATTAAATGGTAAAAACCACTTGTATGTCGTATTCTACCTTATAAACTTCAAATGCTTTTCAACCAAATGAAGAATGCTGAAATAGAAAATGTGCTATAAATGCACTGGACAATTCCTTCTTGATTTAATACACCAAAATATGGAAGGAAAATGGGTAAAAAAAAATATGGGAAGACAAGTTATGAAATGTTGAAATGAAGGAAACAGTAAAGTGGGGTGAGAATAAATAAATAAATAAATTGAGGGAATCTTTCATATTAGTTGGGTAAGTGGTATATATATCTATATCTCTCTCTCTCTCTCTCTCTCTCTCTCTCTCTCTCTCTCTCTCTCTCTCTCTCTATATGTGTGTGTGTGTGTATGTGTATATATATCCACTATGTAAAATATTCAAAAACACGTGCATAAGAAAACTCAATTGTCGGTTATTGAAAAATAAATAATAATTAAGATAAATCAAATCTCCCTTTTTTTATAAATAAATTTTTATTTAATAAAAATCAATTAATAACCTATCAAAAACTTGCTCTATACGCATGTCACCCTTTAAAATTTTAAATTTATTAAATAACTTAACTAAAGTACAATTTAAACAATATCTTTCGACCTTGATAACTTGAACTCCACTAATCCAAATTAACTCTTTCTCGAGCCTAATATGCAAAATTAATTAAGATCTATTCAACGAGCTCGATATTCATCACTTATTATTGTTCCTTCAATATTTAAATATTTGACCCAAATAAAATTGAAATTTACTATATATATCACGTTAGTCCCTAACTTTTCAAAATATTAAAAATATAGCATAAAAAAATAAATTCTACTCTGAAAATTTTCGGGACTTCACACATCGACCTCTGAATTTGTTCACACGCCCTATCTATAATAGCGTCAAAGGTTTGTCATTTATTCCGCCCCGCCACTAAGGGGACCGCTAATTAAGTTTCCCATTTAGTTGAGAACCCCATTCTTTCCAACACCCAATACAAAGTCACAAACTCCAATCTACGAATCATATGCCTTGCTTATATCCAATTTAAGGGCCATGAAGCTCTTATTCCTATTAGTTTATATTTCCTTTTTCTTTTTCTTTTTTTAACCTAAATTGGGTTGGATTTTTATTTTTTTAAAATATTAGTTTCTTTATTCTAGGCACTTTTATTTGAAAAATATCATTTCATTTATTTCACGTGATTTTTTATCTTGTTTCCATCTTTGTGATATTTCTAGAGTTTAGCATGTACCCTATAAATACTAGATTCTTTTCATAAGTTTTGCATTACTGAAATATAGAATAATTGTAGACACAGTTATTGAATTTGTTCTCTCCATATTAATCAATTGAATAAAATAATTCGTTCTTCTATCAATTAATTATTTGTCTTTTATCTTATTGTCTGTTTGTGATCTATACTTCATATCGTGTCATATTTATTACTTGGGTCCGTTTTATTTCCCAACAAGTAGTATCAGAGCTATTATTTGTGATTTGTTCAAGATTTTTATTATTGATGATAATCATGAAGTATGAAATTTCGCTCTTGGATTGGAATACAAGATTCTCATTGTGGCAAGTGAAGATACAAGCTGTACTCCTGCAGATGAATTTGAATGATGCATTTTGGGATTTAACAAAATGCCCACAAGTTGGACAACGGAAGAGAAACAACATAAGGATCGAAGGCACTTTCACAAATCCATCTTCATCTCTCTAACAATTTACTTCAGGATGTTTTGATGGAGAAAATGACAACTGCATTTTGGTTAAAGCTTGAGCAATTGTACATGATTGCAAGTTTAACAAGCAAATTGCTGAGTAGAGGTTGTATTCTCATCTCACGGCAGAAGGCAGATCTTTGAAAGATCATTTGGCTATGTTCAAAGAGATCATCCCTGATTTGGAGACTTTTTAGGTAAAGTATGATGAAAAATATTTGGCCTTAATCCTTTTGTGTTCACTGCTCGCTTCGTTTTCTTTGTTTGGAGACACGATCTTGTGTAGTCGTGATACTTTCACCAATGAAGTGCTATGATACCTTGTTTTTAAAAGAGAAGATGAAGTATTTGGTTGATCTAAGGCCGGATATGGGGAAGACCTTGTTATTCATGGTGATCGGAGAAGGATAAGTCGGGGTCCAATATTAGTAATCAGATTTGTTATTATTACAAGAAGAAATACCACATTGAGATGGACTGAGACAAATTCATAACAAAGGTAATTTGACTACAAATCATGTAAAGCAATCAAATACTTCAGATAAGACTTATATATCGAGAGCTATTTTAGTCATGGAGATGCTTTGATGATTTTTGATATAGAATACAAACCTAACGAGGGGTAGGCTATGGATACAACTTGCACGTTCCATATGTCCCCCAATCGAGATTTTTTTGAAACATATGAAACAGTGATGCAAGGTGTCGTTGTCATGGATAACAATGAACCTTGTTAAATAGCTGGTATGGATAGAGTTAGATTGAAGCAAGTGGATGAAATATATAGAACACTTAACCGTTCGACTTAAGAATGATCTCATTTCGTTGAGTACTTTTGATTCAAAATGGTATACCTTCTCTGGAGGAGGTGGAGTCTTGAGGGTTCGGAAGTGTGTTAATATTCTATTGGAAGGGCAGAAGAGGTCCCAATTATATATCTTGCAAGGTCGGACAAAATTTGTGAAGAAAAGTCAGCATAGATTTATTACTGTGGTGGAGATTCGATTTTGTACTACACCTTTGAAATTTTGTTTGAGATCCATATTGAAAAATACTACTCAGATGAGTTTAGAAGATATGGATAATTCCATTTTGCCACCATTACTTGCGATCGTATTCAATTGTTATGGATACACCTATTAGAGATATGTACGTGAATGCTGATTTAGTTGTACACGTTTTTAACATTTTTGAAGACGTTGAAACTAGGTAAGGGACCTTCTATGAAAGCATTGAGAGTTGATTTTGCTACAGTGTTTTGGCACTGTTTGATAATTTTCAATGTTTTAAAAACTGGACCGGAACCGGTCAAATATCCAATTCGATTAAGGCTTAAAACTCGTTTAACTAAAAACCAGGAAAAAATCATTCTATTTATCCGGTTTAATGACTAACCGGTGACCCGAAACCAATTTATCCAGTTTTGTCGGTTTTTTATTGTATAATCATAAACTATAAACTCGAACTTTCAACCTAGTAATTGATAGGCCCGAAAAGTCGAACATGTATTTGTTGGCCCATCTATTTATAGGACACCATTCTAGTGCTTTAGTAAAAGGATTCCAATGTGGGATCAATTCCTTTGGCCGTGGAACACCGAACACTTGTGTGTATATATAATGGATTTCAATGTGGGATCTTTCGTGTTACTGTTCATATACATTTTGGGGGTGTTTGAGAGTAATTTTTCATCCCAAAAAATTGATTTTTTGACCGTTATTTCACTATTTCAACCGTAATTTTTGACTTCTTCTCTTACAAGTGGTTCCCACTTTTCTCTTAACAGTCAAAAATCAATTCTCAAAATCTCTACCTAACAGAACCTTTATAGTTAATTAATTTTTTTTTTCTTTACCTTGCCTTGATTATTAAAAAAATTAAAATTCTTCTAACATTAATTAGCAGTATTTTCTATTATCCAATCTTATTTTAGTGTTCAAAATCTTTTATTTATCTTTACTTTTAAATTGAGGTGATGGTTGATGTGAAACTTTAAATTTTCATGTTATTTAGCTATTGACATTATTGTTTACTTTACGTTATTGATTTATAAGTTATCTTAAATTATATAATTGAATTGAGTAGCACTTAGACTTACTTGATTGTAATTAATTGGTTTTGTGATTTGATATAAATATTTACTTTTCATTCTTTATAAATGTATATATATATTTTTTTATTTTATAAAAGTCTCCGGTTCGACCCCGGTTCAACCTTCTGATCCTTGACCCTTCCTTTTTTTCGAGTAGATGATCAGTCCGATTTTTAAAACATTGATAATTTCTAATTTTTTGTGAATTTTGGGAAATCCTGTTTTTGGGTCCATGTATTCGTGTTAGATACAATGGAAGATGATGAGTATTTTTGTATTGGAAAAAATTTGGTACTTATTGAAGAGTTCTGATTTTATCGTTCCCACTCCCCACTCCCCACGCCACCCCACCCCACCCATGTGTAGCAACTCAAAGGTCGCAGCAATAACGTTGTCACCTCCTACTTCAAACACGTCAGCCATTGAACCGGTCCACAAAATGTGTTTTACAACGAACTTGGAGTATTAGGAATTATTTTTTTTTTTTATAAAGAGGAAATTATTTTTTATTTTCATCTGATTATCGTGTGTGTATTAAAAAATACAGACAAATGAATTCATAATATCACGTTTTCATGTGGAAGGAATAGAATAAATCTCCCCAAATAAGTAGTCATCCCTCGAGCCCTCAACCAACTCCTCCGCTGGATCTAAACTCCTAAAGAAATTTCCAAATCAGTCCTCCAAAACTCTCACAATACCCATCTCCCTCAACATCTAAGAGAGAACAATTTTGTTTTTCTTCCTCCTATTATATGACATTTTTGTAATGTTCAAAGGTCAAAGATGTCTCTATATAATAATTAAATACCTTACTTTGAATTATAAATTACACTGTGGAAAATTTGCAACTTTATTGAATGCATTCATATTACGATAACAAAACATTGCTCATCATATGTGAATCAATTGTACCATAAAATCGTCAAAACAATCAAACATACATTTAATTGTATAACTAACCATTTATGAGCAAGAAAACAAATAGAGAATTCCGCGTGTTTTAAAAATATTACTAATCTTCTCTGTTTTTATATTTTGTGTCACAGACGCCCCTAACCATTTTTTGAACTCTATCACATCTATAATGGAATTAATATACCTAAAATGTCATTGTGAAGAAAGCGATATTTTTAACTATTAATTACAATTTTATTTGTTTGCTTTAATAATTAATTAATACTTAAATATTTTATGCAAAAAAATCTAAAATATGCTAGTGGGTTTAAATTTAACTTTGTTGAAGATTTTGAAAATAAATTATTTAAACTTATTATTTAATTATGTATATAATATGTGTACATGATTTAAGTACTAACAAATAAAAATCACATCTATAAATTTAAATTATAATAAGATATTAAATATAAAACATGTATTTTCAAATTAAAGTAAAATTTATTTTCTATAAAATACTATACACCTTCAAAAATAGATAATAATCATGATATATAGTAAAATAGTATGTTAGAATACATATTAATCATTGCAATATTTCAAAATTTATTAGATAATAATCAGGATAATAGAAATCGCAATCGCAGAAAAAACAACAATATAATATGATTATAATTCGTAAAGACATTTTCGGTATATTAATCTCATTTTAAATGACTCAAAAAATGATCAAGAGACATGTGTGATATCAAAATTAGAATTGGGGAATGTTAATGATATTTTTGAATAGATCAAATTTCTAAATATTGTCTCAAACAAATAAGACAAATCTCAACAAGGAAAAAAAAGCAATAAGTAAAAAGGTAAATTGCCAAATGCCAAATTCTAAATAATCCTAGTTTAAGACAAAATTCATAGATTAGGTACTCTATTCACCATCAAACATTACCATGTAGACGGCTGATCCGTTTAAGAGTCCTTTTCAAACATGTACACCTTTATCATGTTTGGCCTGGACAGTGGGTCCAGCGTTCAATAATCCGTGGCCGAATATACCTTTCTCTGCTCCGCAAAATCCTATTTTTCCATGTTCCCAGTAACATAATAATCCCAGGATTGCTCGTGTGATCTTAACTTCTAGTCTGTTTCTCTCTCGAAACCTACAGTATGGAAGTAGTCGAGTTTGTGCTATTGGGGATTGTTGCTTTTTCTGCGATTGTGGTTTCGATTATCCACTGGGTTGAAGTACTTGATGAGAAGGTGAAAAAAATTGGTAATGAACAAAGTCCTACAAAAGAGGTGGAAATTCATGGTTCTGTAAGCAACAAAAGAGTTGGGTCGGTTGTTACAGAATCTTTGCAACAAGAACATAATAGAAGTGTCGGCGGCGGCGGTAATTGTGAGGTTGAAACCCCTGAGATTTCTGCGGGGGAAAGGTCCCTACAAATCGAAGAACCAGTACAACAAGTTACAAATTGTTCCGACAAAGTTGGGGTTTCGGAGATTACAACTGAAGACAGTAAGATCAAAGGGAACGAGATTCATACTCCGAGGAATAATAATGAAGAGGAAGAGAGATTCCTTGATGATTGGGAGGGGGTAGAGAGAACAGAATTGGAGAAGAGATTTGGTGATGCAGTGGTTTTTGTTGGTTCTAAAAATAATGCCGTTCGAATTGACCATGATTTGAAGCTGCAATTATATGGTCTTCATAAGATTGCTCTTGAAGGGCCTTGTCGTGCACCACAGCCAATGTCATTGAAGGTTTCTGCTCGCGCAAAGTGGTAGACTAAACTTTCTTTATGATCTTAATTATTGATTTTAGTTTTTAGAGTTGATTTTTTGGTTATTGGAAATGTTGTTGTGGGTATACATGCCTGCAACTGAAGTAAGAAAGCTGTTCTTGGAGAATTAATGGGAATACAGATTTTAACTTAATTTTGTAGGGTTCTGCATTGGAGAGAGTAACTTTTAGAAGCACATTAGAAATTAGATTTTTGTAGAATTGGAATTTTTAAGGACTTACAGACTTCATAGAGATAATTGTTACGAAAACTGGAGTTCGACTTGTCGGTGGAACATTTCTTACTTTTGAGAAATTTGGGGAACGGAAAGATAAAGAGTATTTGTGCTTGATTGTTCTTGCCTAGAATGTGATATTTAAGGTTGTTGACTGCTGGTTTTTTCACTTAGTAAAGTGTTGTAGCATTGAACCAGAATAGTTGTTCTTGTGATTAATGGACTATACTGTCACAGGAATGCTTGGCAGAGTTTAGGAAACATGAATCGGGAGTTGGCAATGGAGCAGTACGTTATGCTTCTTTCAAGGTCGATTCCTGGATGGAAGGTAGACGAGATTTTCATTTTCATTTTCATTTTAAGCAAACGATTATATTATAATTTCTACATTGTGGAAAATATTTAACTTTGTTTGCTGACACAGGGCGAAGGAAGAACACCTGCTTCTCAAGATGCAGGAACTTCTGATGATCTCGCTTCCCATGGCCAAAATAACTATGAAGAATAGTAAGTCTTTTTAAGTATCCCTCGTTTTTGTTTTGACTAGTGACGTTAAGATTTCAACTTGTGGATTAGTCATCAGAATCGTCGCACAAAATTAGGTAACCTTGCGCCCCTTCTTCTCATAAATTAAAACCGAGCTCTCTATCACAGAGAGATTGTTTCTGCTTTAATGGTTCTGCAATTTTGGCCTGCTTAAATACTGGTAATCTTGCACAGATGGTGCAGGCATGATCCAAGGAACCACCCCATCTTAAATTCTTAATACATATTAGAGACTAGACACATCTACTGACCGGAAAATTTGTTATAATAGATCGATCATTGCTCTCCAGTTCTGTTTTCTGTTGTTCTGAAATAGAAAGATTAGTTTTTGGCATCATTTCAAGACTTCCTCTTGTGCTTTGTGTGGCGTTAGCAAATTTCTGCTTCTTGACAGCAAGGAGTTATTAAAGTAGTCGAGGTTAAGAGGAAATTCCACTGTTTTGCAGGTTGCTCGAAGCATAATATGCTGGTTGCTGTCGACTTGACAGTGTTGTTTAAAGATTCAAGCTTGGGTACTAGGATTTAATACGATAATGAATGTAAATGTATATGCTCCTGAAGTCTGACATTCTATATTATTACTATTAGGATTAGATTAGTATTCAGATTTTTTTCTTTCTCCAGAAAGAAGGATTCATTTCGGATCCCAATTATTGCATTAGAGTTGATAGTTTTCCCATTTTGCCCTGGTTTGAAATTGAAATGTGCGATTTGTCCATCCAAATAGGAGTTGAGTAAATGTTTGGTCGGCGGCAAACATTTAATCAATGCGTGCGTGATTGAAATGGTACTTCCATGCAACCAAGTGTCGCAAAGAAGAGAATTTTTGAAAATTTATGTGCGAGTGAATAGAGACAATTGTCCTTAAAAATTTTCTATTTTCTAAGGAGGCATCAAAATGGAACATGCTACACTGATCGAGAGGCTTTGACAGCTTACCTGACTGTCACTCACAATAGGGGACGGCCACACTTTTTTTTTTCAACTTTTTTTTATTCATGCGGATCCCACGTATGTGAGAGGCAGTTATACCTTCTGTCACAAATTTTCTATCATTTTAGCTTAATTCTATCAAAATTAGGAGTAACTATCAAATATATATAAGACCGAGTAGGTCTTTTTTCATTTTTGTTAATTAAATAACATTTGTAAATAAATTAAAATATTGTATGAAAAATTTCAATTGGATTATTCATTATCCACCAAACGTAATATAAAATTTCACTATCAGGAGTCATCATTCGGTAGTCACGCATATATATAATATACATATTGCAACGTTTAAAGAATTTCATAATTAGATTCAAGTTCCTGTAATTAAGTTCAGAATTAGAATAAATTAGCTTCTTTGTCTTCTGTTTGATTGGAGAAATGAGTAGGTCAAAGCTCCTATCAACTACAACATTAGATTGCATGTTTCAAATTGATTTTATTTCTACTTCAACTAATTTTATTATTATTTTTTTGGCTTTCTCGTTGACTAAGGTTTGAAAATGTCATTATGAATACTTAGAGCCCAAATTCACCAACTTTACTCCGTTAACAGTTATGCTCTTTCTTCATAAAAAGTAGCCAAACGAAGCCCCCGTTTGGCCCCCATTAATTTATATTACATTACATTACATTTTTTTCTCTTCTATTTTCTGCCACACAATCTTCCATAAAATAATATTACACGTAAATCGAAAATTTTTCTTTCTTTTTCAACTATTTATTTTTCAAAAAAATATTATTCCTCCAACTTTCAACTCTACAAAATGGGGGCCAAACGGGGGCTAAATCAGGAGTAATGTTATTCATCATCATTGGTGTTAAGCACCAATCTAAGTTATCGTTACATTGCATTAAATGATAAGCTCATTTAATTGCAAAGTCATATAATTCATTTAATTGAACATATAAAGTGTTTCCACTTGTATTGATGCTGCAGTGCATAATGTTATTCTTTATAAAATTCTTTTTTTTTTTCTAAAAATTATTTTTAACTATATATCCACACGATAAAATATTTTACATGTAAATTGAAAAATTTTATTCATACTTTTTAACCACACGTTCTCCAAAAAATTACCATTCCAAACTCATTTTTCCAAAATAAAAAATAAAAACCTCATTAATATCGATATCAAACATGTAATAAGCAAACTCTCAAGATCAAACTCAAGCATTAATTTCAACAACATATTCATAATTACTATTATAGATATATATTTTTTCACTTATTTTGTGAGACCAATTATCATTTTTATTTTATAAATTTGCCAAACGTAAATCATTTACTGACATTCAAATATTATTTCTACTATAATTTTTCTGATTCACTTCTGTAGGCTTTTAGCAAAGACTGGCAATGGGTCGGGTTTTGTCGATTTTGGGTCTAATCCAACACTGAAAAGTGTCTAAGTCAATCTGGGGGCAATTGGGGCCCAAACCAACCCAATCTCATTGCAGAAACTAAACCAAACCAGTTAAGTTTCATCTTGGGTCCAAATTAGTTAAGAAAACTATTTATCGAATCATGTATACATTTGACGAGTTAGTAGTCAAATCAGTTTGCTGGTCAAATCTTGAATTTGCAGGACAAATCTCAAGTTTCATGTTAGAAAATTGAGCAAACTCGATATTTAATATCATCAAGTTTATTGTAGAAGTCTCGAGTTTGCGAGCTACAAAAGTATAAAAATTACATGTGGGCTAGGTTGAAATTGGGTCGGTTGTGTTAACCGTAACACAACCCAATTCGACCCTACCCGACCCGATCCAACTCGGTTTGGGTTACATGCTAACCTACTCAAACCATGTAGTTTGTGAAAATCGATCCAAACCAATCTGAGTCAATTTGGATCGAGTCGATTTATCGATGGACTTTTTAATCCAACCCTACTTGTAGCAACACCTTTTTAAATACAAATTTAATTCTATAACTCAGTGATCTTTATATTGGGGAAAGCTTAAATAAACTTGGCTAAAGTTGGATTATCAACATTTATATTCCTATCCCTTCAATTTTGACAATTGAATCCTTATGTCGATCTTTCTTTGAACACATTTGATGAAATATACAATTTTTTAACTATGTATTTATTAACTTTATTAAAATGTGTTTAAACTTTTACAAAAAAATTTGTCAAACAACCCTCGATTAAGTACAATTGTACAAAAATTGAATCTGACCTTGTGATACAATTCATTGTTAGTAGTATTGCGTTATACTTCCAGCCCATATGATTATGATTCAGCTCTCAAATTCTTGCTAGCATTTAATTTTGCCTCAGTTCTCCGACAAATCACTCATCCATCAAAATAATTTGATTTTGTAACTTTTTACAATGATTTCAATCTGGGTTTTCGAGATCTGAACCATTAAAATCTACGCTGAATTCTCTTCCGTTCAACAATGGGAGTCGTAATCGAAACTGAAGTATGGGAACCGAGCAGAGCACTGTACATCTTCATGTTCATATGTTGCTTCCTTTCAATCTTTTGTTTGCCCAACAAAAGTATCCCAAATGTGTTTGATCACGCGCCCTCCTCTTCTCTCCTTCGCTTCCAGCGAACCTTTCTTCTCTTCTATTCACTATCCTCAGGTCATTCATTCTTCTTCTTTCCTTGTTTCTTTATTTTTTTTCTCTTTTTTATTAATTAATATCTTAGATATAGTTAACTTATTATTATTATTATTATTATTATTATTATTATTATTATCTGTATGCAGTGATTGAAGGGTTATGGGCTGTGTTTGGGGAGTACGAATGGGCATATTACGGTGTGAGTAAAGAGCAAATGGTGATGTCGTTATGTGTTGGATATGGGGTCTCTCTATTTTTTGGCAGTTTTCTTGGAATGCTCTCTGATCTTATGTAAGTGAACAACTTCCATAGATTTTCGGTATCACGCCTTGCAGTTTAATATCCAATTATATACTAAGCACGTTCTTTAACAAATACTGGTTTCGTTGCTCTTTGTTAAGTTCACGATTGATCTTGCAAGCATTCATTTGCAAATTTAGTGCTATTTTTCGTACTTGAACATGCTAATGTTTTAAATTTTTGATTCTGAGTTATCTTTAAGTGCTAGTTATATGGTTTTATAACACTTGTTTAGATGGAAATTTAATACTTTGCCCTTGTTTGTGCAGTGGTCATAAGAAATTATGTCTGTTGTTTTACATGCTGCACCTTTTTGTTGGCATATGGAAGAGAATCACTGCAGATCCTGCTATTTGGTTGGCAAGCACCTGTCTCTCTCTGGCCTCTTCAGTATTTTCCTTCAGTTTTGAAACATGGATGGTAGTTGAGAACGAAAAGGTTGGTCTTATATATCTATAGGCAGCACAGTTAATAATGGTCTAATTCATTGAGCAATGACAAGTATCTTTATGTATATCTTTGCAGCTGGGTCAGAGGAAGGATGCATTGAATGATATGTTTTGGTTAATGACTTTCTTTGAATCTGGATCTTTCATAGGCAGCCAGGTGCTTGGTAATTGGCTGATTGATAGTAATGTGAACAAAAATATAGCTTCTATTTGCAATGCAGCTATTGTTATAACTGTTATCGCTATCACTTATGTTACACATGGATGGAAAGAAGCTCCACAGGCAGCATCTTTCAAGGATTACCGGATTTTGTTTTACAAAAATGTCATCTGTGGTATGCAACTTGCAACTATTGAATTATATAATATGTTGTCAACTTATTATATTTGTGTTGTGAATTTGGTCAGGTTATTAGGCAAACCTCAAATGGAAACTGTAAAATGGTTGTCTGCTTGGGAATCAATAGATTTGAGTTTCTTCTATTGGTTGATAAAATCTATGATAACATCATTAGATATATAATGATATTTCCTTTTTCAGATAAAAGGATATGGTTGTTATCATGGGTGCAAGCCTGTGTCCATTTCTCTGTGGTTGCCTTCTGGATTCTTTGGGCTCCTACTATAGTTGTAAGATTTCAACTGCATTTGAATTCCTTGATATTTTCCCCCTTAGCATGTATGAGCACTGAGCAGTTCTCATACTATGCATATTAGTTGTTTTGGCTCATTTAGTGCAATCTATGTTCTGTTTTTCCTCCTCTGCTTTTGAACATGAAGTGTTGGTGAATTTAAAAGATCTGGAAAACCTAGGAGCATGTTCTAGCTTTTTTGAAATTATAATCTTTTAGTTTTAGATACAATAATGATTATTTAATAATTTAATCGTGAAAATAATTAACCATTTAATACAATACTTCAAAAGTTGCTGTGACTATTGGATTTTTATAGTGAAGCTCTTCAGATTCTTATATACTGTAGGAACTAAATGAAGCCATGCCTTACTTTTTGCCCTTAACTCTGGTCTGAATTAAGCTATATCTGTATTATAGTGAACCTAAGTTTTAATTTTATCGGCACATATTTGGTAAGGCCTGAAAGAATATCATTTTGTTCACAAAATCTATGACAAGGGGTAAAAGCTGATACTAACCAAATTTCCTTCATTCTGAATATGGATATTAAAGACTGTAAATCATTTTTCCTTTTTGTATGATTTTTGATGGAATGGACGTGTACGGATGTCTCACCCTGTTTCTGCATATTCAATTGTTTAAACATGAATGCTAATCTAATCCTGGGAATTTTCACACAATTTTCTCATATAGCTATTTCAGTAATTCTGTGACCACGATGGTTCTTGAATACCCATAGTACCACTGTATCTAGAATGGGTCAATCTGCTGCCTGATTTGCTTTATGCTTGTGACGTACATTTAACGGTTTGCTTGTAATCTTTATGCTTCTGCTTAGAGCCCTATCAATAAAAAGTGAATTACCCAAATTGTCATTAGACTTTAAAAATCACGTAATTCATCACTGAACTTTGCAAAAGGTTTCTACGAGGTCATTGAACTTTAAAAAAATCACCCCATTCATCACTGAACTTTACAAAAGGTTTCCACGGGATCACTGAATTTTGCAAAATCTTTTGCAAAGTTCAGTGATGAATTAGGTGATTTTTAAAGTTCAGTGATCTCGTGGAAACTTTTTGCAAAGTTCAGTGATGAATTTGATTACTTTTAAAATTCAGTGACCTCGTGGAAACCTTTTACAAAGTTCATTGACTATTTGGATAATTCATTCTATCAATTAAA
Organism: Olea europaea var. sylvestris; assembly: GCF_002742605.1. NCBI lineage: Eukaryota > Viridiplantae > Streptophyta > Magnoliopsida > Lamiales > Oleaceae > Olea > Olea europaea. The sequence goes on along the minus strand of NC_036243.1, from coordinate 12,471,235 downwards.
TTTGGACAGATTTGTAAAGGAAAATAAACTGCGAACGGAAGAGATGAGGACCAAACATATCATATGCTAACACTGAGTAATTAATTATATAAATACTGTTTGGCATACACCTCAATATATGCCAACAGTAGTGATCTATTCTAATAATTTGAGCTCACTGATTAATTATGAACTAGATCTTACCTGACTTTCTTAACAGAGTGATTTAGTTCTTATACTACAGAGGTTTTCCTTTTAATTGTGGTTAATCTTTAAATAAACATGTTCCGATTTGTTCTAATCTCTAAATAAACTTGTTCTGATTTGTTCTAATCTCTAAATAATCTTCTTGTGATTTTTTCTTTCTTTCACTTGTTCTTTTCTTTCTTTTTGTCTGGTGGTTCTATTTTAGGATGTTATGAATTGAACACCATCTGCTGCAAAGGTTTAATTAGACTATCAATAGTATTCTGATTTGATATGAAAATCATTTTTATATTTTTTCTTGTTTAAAATTTACTGATATATGAGAAAATAGTTTGATCTGTGTCTTGGTTGTAGGCTGATGGGAGAGATGTATCGCTGGGAGAGATGAGGACCAAACATATCATATGCTAACACTGAGTAATTAATTATATAAATACTGTTTGGCATACACCTCAATATATGCCAACAGTAGTGATCTATTCTAATAATTTGAGCTCACTGATTAATTATGAACTAGATCTTACCTGACTTTCTTAACAGAGTGATTTAGTTCTTATACTACAGAGGTTTTCCTTTTAATTGTGGTTAATCTTTAAATAAACATGTTCCGATTTGTTCTAATCTCTAAATAAACTTGTTCTGATTTGTTCTAATCTCTAAATAATCTTCTTGTGATTTTTTCTTTCTTTCACTTGTTCTTTTCTTTCTTTTTGTCTGGTGGTTCTATTTTAGGATGTTATGAATTGAACACTATCTGCTGCAAAGGTTTAATTAGACTATCAATAGTATTCTGATTTGATATGAAAATCATTTTTATATTTTTTCTTGTTTAAAATTTACTGATATATGAGAAAATAGTTTGATCTGTGTCTTGGTTGTAGGCTGATGGGAGAGATGTATCGCTGGGATTGATATATCCTTGTTTCCTGGGTGCTAGGATGCTTGGCAGCACTGGATTTCCTTGGTTGTTCAATGGACCCTTATCGATTCAAATGGAGGAATGCTTAGTATATTTGCTTATTGGAATAGGCCTTGTTTTCTCCATAGTTGCTTATGATTATCAGGTGCACACTTTTAGTCATTGGTTGCTTGGAAAACCCTTTTTGTGTGCGCGTGTGTGTAAAAATTCCTAGCTTGGTATTGCTAGTTTTTGATTTTGTAATTTTATGCACAGGAAATTGGAGTTCTAGTGATGCTCTTCATACTGTTTCATGCTTGCATGGGCTTGGTTTCTCCTTTACTTGCCCAATTAAGATCAATGTAAATGATTTTTACTATACTTTTTCCTCAAAAATCCTCCTCTGGCTCTTGTGAATATTTTATGAGTGCACTGCATCATTCATTCTTTTTGGAAGGCCATGATATCAGCTCCTCAAAAGTATCCTCTTCCACTACATCCTTGATCTTTTGGATAGAGTGCAAGAGGCTATTGTGGCTGAAATCATCAATTGCCTCTTTCATAATGAAGGAATATTTTTGACATATTTCATCTTGCTACTATGTGCATAGGTATGTGCCAAATGAAGTTCGTGGAGGAATGATTAGTCTATCGCTTGTACCTGCAAATGCAATATCTCTGTTTCTTCTATTACAGGTCCGTGCTGCTGCAACCACGTTGCTATATGGTCATAATGATAAATTACAATCTGTCTTCTGCAACTTCCTCTTGATTGATTATGAGGCTATTAGAGGATCGTTTTTATTATGACTTTTCTTGTCTTCCTTTATCTGTCAACTTCCAGATAGAAAATGCAACTAGAAAAAGCATGATAAAAATAAGAAGAGTGCTTCATCCTAAAATTTGTTTCTTCCAAAAGTAAAGTTCTAGCGTAGCATGAATCTGTTAGGCTGTAGTATCGCATAATGAGGCTGGTTTGATATGGTAGTTTGCTGTTTTAGGAAATAGGTTAATGTTTCACTACATCGCATGTTGCCAAAATAGACCAAATAATAGATGCAGAAACACAAGGATATAATAAATCATTTATTAATGTAATGAAGTCCAAATCTGCTTCAGACAAAAATCACCATTGCAACGATGATACAAATTTCAGAATTAATATTGCTTAATATTGACCTTGAGAGGCAACTGAAGTTTGATCATACTCTTTGCCACTGGAATGACCATAAAACTTGGATGTTTGAAAATTATAGAAGCTTAATTTTTCTAGCAAATGAAAGGAGAGATCGATTTCTGAATTGATTTGGGAATTCCAAAATCAAGAGGAGGTTCATTATGGGACACATCTTAAACAGTGTTTATCTAACCGTTAGATCTCACTACTTCAGATTGGACAAGAATTGCAGCTCAAACGGTTCACCATAACTTTCTCCAACATTTAACTTATGAAGACGTACTCTCGCCTCTTTGTGAGAGTCCCTTCTCTCCTCCTCCCCATTGAATAGACTTTCTGCGGTACCTAGCCATTTCTTCAAGTCTTTTTAGAAAATATAGGAGTGTTTATCGCTACTACTGACCTCAGCACTGAAAAAATGAGCTAACTGAGTAACACTTAGTGTTATCCCAAAGACAGTTATGTAAGCCGGACTTAATGACAGATCTGCTTTCTAGTTTGTTTATTTTATCTAAAAGCCACTCCAACTGTTTTTCTAGTCGGTCACTCTAATTTGCGTCTAGTTAGTACCACCAAACAATGCAAAAATGCACCCGTGCAGGTGGTGCAATGCGCTTGAACATTAATCACCTCGTGTCAAAGATGGTTTATTATTTCATTAAAACCTTAATAAACTGTAGGACTCATTCATGAATGTTCCACGAAGTTGGCTAAAATCACTACTTTCCAACATGTCCAACACTGCTACATATGTACTGCAAGCATTGTTCCATTTTCTCTTTTTTGATTTTCTAGTTTTCTGTCAGAATTGTCTGTCATAAATTGGTGTAAGTTGCTATAATGTGATGTTGCAGGGAGGTTATTACAAGAGGTTTTGGAACTCAACTATCATAGTATTTGCCGCTTTTGGTCTATTCTCAGCAGCTTGTTGCATGCATATATTGAAAAAATGGGGAAAGCAACTCCATCAGAACAGGCGTAACTTGTGATTATCGAAGTTCGCTCTATTAACATCAAGGTGTGATGGATCCCTGATTTGTGGAGATGTTATTTTTGTAACTTTACAATCCAAAGACACCTGTAAATATGAAAAGAAAGATGAGAAACTGGGGAATCATACACAGCTTGCTGGAAACAAGAGAATCCATGAGGGTAAAACGGCCAAATCTTCAATTTTACATCATTCCTTTCAGTCAATTGCATCTGGGCTGCAATAAAGAAAAGGGTATGCCAGCATTGAAGCTATACTGCTGAGAGACAATTTTCAGTTATGAAGAACATTTTAGCAGATTGACCTAGTATTCAATGTCCTTAGGTTTTTGCTTATCGAACTGTTGAAGTTGGCAGCACATTTGTACAGGAGTGTCAAATGGTTCACTCTTTTGAGAGCAACTTGTTTTCACACTTTCTGTTTTCAGCTTCTTCAATAGAATTGACACATCTTAAGCACCACCAATTTGTTTACCAGTACTGATATTCAGCTGTCATTGATTTACCTTATTTGATGATTATTATAAAAATTGGAAAAAGCTTGAAAGAGGGAGGAAACCCCTCAACTTCCATATCGAGCCACCCTTTATTCTTTTGAAAATTTAGAGTAAAGCTGCCCAGAAGCGTATAGCAAAATGTTCATATAAAAGCTAGGTATTGCTAGTGTTTCTATACACAAATCTTATTGGCAACTCTGAGTTTAAACAAAAATGGATGTCCAATTTCTGATGACCAAAATTTTTAGGATAATGCTCAGAGCAGTGGACATAAATCTAGTCTTCTTCCTGATCTTGATCCCTGATCCATTTTGTGGCTACCCATTTTTCCCCATTGATCACCGGACAGCTCCCATGAAGAGATGTCTGCAGTTGTAGCAAAGCAACGTGTAACAGTCAAAACTCAACACAATGATGGAAAAAAAATGAGGAATTGTTCTAAAAGAAGTAAAAGAAAAGAGAGAAGCAATATACATCACAACTCACCGGATTAATTGTACCATTTGGGAATAGTGAGTAGAACAGAAGTGCGTCTCCTCGGCGTGGCTTTACTTTCATACCCATACATTTACGATAATCATAAGTAGCGTCCATGTTTAGCCCGTTCTGTAGATCAAAGCATTGAGCCACTGTGCGTTACAATACCAACGAAAGTAGGGAAAAATAGAAGGAAAAAGAAGCTGGTAAATAACAAAAGGATAAAAGAAAAACGATTGATCTTACCTCTATAGGGAACATGGTTTCACCCCCTTCTTCAACATCAGACAAATACAACAAGAAAGAAGCTATCTGAAAAATGTAAATTAAGTTGAGGTTACACTAAGTAGTCATTAATTTAACAGTATGTGCATAAAATCTTGAACAAGAAACCTATGGCATTAACTAGCTTAGGAAGATCTCTCTGAGGGAAATCTTGTGCTGTTTTTATATTCAGCTAGTGATTTTAGAAAGAAAGCAAAATCAATACAGAGATGCAATTGTGCTGCAAATTATTGACATGAACATTTAATCCTTGGATTTATCACCAATTTCAGTTCCTTTTCTGTTCATCACGCACTAAACCACTACTTACAGAAAATCTTGTATGAATGAATTCTAATATCATGCTTGCATTACCCTTTGGCTCTTCTGTGCACCATATTCAGCAGGATTGAAAGCATCATAATGAGAATGGTATCTCTGACCGACCTCATAACGCAAGACGTTGAATGCCTGAGAAATGGTACATGCATTATTTAGAGAACTTCTAAGATTTAACTAAGACGAAATATTACCTAATACAACTCTAATCAAGTGTATGAAGCGAACAAGTAAGCATAGCAAGTAAACACCAATTTTAGTAAGTTATTTACAGAACCACAAAACCATCTTCTCGGAAAGCTAAAATTCAAGCTCGTTTTCCTACGATAATATGGACATTATGTTTTATGAGATTGCAAAAGGAGTTCGCAATCATACCATTTATAAAATGTGTATTTCAGTACAGCAAGATAAAATCGATGATGTAGCCTAACTCACATTACCTCTCCATGGGTTCTGGGGATCATTGTTACTTTTGCAATTTTTGCCTCAATCTCATGCAGGATTCCAGTTTCGTCTTCAGATGCATTTATAAACATGCCAGAACTGACAGCAAAGAAAATCACAGCTTAGAATGTATCACATGAACTCACTGGAGACAGAATGGCCAAGTATTTTAATGCTTTAGAGGCCTACAGCAGATGAAGCAAATTGTGTGCACTGATCTTTACGCCTTTTCGTGCAGGTAAGAACTTACCCGACAAGAAATTTAACCACCTTAGGACCGTTATAGTTAAGGTGCAAAATTCAATACAGTAACAGAATTTAAAAATACCATATGAGCATAAAATAACACATATGCTTAATTATGATCCACCATTTGATTTCAGTGGGAAATAGTAATTACCTTGTCCTAATTCCTTTGGTATTTTCAGCTGTTTCTCCCTCGCGTAGAGCTAAGGAAGATGGTTCAAGGTGTTCCTTTGCTGTTTCTATTATGCTTTTACATTGTTCTGCACTAGCAAAACTTGGAAAGTACAATGCTCGTGGATTCCAGCTCAAAATCTGTATAAGAGCAATTACAGAACAAGATTATTATTCGAAGGAAAAGAAAGCAAATACTTATAACCATCAGATTCTGTGGATGATAAACTCGAATATTTATATTTAAACACACTAAAGAAAATTTTGGTTTCAAATGTGCTGATTTCCTTTTGTTTTTAGCTTATTGTTGAAAAGTTTAAATCTTATATCAAATTCCGTTTTTAGTATTAACCGACAAGCATTTGAAATCTATTAGCGGCAATGGATTTCAAGAAACATTAATGCAGGAGGGACATTCGATCACCTAAGGTCTGCCCAGAAAATTAGACTCACAATTCAATAAAAGAGACAATTTAAACTCGCCTGAAAAGGAATCGAAGTGAGATTATCCTCTCCGGTCTCTCCCCGCGGCAGCGCATCAAACTCTTTCTTCTTCTCTTCCTGCAGTCCCCGAGGCCAATGCCTTGAAGAAGTGCTTGACGCATCCTGTCTCACATATAATCAAATTATAACTCATAGAATTAGAATCACTTTATTATGAAAACGATAATCAATATAATTACTAGTATTAATGGGTATTTCAAAGCTGAAACGAACAGTCAATTCCGAGATCGACATTTACAAAATGGAAATTGAAGGGATACCAGACCTGCTGAGAGAAAAGAGTACAACCAAAGAACCCGGCAAGAAAAAAGAATATGCATAGCAAGAAAATGGATGGCAACCCTAAAATCATCCAATTTGCTCCTACAAGTTTGCTTCCTTTGTTCTTCATTTGATGAAAAAAAAATAAAAATAAAAAATAAAAATCAATGGCAACTAGTCTTATTCTTTCAACAGCTACTATAGCAAATACAGTTTTCTTTTGTGCTTTTTCTCTTCTTTTGGTTCTTTCGAGAATTCAAAGTTTTCTACTATGTTTCCACTTTCGAATGCAGCAATCAAATCGATCATGACTTTTGTACTACTTGTCTTCCGTATGCGGCGGGAAGTGATATTTGAGTAAAATAACGAAGGAGGCCCCCTAACTTTCTTTCATCGTTTAAAACTTATCACTCAAGTATCAGTTTAATTACCAAGAACCACTTTATTGGAAGATTTAAAGACCTCCCTTACAAAGTACAATGTAGGCAATCTTGATTGGACTCCTCATCATATTAATATGCAATTTTTAACAAAATTATATGATATATAAATATTGACTTTACAATTGGAAGGATGCACGATTGGATGACATTAACGATCATGTTGTCCACATAAGAAATTTATCAATTACGTAGAAAATGATGTTAGAGTTTGTGAAAAGTATCATTATTGGTGAAAAAAAAATCTAACATAATTGCTGACCTTAGAAATGGACCTTCACGTAGCCAACATAAAGCAACTCCACCTTTATTCATCCCTCACAATTGGCACAAACAGTCAATCACTCATGGCCATTCCCAACGCTAAAGTTTGTGGCCATGAACACTTCGACGATCAAGTAAGTTGATTGTATTTGCACACAACTAATTTCAATAGTGGGTATCGTCAAAATTTCTATATTATCTCAAGAGAGGAGGAGAAATAGTAGTTCTAAATAATAAATTTACATTATCTCACAAAGGTATAGAGCACAAGTATTTATAGAGAAAAAGGTAGAAGAAGAACCGTTGGATGGAGGACACGTAGCTTCATCTGTTGGTCTGAAACATCTCTTTATAGACGCCCATCTATCACTCCATAGGTGGGCATGCATTTAATATTTCTAGATTCCAATCGATATATTGACGTCTGCTGTAGAGATATCATATTTATCATTCATAAGATTTTATTTTGGACAAATCTTTACCTAAAAAAACCGTATTTTATGTCGAAGCATTGATTGCCAACCGGCAAGCAATACGGATTGGCCTTGTTCATACCAATGCTATCTACTCTTAAATATTTGCCTCATAATATGTTGCTATGCTACTTAGGAGCTTCGATGTCTCGATGTGTGGACTTGTGTTGATAACACGGTGACTCGTTATTAAAGGCGTAACAAGAATAAAAGCTTGAACAAAGAGTTAGAAACAAGAAAAGTTGAGTGACTAAAATGAAATATTGTCAAAAGTTAAGGTATTTTCCACCTTTTGTTTGGCTCCCATTTTCTAAGGTCCTGTTTGAAAGTGATTTTTTCCTCCAAAAAATTGATTTTTTGACCGTTATTTCCCTATTCCGACTATCATATTTGACTTTTTCTCTCACAGGTAGACCCAACTTTTCTCCTAATGGTCAAAAAATCAATTCTCAAAATCACTCCCAAACAGACTCTAAAACTTATCAACTTTTCAACAATTGACAACTTTTATCATAATTTACTAAAAACTTAAACTTTAGCTAAACAAAACAAGACTTTAGTTTAGTTCATAGTTATCTATGAATATTGGGCTTTTATTTTATTTCATTTTTATTTTTATTATTATTATTATTATTATTTTGTTGAGGATAGATAGGCAAATTATAGAATGTTAATATGATAATAATTGCAGGTTGGAATTGATCATTGAAGAGGTGACATAATGCACGTGCGAAGACTCGTTTGAACGTTACTTGTCTCTGATCCTTGCTTCATTTTTTCACCTCCAGTTTTTTGGTCGACCTCCCAAAATCAAAAAATAATATCACAAACTTTGACAAATACTACAGATTTAAATCTAAAGGCCAGACCTTTAGAACTGAACCAAGATCTAAAAGCTAGAGATTAGCACACGTTTGCTACCATTAAAAATCTTTAAAATCTAAATCAAAGTCAACAATTAATTTTAATTATACATTACATAACACCCACAAATTTTTAAGCACACATTCCATCTATTTTTATTAAAGTCTGCTAAACATCAGATTTTAATCTCCATCAAACAAGGGTAAATAGCAATCAAGTCACAGGCTTGTCAAACAAAGATAAGCAATTTTCTTAAATTAGGCAAACATTCAGTGACTGCCAGCACGGAGCAACAAGATGACAATGTCTACGTGCTCTGCAAATTAGACTTCCATTTGGTGTATTTTCCTTCTCCCCTGAGCACCTGAAAAAGAAGAAATGGCAGAAAGTAAGGCCCCGTTTGTCTCCCATTAATGTAAGAATGACAAAAAAAAAAAAAATAGTCGTTACGAACCCCACACAAGAGATAGAAATTTAAATATGGTGGCTTGATGTGATGGATAACGCTCATATTTTTCATTTTAATGGCCAAATAATGGGAAACAAATGGGGGCTAAATCAAATATCAACATGAAGAAAATGTTTCAACAATTGCTCGTTACGCCAATACTCTTCCAGATCCAGGCTCCAGATAGATTACTGGAGTTGTGCAAGGTTCCAAAAGGGTATCTTTGCTTTCTTGTGTAGAACTCTCAAAGTAATGACTAAAAAAATAATATTTCCCATGACAAACGGTTATGACACTATGTGCCTCCAAATCAGGCATAGCTCAAAATTCAATCCACGCTGACTGACACAAAAGAGAATCTATCCAAGTAATTACTTTGGGGAAAAAAATAAAGCATGTCTCAGGGTTACAGCCACATGCAAAGAAGAGGTAGGATACTGTTAAACTTCTAAACTAAATTTTGCAATATTCAAGGACAATAATCACATGTATTTGCCTTATGGTGATTAAGTTACAATACAAAGTTTAAATAAGATACAGATAGTACCTGCTATTTATTTCAGTAGAGATTGTTCATAATTAAGGTGTAGTTAGAACAAACCTAATGTCAGAAATACCTGAATTAGCTGAATCAGGACGCCTTTCAATTCATTCAAGCCACCATCGAGAACAATGAAGGCCGTACAAAAGCCTGGCATCCCCATTTCGATTTGTTTTATTGTAATTTAAACTTCAATATGACGTGTTTTCTGGTGATTAATGAACCAGGAGTTGCTCCTCATGTAAAGGAAATGATGAAGATGGGATCTGAGCTGGGGAGGAGGAGGAGCCCACAAGACTGTAGGCTTTACCCTTACTCTATAGACTGCCTCCAATGACGAGAGAGATTGTTCTATACTTGTCCCTTTCTTGTGTGCAATAAGCTCCAATGGATAATAATTACCTTTCAAAAAAAAATAATAATAATAATAAGCCATTATTCAGAAATGACTTCAGGAACCAGGCAGGACATTTTTGGAGGGTCATATCTGCAAGTATGATGACAAAGATTTCATGTTCACGTCATCATCTGGAAACAGCATTTTTAATGCCTTTTCGTCATTATCAATATTCACTGAAGGATCTAGAGTGACACTGCTTGATGTCGTAGACAATTTCAATTTGAAGTTTCAATCAGAGAATACTAAAGAAAGCTGCTTGTGGAACCCAGGACTCAATAACAATGTTGTCTCCATCTAGGAGATCAGCATTTATCACCCAATGAAGAGCCAATATTTTCTATACAAGTCTCTTACACCAACTGAGAACTCTAGACATTTTGGCCTCAACTATACCCTTCACTGTCTGTTTCCTTCTTGCATTTTCGATATCCAGAGTTCTATAAGCAAGAGCAAGTAAGTACATTGCTGGATGGACTCTCCTGCATATGAGATTGAATAGAATTAAAAAGAACTTCCATTTTCAAGAACACGGTGCAGATATCCTGAAAAAATGACAGTTGTTCTGTTCTTCTTCTTCTTCTTTTTCCCCCATTTATTAATAGAAAATTGAAAGAACGCAATAAACAAAAATCATCCAGTCTGCATGTGGTACGTCATCAATGTGAAACTTTATTGTTTCATTTAGGCATAACAAGACCAATTACAACAGAACTTTCAGGACAAGTGGATGAAATTCAGCCTATTTACTTTGGCTAATTTGCAACATTTGCTCTCAAGTGTGAGAATCTATTAACGTTTGAGCTCTTTGAAAACTATTAAGACCTCAAATTCAAGGGAGTGTAAATTCCCAGTACATGAACTTTGCTTCCTTTACAAAGATAAAAATGAGATGACAAGTTCTTTAGTTCTTTTATATTTTTAATAGGCATACACATGAGATACTTACTTTTCCAACTGTTCATAAGCATCCAAACCGTCCCAGTACCTCTGAGATGGGACAGTCCGCCCCTTCTTATTCCTTCCAAATGTCTCAACATACCAACCTCCTATGTCATGCATAGCACTGCGAGGCTCAAACAGCCAAAACCTGTTGCGGAAGAAGAAAAGTAACGTACAATAAGATCAAGAAACATTGATTCAAGTAGCACCAAACCCAAAAGATTGTGAAATAATAGTTGAAAGCGATATATGTTTGATGTTTCACCAAAAATAATGATATACTTAGGAATTTACCAAGTGATTTCAGCAGTTTATCTGACCAAATTATGTTTACACCGCTACAGAAACCCAAAAAAAAAAAAAAAAGAAAAAGAAAAAGAAAAAAAAGGAGAAGGGAATCCAGCAAAATGAAGACAAACTGATCGGAAGCAAATCACTCAACCAAAAGCATAAACATCCATATAGAGCTCGTTTGGTAGGGTTTTTGAGAATTGATTTTTTGACCGTTAGAAGAAAAGTGAGGTCCACATGTGAGAGAAGAAGTCAAAAATTACGGCTTGAATAGTAAAATAACGGTCAAAAAATCAATTTTTTGGGGCAAAAAATCCCTACCAAATGGGGCCACAGTAGATGCACATATAGACATGTGTGACTAAACAACAGATATTATACGTACGCAACCATACATGTATATCTGCATGAGGTATAAGAGAGAAAATTATGATGTTCAGGCGAAAGAAGAATATATGTTATTGTGCACTGAAGAAACGATGAGGTGATTAGAGTCTCTAGTTCAGTAACAGAATAAAACAATGTTAAAAGGGAGTAAAATCAGGATAATATCAGATGGAAAGAACAAGGACAAAAGAATCCTTTATCCAACAGTCTTTACTCTCCTAACAACTACTTTACCATCATGAAACATATAATAGCACAACAAAACTAGGCTGGATGAAGCATGTCAATTGTCAGAGAAGAATGTCAAATGCTATGTCAAAAACAATTTCTGTTTCCTTAACTAACCATCAACTCCAAATCTTTTATTACCAACAACAAACTAAGTCTTTTCCCTAATATAAATTTGGAGTCAGATACATGTATGAAACTATAATAGAATAACGAAAAAAGTTCAATGAAGAGTTTCATGTTCATTTGGAAACAGTCATGTGTATTTCAGAAGCTTGTCTACTGGAATGCAAAGGAAAGTTTTTACCTGCTTGGTGGCAAACGGGCTCTACTACATCTGCATTCACAAACTGAAACTTTATCTCCAACTTCATACCAGTGCATGTGTTTAACCTGAAAGACATTTCCACATGAATACAAGGATCAAGCAAAGTGTATAGAACTATATGTTACAGTTACATATTCTATAACTATTACTTCTCTCGCATTCTGACAAATAGCTGATAAAAGCAACAAAACTACATCTTTTGAGGGCCAAAGAAAATAGATTCTTGAATTTCACAGTTGATGAAGTCAGAAAGATAGCTATTCTTCGTACAATCAGGATGCAGAAGAAGAAACAGCTTAATTAGGACTATGAACCATTACGCATTGGTCAAGCTTCCCCGGGAACTGGCGATGATAAAAAATATTGGGTGAAATTTCATATATCAATAATACTAGAACAGCTGACAACCCAAGTCTCTAGTATCCATTGTATTCAGCAAGGAAACATACCACAAGAAGTTAAAAAGTATAGCCAAAATCTAATCATAGTTCATAATTTTTTCCAATGACAAAAATCGATGATCAAATAAATATCATGCACTGACATACTTCAATATTCGTATGTGTGTCACCAGTTAAATCAGTGCATATATAATCCTACATATGCAAGGCTATCAAATTGAATCAACTATCTCCCTGAGCCTTACCCCACCAAACATACAAAAACAACAAAAAAGATGATGATCAGATGTTAGGTATGTCGAGTCAACGAGCGGGAGAAAGTGTTGTCGCACAGAGGAAGATTAATGAAGAGAAAGATTTATTATGATATAAACATGTAGCCCAAGATATAATGGCTGAAGCTTTTGTGTTCAGATTGGATTCTAAGCTTACTCACTTTTGTGTCAAGGTTCGGTTCTATGATTACTCTGGCCAACTCTATGGGCTCAACCAATATGTGGTGTACGAGCAGATGGTGTGGAAATTCATGTCAACTATCCACATTGTATGCAACAAAATGGAACTCCATGGAATACACAATCTCAAACGTAACTAAGTAACAGCTCTTTGACTACCTTAGTTTACCCATATGTCCTATACAGGGTGAAAACTTGATCACTCTCCCCTGTCTGTATGGTGTAATGCTCAAACCATATCAAGCAAGTAATTGAACTCAAGGATTTCACATGTTTTTGAAGTCGAGGTTCAGGCCTGCAAAAGCCATCCTTGTAAAAGCCTTCCCAGACAGTTTTAAACTAACCCAACTCGTCCTAGCAACAATTTTAAGCTACCACATCAGCAGTCTCATTATTATTCTTTATAGTCCACTGTCTGAATGAGAAAGAGCTGCTATTTTTTTCATTTTAAGATGCTCCACCACTAAATTGGGAAAATAAGAGTCCTTAGTTTCTGATAATTAGAAAATTAATCAAAATTAAAATGAAAATATCTCTAAATCTTACTCCTATCTCCCAACTGAGTCAAGTTAGGATTGTGATTGGACTCTGCAGATATAAGATATAGTAATGCCTTTGTCAAGTGGGATCTCAAAGGGTTGGAAATGAACTATCAAACTGGACCAAGAGGAGCTCTCTAATGAGTAGATATCAAGGTGAGTGCGGAAACACTCAAAGGAACTACTGGGATAATTCGTGGATGGCTTGGCAAGTGGCAGGTTGATAGCTGGTGGAGTTAAGGCGATACGCATAGTTTGAAGGTTTACTTGTGAAGGGAAGATGTTCAATATCCCAGGTGAAGAGGTGGGAGGACGTGTTGTTACACACGGGATGGTCAAGGTTAGCTTTAAGTGTGCATGTTAAAGTCAATTTCTATTCGAGCTGAATCATTGGGCCTACCAATAAAGACAAAAATAACATGCATAAACACGTAAAGGTAGAGCACACGTTGAAAAGTTTGTTTTACTTCCAATGCTTTCTTAAGAACTAGTTTCACAAAAGTGTAAGCTATCTGAGAGTGAATTGGAAGGATGGAGTACACACACCAGCAGTGTTCTGTGCTTCATAATCACATGGGTTTTCTTGCCACTATTATTGTAGACATAGCAGCTTCCTTCTTCAGGGCTGGTTCCCAGACCAGTTATAATTCCCAGAGGTATCCTCGATCCAACTGACAAATCTGCAAGGTTATCTCTAGAAAACACCTGACTTGCACTATTTGTGTCTTCACGTGCAGTGAGGTAAACGTGTATTTGGTCTTCAGAATCCTCATCTCGTATCCCACTAGAACACGTTGGCAGGACTCTTGTGGCCATGGCGACACGTCTCCCTGACACATGCAATTCCAGGTCTTTATAAGCATCAGATGTGTGGTAATCACTACTTGGGGATTGCTGCTCAGAAATTACACCATCAGATCTGTCAGAATCCATTTTTTGGCTGAAATCCACAACAGATTCGCACAAACCCGACTCAAAAGATGTCAGCTTTTCATTGTAGGATTGTGATATTTCAGGAACCTTATTGGCCAAACATACCATCCCAAAAAGGTCCCTGCCCGAAACCAAATGCAGCACCTCAGGCGTTGAATCTGTGGACCTCTCCTCAGCTTCAAAACGGTCAGGAAGGAGATCCCTGGACTCAATCTCAGGTCCGTAGTATGCTGCATGTATGGCTGAATAAAAGTCCCTTTCCAGGACATCAAAATAACCTGATCCAGCTGCCACCCTTCTTTCTGCCAAAATGTCTTTGATTGTATATCTATACCATTTCAACCATTCAACGACTTCCATTTCCATCTCTGGATCTCTATGTGATGCATAGTACATAATGGGATCATTTCTAGAATGTTTTTGAACAAATGCTCTTTGAGATAAGAGATACCGATCATAATGAGCTCTCTTCTCAGAATCTGAGAGTATCTGTAATCCAGTAGTGATTACTACATATAATTTTTGCTTTAAAACATGTGACAGTATTAAATCTGGCAAATGGACATATGAGCATGATGTTGTGCATGCCAATTGTGTAACATGTTAAGATACTTAGATAAAATAAAATCAAAACTTGATTTGCTAAACTTCAAAACTAATATTATGCGGTTATGACTGCGCGCACAGGAGAACAAGGCCCAAACAAGTATGTGATTCTTCTTTATTCACCAAGCACAAAATTGTGATGCTCCAATTGGTATCGCCACAGATTAAGAATTACACTGATTGGGTCAATCAACCCCAAATTCATTAGATCTCAACCTCACGGCTCCACTTACAATCATCGTCTCTCTTCACCATTTCTTTTGAAATCAGAAAAATAAATAAGCGGAAAAAATGAATTCAAATTCTAAAATTTCACATCTAGGGGGGGGGGGGGGTTTACCTCATAAGCTGCGAGGATTTGAATGAATTTATTGGAAGCATCACAGGTATCACTGGGAGAGTGCGCTAGGTCCGGATGAGTTTCCTTTGCCAATTTCCGAAAAGAGGCTTTGATTTCTGCGAATGAGCTGCTCTCTGATACCCCTAGGAGATCATACGCGCTTGACCCGGCGAACTCAAACTGAATCGACGACTCAGCGTTAGTGCCCAGCCACCGCTTCCCAGGGAAAGTCGGATAAGAACAGAGAAGCAACTTGTGGAAAGGAGCAGCATAATTGGCGTAATCTGATGACGATTGAGGTAGAATTTGATTGACTGAACGATGGATGGAGAAAGGAGCGTGGAGAGTGATGCACTTGGTGAAGAACGCCATGTCTCGGCGATTTCAGTGAGTTTGGGAAACTCGAAACCTTTAGTTTGTATTTTTAGTAAAATTTCACAACTGCTCCCCAGCCTACGGAAATTGTTGCAACTTGATGATCAACTTTTTTTTTTTTTTCCCTCCCCTCCCCTTTTTGGATCGTATCAACATTTTAATTTTACCATGTAAGTTATCTCTGATCAAAACTTTTTTATTCGAGGTTAAAATACACCTAGAAAGAAGAGAGAGAGTCCGAACCTCCAGTCCTCACCCACCTCATCCTTTCCCATTTCCTAACTCCTCAACCGGTGCCTGATCTTGTCTTCCTATGCTAGCTTCCAAAGAAAATTTAACGGTCAAATACAAAATTCCTACGATGTGAGCTAATGACACTATTTGATAGGTTTGAGATGTCGACTGAATCAACATAATGCAGAATAAATAGGAGCTTAATGCTATGTTATATTATTAAATTATTTCAGATAGTTTCACATAAACCTAATGTGCAGACATGATGGGGTCATGGGACAAATATCATCACGGTTTATCCATTTATTCTAAGCTGGTCTTATAAATGGGCTTTGCACTTTGTATGATAGGATAAAAGAAGTGGAAATTACACCACATCCTACTTTAAAAATTCAAAATTTTAAAATTAGACTGAATGTTTCACTGTCCAAAAATCAAATGTTTAATTAATTAATTATTATATATAAAAATTAATTAATATACCCTATTTCATTCCAAATCCTAATTCATTTTCAATCTAAACCTAATCACTTTCTTCTTTATTCTCTCTCTACATTTTTTCTCTCGTCTCTCTTTTTATCACTCCAATGACTTGTCTTGTCTCCAATGGAGGCGTTCGGCTATCTGATGACTTACCTCCACTGCCAAGTAGGGCTTGTCCTTCTACCCTTTTTTCTTCATCACCTGTCGGTAACAACGCGGCGGAGAATCCATTGCGCTAAACAGTCGTTGTTGTAAGGGCAAACCCATCGCCGTTCACCACTGAAACAGTGCTTGAATTCGCCTGCGCTTTACGTAGTAACAAGCTCAGAGTGTTGCACACAATGGCATACGCTTTGGTCACCGGTGCGTAGCATTTTATGGACAACGGTCTTTGCACGCTGATGGGTTTGTCGTTTGTGGTGGTTGTTTTGTGATGGATTTTGTGGTTGTTTTGTGGTGGTTTTGTGGTAGTTTTTTAGATGGTTTTGTGGTGATGGTGGTCACGTGGTGTGCAACTTGTGATTCGGTATGGTGGTGTTGGTTGTAGGAATTATGGTGGCGATGGTGCTGGAGGTGGATCTGGTGGTAGCAGTAATTTTTATGGTTTTGGATCTGCCATGGTTGTGGATCTACCATGATTTTGAAAATGATTTTTTGGATGGTTTTCGAGCGTGAAGATTTAATTGATTTTTGTTTGTTGGTGGTGGTGGTTTCCATGGTATGGTGATGTTGGGATGAGTTTATTCGTGGCGATGGTGGTGGATCGACACTGCTGATGGTGGATCTAGAGTTGGTGAAAATGGATTTGGCGACACATCTAGCGGTGGTGGTGAGGTGGTTGTTACAAATGTTGGTGATGGTGGTCACAAGTGTCGGTGGTGATCACAAATGATTGTGTTGACTGTGACCACTAAATTGGTTAATCCGTGACTAATAAACAATATGTGATCAATAATAATGATAAATTGTGACAAAAAATAAAATGTGATCTAAAATTTTGTTAATTTGTGACCAAATTGTATAGATCTGTGATATTCATATATTTAATTAATAAAATATATAATTAATTAATTAAATCATAAATAAATTTTACTAAATATCTGATTTTTGAAATTTGAAACTTTTATCCTTAGTTTTGAAATGAGTGATACTTATCCTCTTACTTATAAATTTTTCCCATAAAAGAATTTATACTTTATGATTTTAGATTTGTGAAATTACACTCACCTCCTCGTTTTAAATTATCCAATTCAAAATTAAGATTTAAATGTTTTCTTTTCAAAAATCAAATATAAATGAATTTCAAATGTTAATAATAATATTTTAAAAATTAAATTATTTGACATATTCATCCTACCCAAACCCTAATTATTTCACTCTCTATAACTATATATTCTCTCTCGCTCTCGCTCTCAACCTCTTTCTACAACTCTATCGAAGTTGGATCTGTGCAAGGAGATCTCTCTCTTCCCAACCTCTCTTTTTCTCTTCCTACCCCCTTTCTACAAGAGCTGGACCTATGCACAAAGAGGCGTGCTACTGCGGTGAAGGTGACACCGTTAACAGAGGCATTGTTTCGGCCAATTTGCAACGCCACGCGAGGTGTTGCAGCGGCTGTTCACTGGTGTTGTAACAGTGTAGAGATTATAGTGTTGCCTTCATTGAGGAGAATATGAGAATGACTGATTAAAATATAGGTGTTTCTTGGTGGCATATTGTTATGTTTTATATTGTAATTGCCAATTTTGTGAATAAAAATAATGTAATTGAACTTTTGTAAAAGTTAAGAACTTGGGTTGCAATTTGTATAGATGCTTAGGATTGATTAGGGTTCGAGTTTAAAGTTGGAAATAAGGTAAGATGACTGTAGGAATTTCGCTAGCTACCCGCCTGACCATCGCTCGAGTGAAAATAATAGAACCATCGTTGCTCGCTTGTCACCCCTGTGTCGCTCGAGCGAAAAGTCGTCTTTTTCTTTTCGTCGAGTTTTCGTTCCAGCGACAGTGATATCCGACCAAATCCTAAGTTGCAATTTTGGAGAACTTTACATGGTCCATGATATTTATTCATCCCCAACTATAAAAACCCAAGGCATGGACGAAAAAGGTTGCTCATTGTGCTTCAACAACATAAACACATTCATATTATCTTTGATATCCAAGAACACAATTCATCGGTGGAATCAAACATATCGATCTTGTAATCTGACAACCAAGTTTTGGAAAAAAAATCAAAGGTTTAAGAATCCAAAACACCTGGCTTCCTTAATTCATTGAAGAAAAGCACCAGAATATGAGGTTCTTGAGAATTCCATTTGGAAGAGGCAATCGGTTTAAGAACAACAGGCTGAAAAAATATAGCAGATCTTGTGGGCTGCAAAAGGTAGATCGAAAAGTCTAATGGAGTAACTAGACAATATCTACGACAGTAGATCGTGAGATTGAAAGATTAACATCGGATCTTAGAGATTATAGGAATTACAACAGCTAGAACTAGAGGGAGTTGCTAGTTTGGAATCGCACTATAACCCCGATTGACTATAGTGGAGGTAACTAGCTTGGTCCCGAAATTTTTCCTACATTGGGTTTCTGCGTCAACAAATTGTGCATTGTTCACTGTTTTCCATATTATTACAATTGCCGCATTCAAATATAGGAAAAATGGAGTTATATGTTTAATCATCTATAAAACTAATTAAAAGTGACTTGTTGCTTTAATTATTATAATTTTGCACGTAAGGTCGAAGTAATAAATTGTCTAAAATGTAAATTTTGTAATTCTAAAATTTGAAGTTGTTTCCAAACCTGAACTCACAAGTAGTCAAGAGCGTTCTAGCCGGTCCTTCAAGTGGTGTCAGAGCCTAATTGCGTGTCCTGGCCTTACTTTATCTAGATGAGTACCTCGTTGACTATCCCGCTCTATTTTGATGGTAGCAATTACTCTTATTGGAAACTTTGGATGAGGGCATTTTTGAAATCTATGGATGAGAGAATTTGGTTGAGTGTAGTTAACTGTTGGCTTGCACTTGGTACCATGGTTAATAATGTTGTCACTCCTACCTCCATAGAAAATTGGTCAAAGGCTAAACTAGATAGTTGTAACTAGAATAGCTAAGCCCTACATGCCCTCTTTATGGCTGTCTTCCCAAAAGAGTTTAGGAGTGTATCCATGTGTGAGGTTGCGAACGAAGTTTGGGATATCCTAGAAACCATGCATGAGAGAACTCAAATGGTTAAGAATTCGAAGTTGCAAAAACTGACCAATAGGTTTGAAGAAATTAAAATGATAGATGATGAGACTTTTGATGTCTTCTTTATGAGCCTAAATGACATAGTGAATTCTAGCTTCAACCTAGAAGAGAAAATCTCCGAGCCTAAGATAGTGAGAAAAATTCTTAGATCTTTACTTGAACTTTTCAAGCCTAAAGTTACGGCAATTGAGAAAAGTAAGGACATAGATTCCATCAAGGTGGAAGAGTTAGCTGGATACTCCAAACCTATGAGTTGACCTTAGATAAACCTGTTAAAGATAAGCCTTTGGCCCTGAAATTCGTGAGGAACGATTAGACTGAATCTTCTTATTCAGATTCACCAAATGATGAGAAGTTAGCCCAGGGCCGGACCTGTGTTTTGCGGGACCCAAGGCGAACTTTAGATTTTGGGCCCATAAGTCATAAAAAGCAATAAATTTGTTTCATTTATAAGAGATTTAAGGAACTAAATCTATTAACTTAAAATCAAAAAATAAAACATAGGAAATGAAATATTTAAAATATGTATATTATAATCAAATGACAATGCAAAAATATTCTAAAAGATCACTTAAATACAAGTCATCTTGCGGTTTTTGAGATAAAAATATGCATAACAAATTCATATATAGGATAGAGCCAAATTGAAGTAACCTATATCACATTTTTTATTTAATCTTCTTCACATATATTCATATAGAGTGGCTTAATCTCTACAAAATTGAAGTAAATTGACCTGGTTGCTCGTCAATTGAAGTTTAATAACCTAACTACATTGAGGCAAACGTTTTGCAACAGACAATACAACTAAACCAAATTCGTGTAGATTGTCATGTGTGCTGTGTGCACATGTTAGTTTTGAGAAGTTGCACTTCGAGTCTCAATGCCGTCGCTACTGATTGCCGTGGACTGTAGAAGAAAATGAATTATTGTGTTGAAGTTAGGTTTTTAAAAATAGGGATATACCATTTTCTTGGGCCCCTCAATATGCTGGGCCTCTCCTCAGGTTCGGCCCTGTTGGCCTACCTAGCAAAGAAATTCCAACAGATGATTATGATTAAAAAGAAACCTCAGGAGAGACAAAGAGGTAGCCTGAGTTAATCTAGGAGAAGATCGAAATCGATAAGATGCCATAACTGTCAAAGTTTCAGTCATGTGAGGAATGAGTGCTCTAGTGCTGAGAGAGTTGAAGAAAATGCTATGAATATTAGCCTCACTGATGACGAGTCTAGCTCGGACAATCAGAGTGAGAAATCTATTTGTGAGAAAAGTGGAAAATATGTTGCCTTTGTTGCTAAGGTTACTAAGTGGATCTGACCAGGGCAGTGAGAGAGATGAGGACATAGTAGTGGTGAGAATTTTGGAGATGAGTCTACAAGTGAGGAAGATATCCAAGAGGCTTATGAAAAAATGCATCAGGAGAGTCTTAAGATTCTTAACAAAAATAAAGCCTCAAGTATGACTGTTAATGTAACGATGTGTTCTTAAATTTTGATGTTATCATGTCTATCTTGATTTGTTGTTATTTTGATTATTGTAGTCATGACTAACTATGTTAGTTGCAGTGGAATGTATTTTAAACGCCTTAAACGATCGATGTGCCTAGTAATTATAAATTTAACATGCATTTATTTTTCATTGAAATTTCTTAGGTTGTACGATATTTTTATTATATTGTATGCTTTAAATTTATGTCGACTTGTTCCAATAATTGTTTTTCATATTAAGTGGGTTTTATTCCAAGTTAATTTAGTTTACCCAATTTATAATCTAATCGACTCCTATTTCGGGATAAAATTGTTGGTGGAGCCAAATCAGATATTTAATTATTCATTGAGCAAGAATTGAGTAAATTAATAGGGTTAAGTCAAATTAGCATAATTACGGCCCGTAATTTTTGAATCCTTAAAGGTAAAGAATTGAGACCTAGGGTTACACTTCCTACATACACAAAATTTATTCCATATCATATTCCAATTGTATTAGTATTCGAACCACCATTGCCGTCGACTACATTTTCTGGAAGTGGGGATTATTGCAATTGAAGGTATAACCATTTCTTCATTATAATATTTCTTCACTTAATATTTTATGTTAAACATGATAATGGGCCACTGATTTTCCTTAAATTGAATGAATGAAGACGTGAATTTTCTACACACAGAGGAACATGTACGTGAGTGTGTGTATATATATGGGATGTGCTATGGGTACATAATGGTGTCCCCCCTCACATGTGCCGGGCCCACCTGAATATTGCACATGTGAGGGGGGGGACACCATTATGTACCCCCCTTTATGTACCACAAGGGTTTTCCTACACACACACACACACACACACAATTTCATGGTCCATTTAGAATCCCTTTATGCACAACCTTAATTGAGCATTAAAAACTCTACTATATTGCTATTTGACTCTTGTTAGATTAATTTTAGGGAAAATTGCAGCGACGGTTCCTAACCTTTTCATTTTTTGCAGACTTTACCCTAACTTTCATTTTATACCAATAGAGGTTCCTAACTTTTCATAAATATGCATCTGAGGATGGAAATCGTCCAAAACATCGTTAATTGGCCAAAAAAACTAAGGAACCAACATCCAATAAAATCCTCCAAAACACTGTCCAAAAACACCGTCCAAAAAGGTATCAACATCCAATAAAATCATTGCGATAACAGATAGTTCAAGAAAGTTTCCCGATCAACTGATGGTGTTTTGGATGATTATCATCCAGATGGACATCAGGTGTATATTTATGAAATGTTAGGGACCTTCGTTGGCACAAAATGAAGGTTAAGGTAAAGTTTGTAAAAAAACAAAAGGTTAGGGATCGTTGCCGCAATTATCCCTTAATTTTATATTTTGAATATGAATCAATAACTATATTTCCTCAAATAAATATTTAAACGAATGAAGTTCATATATATGTGTGTGCTAAGTTCAAAATTATAAAAATAAAAATAAAAAACTCTTATTGATTTGCATAAAGCAATTTTTTTCTTTTCTTAACTGAAAATATGGGGAATTTAAATTTTTTCTAATTTTATACAATGATTCTTCATTTACATCAACTTTCTGTTAGGGTGAACTAGGAAATTAGGATCTAGTAATCCATTGTAATTTAGAAAAGAAACTGGTACTTTATTCTTGATTCGATATATAATACTAGCTACCTATTCTACATTTTATTTGGATTTAAATCACTTACTAATTCATAC
Organism: Olea europaea var. sylvestris; assembly: GCF_002742605.1. NCBI lineage: Eukaryota > Viridiplantae > Streptophyta > Magnoliopsida > Lamiales > Oleaceae > Olea > Olea europaea. The sequence goes on along the minus strand of NC_036243.1, from coordinate 12,448,337 downwards.
GATTTTATTGACATCTTGATTTTATTTAACGTGGGATGAGCTAACGTTCAGTAAGTAAACCTCATGCACATGATGCATGTTGATGATATGCATATGCATTACTTTAAAACGAAAGACATTTTTCAATATGTATCCCCATTTTTTCATTTCTTTAAATACATTAACTTCGTGAGCTACTTGATGTATCGCCTATAACCAACCAGAATGCAGTAGGCCATATTATTTGAAACCCAATCGAATTCTATCGATAGTACTGAGAAGCGGTTAACATTAACATTGAACATTAAACATTCATCAATCATCATTGAACATTGGTCGGGTGCGCCTGTCCCCCACTCCAATTTTCCACTCACACTTTCATGGCATAGACATACATCGCGTAACAAAAACATTCGGGATATATATCTTTGAACATTCATTGAGTCATGACATTTGAAAACATTTTATTCGTTGAAACTTCGTGTATGTTTATGGATGCATTGACGTGCATGAGTATGCATGAAACATTCGTGGCACAAAACGTAATAATTAAATATCATGTTCACATAACAGCAAATTTATGTAACACAATCGTATATTTAATAATATTACGTGTTGTGAAGACATTGGGAAGTTTACTTACCTGATTCCTTAGCTCATCCCACGTTATCCCTCCTCACTTTCAGATGATGAAAGCAAGATAATTCGGGACGATGGCTTGTGGTGTCAAAAACTCAATATCAATTTAGTTTAGATTTGATTTCACTTTGAAATAAACTTAAATTTTAACTTAATCGTCTTATATTTTATTAAGTACAAATATGTTTTTCTATAAATGAAGTCTTTGATGGTTATTATGTCAAACAAAAATTTATTCGTTTTCTGCATTTATAATTTTAAAAAGAGAACGAAGTTAGGTCATTTACGCCTTAGATGTCATCAATACTTGAACAAAAATAGGAACATGACCTTCAATAGGAACAAAAATCAGGTGTCAGTTGGTCAGATTGGATTCCTTATTGATCAAGTGAATTGGTTGACCAAATTGGTGACACAACTGTATGGGAACTGTTTTCCCACCAGGCAAGTATGGGTAAAAAAGAGTGATATGCAAAACCTTGAAGTAGATCACGGTGCTCTTAAGGGAAAGAGCACTCATATATCTAATTGATTAGGCATTATTGGTGCATGCTTGTACTTAACTATTATCTAATTTATGTATGCATCACTTGTATATTTTATTTGTTTTTGGTTCCATGCATATGCATTTTTATCATGTCTGCATTGATGTATGCATATTTTGCTTTGTTTTGTGTGCTTGGAATTTTTTTCTTTTGTGTGAGTCATTTATTTTTAAAAAAGAAAAACACAAAAAATTGAAGAACTAAAAATAAAAAATTGGATAATTTGAATTTGTATGTTGTGACCATATATGAGCTAAAATTGATAAAATGTAGCATAACTTCCATTGCTTGCTTAGCTCATTTTGGAGCACCTAGTATATGTGTCTTCATGTACCATCTGTACTGCACACACTATGAAATTATTAGTGGGACCCTATCGCATATGTGAGATTTGAGATGGCTGTCACGTGTTAATAGGGTGACTTTGAACATGAATTGATTGAATTTATTAGACCTAACCTCAAAAATATTCTCACATATAAAAGCTTAATATCTTAATGTTTTTGTTCGGGGCCTATTTGACTCGAGAATTAAGCTTGCGGGGTTCCTTAAAACTTAGTGCTTATGGTCAACTGACTTAAGTTAACCGGCCTAAAGCTCGCTATATAGGTTATCTTAGCTGTCTAATGAAGAAGAACCTACACTTAAGATGAAAACTGAATGAGTTGGAAAATGTGAAAAATGTGAAAAGTATGACGAGCTAGAAAAATGTGAAAATTTGAAAAATATAAATTCTCAAAGTCAGGGGGAGAAAAATGAAAGTAATAAGTATATGTCCTAATGTGCATACATGGTTTGACTTTCATTAGTAGAAGAATATATTTATTGGCAATGATTAGCATGTTCATTCTTACAAAATTAAAGTTTGAAGTTCTGCTTGCATTGAATTAGTAACACTTTACACACATGAGTTACTTATATTATTTACTTCATTCTAACTTAAATTATGTGGGAAGGTTTATGACTTATTAATTCTACTTTTGCATGCTATCAATTGCATTTTTAAATTGTTATATGTCATTGCTCTGCCTGATTTTGTATCATTCCCTTCAGCATTTGAGACAAAAAGGGGGAGAGAAATTTGTAACCCAAAAGGAGAAAATAATGAGCATATACATAGGAGTATATACATAGGGGGAGCCATCTTGCATTTGCATTTGCACTGACTGATAATTTGCATTTTGCATTGCTATGTCTAGGAGTCATTGGTGAGAGACATAGATATATTGTATTTACTGCATAAATTTCATAAAAGTTTGCAGTAAGGGGGAGCATTTGTAACAACCCAAAAAAATTTTATAGATAAAAATTTATTTATTTTATATATTATATAAATTCCTATTTTATCTGGGTCAAATAAATTAGATTTTGATAGAACAATTATAGGTATATCAATATTGTACTCATTAGATAACTCGTAATTAATTAGAAGTCTTTGACTCGAGAAAAAGTTATTTTAGATAAGAACACATTAAGTTAGACCCAATTAAAAGAAAATAGTATAAATATAATTTTATATAGATTATAAATCAATTCATTTTTCTCTCTTAAAAAAAAAACGTGTGAGGTGGAATTTTTATCATTATTTATTAGTTTTGATTTAGAGATTCCTAGGATGGCACATGTTTTCACTATTCTAGTTACAACAAAATTCACCATACACACATATACGGTTGGATAGAGATAGTGGATATCTTATAGTTGAATAAGATAATAATAAAGTACATTGTGAGTAGACATTGGTTGCAAGATTTGGCCCTATGAAATCAAATTTTGGTTTATCTACTTTAGCCTACACCTATATATATATATAGGTAAAGAAAGGGAGAGGAAGAGAGAGAGAGAAAAAAAGGAAGAGAGATAGAGAGAAAGGAAAAGAGATAGAGAGAGGGAGAGAGTAGCATTGAAAATAAAGTTTGCATACATTGAATATTTTAAGCACGTATTTTTCAAAGCGGAGAAAAGACTTTGAACGTGCTTCAGATATTTCTAATAAGGTAAGATACTTTAAGTGCAAGTGATTTTTTCCTTATGCGTTTATATTCAATAAAAAATGCATGGATTGTCAGTAGACATTCTTTTTTTAAGAGATATGAAATCCTACGAGATTATAAGAGGACCTAAGATGAGTGTGTCCCTTGGTCACCGATATACTCTATAAGATCAGATGGTATGAATTGTAATTTTTATTGTTATATATATGTATATGGAAACTGCACATATCTTACTGGTGTTTTCGAATACTCACTCTTACAAATTTTTACAGGTTAGTACGGGTTGATTTGAATTGTGGAAGGGCGGTGATGCGGGCTACGAAGTGGATCAAATGAAAAGAAAAGGAAATAAGTTTGCCGCCTTTAAATTTATCAATTCGTTTAATTTTGTTCCAAACGTGTTATTTGAATTAGTTAGGAGTTTATGTTATGTTTAGATAAAATTTTCATATTTTAAATTTAGATTTATAAATGTTGCAGTTATTTGTTTAATAAAGAATTTTATTTTTATAGTTCTGCGCTTAAAATAAAGAAAAATGAGTTTTTTGTAACGTTCCGGAGTTTATAGAAAATTTGGGGCGTTACAGCATTGATTGCATTCCATATCATATCTATTGCTATTTGAGTTTTGATGTTTAGTGATGTTGGTGTTTCGGTTGGTGTTTTGATTGACATTAATGTCACGTCTCAAACTAGCATGTTGATTTGTGATTAAATGCTTTATTTGTTATATTTCCAGTATCACGTGCTTTTACACTGGGTATGTGAGTTGTGGATTTTAGGAAACGGGTTTAACAAGGAATGCAAGACTTAATGATTGGATATACTGGGTAGAATAGGTTATTTGTTTTCAAGTCTTAACTTATTTTGTATAGTTTTGTTACAGAATGCCAAAAAGAGAGGTTGTTAAGTTTTATATTGTAATTGACAATTCTGTGAACAAAAATGACGTAATTGAACTTTTGTAAAAGTCAAGGACTTGGGTTGGAATTTTGTATATATGGTTAGAATTGATTAGGGTTTGAGTTTAAAGTTGGAAATCAAGGTAAGAAGACTGTCGAAATTTCATTAGCTGCCCGCATGACCATCGCTATACCGAAAATAACAGAACCATCGTCGATCGCTTATCGCCTTGCGTCGTTCGAGCAAAAAGCCGTCTCTCACTCTTCGTCGAGCTATCGCTCGAGCGACAATGATATTCGACCAAACCTTATGTCACGATTTTGGAGAATCTTACATGGTCCATGACATTTATTCGTCCACAACTATAAATACCCAAGGCATGGACGAAAATTCTAAGGTTGCTCACTGTGCTTCAACAACATAAACACATTCATATCATCTTTGAGACCCAAGAATACAAATACATCAATCTTGTGATCCGACAACCAAGTTTTGGAAAACATCAAAGGTTCGAGAATCTAAAACACTTGGTTTCCTTAATTCATTGAAGAAGCGACTTTCTCATTAAGGATTGATAGGAGTGGACTTCAAGTGTAGGAAAAGAACTAAAACAGGAGGTTCTTGAGAATTTCATTTGGAAGAGGCAATCAGTTTAAGATCAGAAGGCTGAAAGAAGACGGCAATTCTTGTGAGCTGCAGAAAGTAGATCGGGAAGTCTAGTGGAGTGGCTAGACAATATCTAAGGCAGTAGATCGTGAGACAGGGGGTCTTAGAGATTACAGGAATTATAACAACTAGAACTAGAGGGAGTTACGAGTTTGGAATCGCACTGTCCGTCAACAAATTGTGCATTGTTTACTGTTTTCCTTATTATTACAATTGCGACATTCAAACATAGGAAAAATGGACTTGTATGTTTAATCATCTAGAAAACTAATTAAAAGTGATTTGTCGCTTTAATTAGTATAATTTTGCACATAAGGTCGAAGCAATAAATTGTCTAGAACGTAAACTCGGTAATTCTAAAATTTGAAATTGTTTTTCGACTCGAACTCACAAGTAGTCAAGAGTGTTCTTGATGTGAACTCGGATAGCTAAATCGTTATTAACCTACAAAAGAATGACACAAACCCCAAGAAGGCCAAAAATCAAAGTTTATGAAATTTGACCCAAAAATTAGTGAATCAAATAACCAATACAATCACACGGATATATTGACATTTTGATTACACAATTAAAGAAATCAAAACCCTGAGTTTAAAGTTTGACCCGAATAATTAAATGAACCCGAAACCAAAGCAATTACTAGAATATGTTGACCCCATGATTGTACAATCCACGAATCTCACTTTGATTGGTGAATGCCATGAGAAATTATCCCGATAAGTTCGATAAATTGTTCGTGAAGAACAAAGAAGGAAGCAACCTTGCCTCTGATTAATTCAAATACCAAAAGTTCTACAATGAATAATAGGAAAAAGTATTTATACTACCCTATGAATAATGGGAAAATGGAATATTAAGAGTCATAAACTTATAAAGTTACCAAAAATAACAATTCACATCAAAACTTAATTCCTGCGAAAAAATAGGAAAAAGTCGCATCCCGAATGAACCATGAATTTTGCTCCCATGATTGATCTTGATCGATCTAGGATCATATCAGACACTCCTGTTTGAGAGGATTCGTCCTCAAATCCGCACCTTGTTCAAATTTGGTGCTCCTTCCATCGGCTTGACCCTTATCCAACCTTTGCTTGGGAATTTGATGCTCCGCCAAATGGTTATTGAATGTGCCTTCAATGCCTATAAAATCCTCCAATGGAAATGCATCAATTGGATGGAGATATTCCTTTGGAAAAATCCTTGTGCAATAAAGTTTCATAATCCTACAACAAAGAATTGTATAAACTGGGGAGGGATATGTTAGCATTCACCAACTCATTTCCACTACCAAGCTCACCCTTCTTTGCAAACAAGCTCTCCTTTAGTTTGTCTTTCACTTTCCCCTCATCTCCTTTCAACCTCAACTAATCATCATATATTTGTTGTGGTGTCAAAGGTATAAGTGTAATGGTTTTCTCATCCATATCAAATTGTACCTATTTCTAAACCCATCATGCTTCATCTTCCTATCGTATTGTCAAGGTCTACCCAATAATATATGCCCCACATCCATAGGCACAACATCACACAACATTTCATCCGTATACCTCCCAATTGACAAATTCACCAACACCCTCCTATTGACATTAACCTCTCCTCGTTCATCAAACCATTGCAATTTATACGGTTTAGGGTGCTTTGTCATCTCCAATTCTAATTTCTTAACAAGTGTGTAGCTAGCTATATTAGTGCAACTATCTTCATCGATAATCAAGTTGCATACCTTATTATTGATGTGGCACCATGTATGAAAGATATTATTCCGCTGCTCCTCTCCATCAACCTTGATTTGCGCATTGAGTGCACGCATCAAGACAAGCGTTTCCTCTTCAACCGGATACTCCACTACGTCACCATCACTAACATCTTCAAACTTGGGCATGTCGTCTTCATCACTGTCACTCGCCACTTTCCCACCGTCCTTCAAGGTCATGGCTAGTTTGTTTGGACACTAAGAAACAATGTGTTCTGTTCCCAAGCACTTGATGTCCTGATTCCTAGAGTGCTGTGGTTCCACCTTGGGTGCAGCCTTGCTACCATTGTCATCCTTTCGTCTAGATGGTTCAATTTTATTGTTGACAACAGCCCCATCAACATTCTCTTCATTCCACTTAGACCTCCAAGATGAATTAGGCACCTGTTGATTCCTAGCTCCCCATTTTCTCTTCAACTACTTCTCAACCTTCATTGCCTATGCAGCATATTATCTAATTCCACATAATGCTGCAATTCAACAACATTGGTGATGTCCTTTTTCAAATCATTCAAAAACCTTATTATGATAGCTTCCCAGTCCTCCTCCACATTAGCTCGAATAATCAAAACTTTCATTTCCTTGTGGTAATCCTCTACATTCCTCTGTCCCTGGTACAACCCCTTCATCCTTTGACGAAGCACCCTATAATAGTGACCCGGTATAAATCTCTTCCTCATAACTTCCTTCAACTCATCCCACGTGCTTATCGGCCTCTCCCTATTCCTTCATCATGAAGTGACCACCTGATCCCACTAAGTGATGGCGTAATCAGTGAACTCAAAGACTACAAGCTTCACTTTCTTCTTCTTCGAATAGTTATAGCAATCAAAGATCAACTCCACATTCTTCTCCCATTCCAGTAAGCTTCCGGATCACTCCTATCCCTGAATTGTGGAATCATCATCTTTATGTTACCCCAATTTCCATCCACGTCATCTCCATGGATATTCGTACCCCTTCGTTCAAACCAAGCCCCTCTACGCCTCACTCTACCCATGCGAGCCTCATCATCAAATTCTCTCCATATTCGTTCTCTTCCAGCTCGCTGCCAATATCATATGCTTCACATGCCATCCTAGGTCCTGCCTACCCGGCCTCCGAGCTTGAGGAACATTCACTCGTTGACCCCGACTAAGAGTTGTAACCATTGCGTCAAGCCTGTCCAACCTATTTTCCATATTTATCAACATCTACTCAAACCGCTGTATTAAGTCATCCTGCATGTTGGTTTGATTACTGTTTCAGCTAGAATTCGATCATTCCCTATCAGACATTGCTCACAATTTCCTGCCTCATCAAAAAATTTCACTCGAAAATTCACTCAATTTTAGGCTTTTACCCTCAATTGAACTCACCACTCAGTCTTTTACCACTCAAGCTTCCAATCAATGTCTCAAGAACAAATCCCAAACTCAATCTGATTGATTCTTGTGGAAGTCAAATTCAATTGTGCGAGACTCAAGAGTCAAGAGGTTGAAGGGCTAAATTAACGGACAAGATTTTTTTTGGGAGGGCTAAAAATTTTTTTTATGAATAGTACGAAACAGTACCGGATGAACAGTTAAAAAAATTTATTTTTTAACACAAAAACAATTATACTACTAAAAACTTTTAGATCTAGGACTCAAAACTAAGGAGAAAAAACTCAAACAAGGACTCCAAAATAAGAAAACAAAGGGATATAATTTTAATTATGGTGCCTAGACTCTGATATCACCTGATGTGAACACGGATAACTAGATCGCTATTAACCCACAAAAGAATGACACAAACCCCAAGAAAGTCAAAAATCAAAATTTATGAAATTTGACCCAAAAATTGGTAAATCAAACAACCAATAGAATCACACAGATATATTGACCTTTTGATTACATAATTAAATAAATCAAAATCCGAAGTTTAAAGTATGACCCGAATAATTAAATGAACCCGAAACCAAAGCAATTACTAGAATACCTTGATTCCATGATTGCACAACCCACGAATCTCAATTTGATTGGTGAACGACATGATAAATTATCCCGATACGTTCAATAAATTGTTCGCGAAGAACAAAGAATATTATTGCTACAAACTTCAAGTGAGGCTTTCAAATAAGTCTATACTTCTTCATACAGGCAGACTTCTGTAGCAATATATAGTATATATGCATGTTAAAATTGAAACTACAAGATTGTATTATTTTCGAAATAATCAAAAGATTATAAGAGCGGAACTTTACCAAGGAATTATAGATAGTGTATAGAGTGGTGAGAATAGAGGCTATAAGATTGGTAAATCAATAGTGTTACCCACAGGGTTTATCGGAGGTCCTAAAAATTTAACTAAAAGATATATGAATGCAATGTCTTTAGTTCAAAGATATGGAAAATCCGATGTATTTTTAACAATGACATGCAATCCAAATTGACCTAAAATTAAACAAGAATTGAGACATAATTATGAAATACAAAATAGGTCAAACTTGTTAGCACGAATATTTTGAGCTAAGTTTGAGGAACTAAAAACATATTTATTAAAGAGAGAAATTCTAGGGTCTGTACTTGCTTATATTTATGTGATTGAATTCTAAAAAAGAGGTCTGCCTCACATTCATTTTCTTCTTATATTTAAACCAAATTTTAAGATTACTAATTCTATGCAAGTTGATGAAATTGTTTCATGTGAAATAACAGATAAAAGAAAAATCCTTACCTACATGCTACTGTGATCAAACATATGATGTATGGTCTTTGTGGACAATTAAATCCTACAAATATTTGCATGGAAAACAACCATACTTGTAAAAATAAATACCCAAAAGAATATATTTTACATACTTCATTAAGTAATGATTCTTACCCGCTTTACAGATGTCGTAACGATTGTGTTACTGTTAGAGTTAGGTGATGCATACTAGACAATAGATGGGTTGTACCATACAATCCGTATATTTTAGCTAAATATGATTGTCATATTAATGTAGAAATATGTTCTTTTGTTGAAGCTGTGAAATATTTATATAAATATGTATACAAAGGACATAACTATGTTAATTTTGCTGTGAATAAAGAAACTAATGAATATTATATTGATGAAATTTCAAATTATCAAACTGCTAGATGGATATCTGCGCCAGAAGCTGTTTGGAGAATTTTTAGTTTTGATTTATTTGACATATCTCATTCTATAATTTCTTTGCAGTTACATGTTGAAAATTCTCAATTAGTTACTTACAATGAAACTGATGATTTATCAGAAGTTATAAATAAAGACTTTATCCAACGAACAATGTTAACTGAATTTTTTCGAATGAATATTTCTGATGAAAAGGCTCAGACTTTACTTTATAAAGATTTTCCTACATACTTTGTATGGATTACATATTTGTGAGTTTGGAATACTAGAAAAAAGCAAAATGTTATTGGTAAAATAGTTGTTGCTAATCCATCTGAAGGTAAGAGATACTTTTTAAAAGTTTTACTGAATCATATTAAAAGACCAAAATCTTTTGAAGATTTAAAAACGTTAATGGTGTTGTAGCACCTACCTATCGCCAGGCTGCATTCTTACATGATCTAATAAGTGGAAATAATTATTTTGACATGTATTTAATTGAGGCAATTTCTTATCAAATGCCTATATCACTCCATTGACTTTTTGCTAATGTGTTGATTTTTTGTGCCCCTACAAATCCTAGAAATTTATGGATTAAATTTAAAACTTACATGATAGAAGATTTTTTACATACAAGTCAGACAAAGTATGATGCTGAGATTAGAGCACTACGCTGTATAAATTCATTCTTAGAAGTTGTTGGTAAAAGTGTAATGATTTTTGCTTCACAGATTTCGACACTACTGTAAATGACACCGACATGTTAGCAAATATGATTTTAGAAGAAAGTGCAAATATTAGTGTTGAGTCTGACATGCATTTTACAAAGAGTTTAAATAAAGAATAACAATTTGCTTATGATACTATTTTAGATTGTGTTTTCAACGATAAAAATGAACTTTTTTTTATTGATGGTCCAGGAGGTACTGGTAAAACTTATTTGTACAAAACATTGCTTGTTACAGTACGATGTAGACAACTCATTGCATTGGCAATAACATCATCTGGAGTAGCTGCTTCTTTATTACCCGGTGGAAAAACTGGTCATTCGCGTTTTAAAATTCCTTTTCAAACAAGTTCTGATATGCGATGTTCGACAAGTAAACAATCTGCACTTGATCAGCTTTTAAAAAAGACGAAGCTAATTATGTGGGATAAAACACCAATGGTTAATAAATATGCTTTTGAAACTTTAGATAAAATGTTAAAAGATATTACTAAATGTGAATTGTTATTTGGTGGAAAGGTCATTGTGTATGGAGGGGATTTTCGTCAAGTCTTGTCAGTGGTACAAAGAGGAACAAAAGATGATATTATGAAAGCAAGTTTAGTATTTTCATATTTGTGACGATACTTTAGACAACTACCACTAACTCAAAACATGAGAGCTAGATTTGATCATTCCTTTTGTGAATATTTACTCAAAACTGGAAACGGAATTGAAAACGAGCATACATGTCGCATGATTAAGCTTCCTTCGGACATTGTCATAGATTTTGAAGATGAAAATAAATCATTGAAAAAGTTGATCAGCATTGTGTTTCCAAATTTTCACACTTATAGTGACAATTTAAATACTGTGATGAATAAAATTATTTTAATTCCAAAAAACGAATATGTAGATATGATAAACAATATGTTAATTAAACAAATTTCAGGAGATACATTTACATATTTCAGTTTTGATGAAGTGATTGATAAAATGGAAGGATTTATCCATGAAGATTTTTTTAATAGTTTAACTCTAAATGGTATACCTTCACATGAACTTGTTCTAAAAAAAATTGTCCTATTATGTTGCTCAGAAATGTTAATCCTTCGGAAGGTTTGTACAATGGAACTAGACTTATTTGTCGTGAATTTAAACAAAATGTTATTTTAGCTGAAATTGGATCTGGTGAATATCGTGGAAAATAAGTGTTTTTACCTAGAATTTCATTTATTCCATTTGAGGGAGATAAACATTCAGTACCTTTTAAAAGAACTCAATTTTTCGTTCGTCCTTATTTTGCTATAACTATTAACAAAACCCAAGTTCAAACATTAGATTTTGTAAGTCTATATCTGTCTGAACCTGTATTTTCACATGGTCAGCTATATGTTACGTTGTCTAGAGAAAAAACAAGACAAAATATAAAAATTTTGATTAAGTCAGCAGACGAAAATAAATCACATATTTGTTGCACAAAAAATGTGGTGTATCTGAAAATTTTGAATTTAATACATTCTATTTAACAAGTCTAGAATTCTAAATTGTCCAAAATTAATCTATCGTCCCGTTGTTGCCAAAGCGAAGATTTATACATCATGTTTCAACAGAATAATACATTAGGTTAGTTATTTTCATTTGTTTTTTTAATTATAGTTATATTTTGTTTGCTAACATGCTTAATTTTTTTCATCATCTTTCTTATTCAAAGCATAAATATGAATATTTAATAATAAATTTATGAGGAAAGAAATCATGTAAAATTGTGATATTATAATGTTGATTCAAACTAAAATTAAAATATTGTCAATTCGTTTAGGTTTATCACGAATTCAACACAGTTTATTTTTTTCTATATTTACACCAACAATATGACAAAATAGAAAAATAAAAAAAACACAACATAAACTTATTACATAACATTTATTCTCATTACATGACCACATAACTAAGGAAAAGGATGAAGAAAATATTCATTGTTGCAAACCTTTGTTCTAACCAGATAACTAAGAAGGAGGATAAAATAAATATTCATTATTACAAATATCCACTACCATCTTTCGTCTATAAATTGACATTCTATCAGGTGAAACTAATTCTATTGGCTGCCCTAGGACAAAGCATTCTATATATTTTAGTATGAACATTTCACAGTTTGGCCTGTAGAAGAAATAGTTTTACGTTATGCTGCATTAATATAAAGAAAAAATTAAATATTATAACAAATAAATAATTATTTAAGTGCTCACCCATTGCCTGCACATGGTAGATAATATATTATCTCCACTTGCATTGTTTTGCTTCTATGTTTCCTTACATCCTTTCTAGTAGAAAGCTCAGAATTCAGAATGAATGCTTGGATTGTACCATGTGTTGCTTTTGCATGTTTCATGACTTGATCTGGTATAAGAATATTGTTGCTACAATCATATGTTAAAAATTTTCATTCAAGAATATTCACCACAAAAAGATATCAACAATTGCCAGAAAATGAGCATGGAATTAGTAGATGCTTGAACGCCATCCAGTTACGACCATTTATAGGCGAAACACCATTCGCATATTCGTTTAACGGAGTGAAGTCCACTTTTCCCTTAGTGATTTTGTTTTTCTCTTCTATTAGCCAGTTGAAAATACTAGAACACTCATTTTTAAATTTGAAATCCATTATTGCATAGTCTTTAGAACTTAAGGTAGAACCATTTTTAATAAGTCGCCCTTGTAACTTCAACTCCAGCTCAATACTCTAATAGAGTAAATACATGTAAATTTAATTTATTAATATTAAACATAAAATTAAATTAATTGTAATTACTAAACTTCACTCACCGTGGGAGTTACATCTTTTCCTACATCCAACAAATTTTTCAACATGTCCCTTCCAATGTAATTGTCGTTGTCCTCCCAATAAGTACTATATAAAAAAATATAACTTAATGTTAGATAATATAATTTACTATTCACTGAATAAAAAAATAGTATTTAAACTAATACGGAGTTAAATTTGTTACCCTGACGGATTATGCAATATCCAATCTCTAATCATGTTGTACTTATTCTTTGGATAAGCTTTTAAAGGACGATTTTTTGATGACCAAGACAATATCTGTTTTTCCTTACCTTTATTTCTCTTCTCAACCCTTCAAAACTTTCCGTCTATTATTCATATGTTGATGTTTGCCTTGGCAAATCGCTGGGAATTGGAATTGTGTGGATAGGAATATCTTGTTGCATAGAACCAATAATGGCTTCTATGTTTGATACATTGCTCAATATATTCTTATTCTATTCATCTACGTAAGATCTCATTGAACTTAAACTGTTATTCATATAAGATTGCATGTTGCCTAAAATATTATTTTCTTATCATTTTTGCTGCTGTCGAAATTCCTGTTGGAATACTTATTTGTGGCTGTCAAGAATAGCATCTATATAAGAATGAATACTAGATTGCATATAATCTTCTTGCCATTTTTGATGTTGTTCAAACTACTTGTTTTGACTGTGAAATATTTCTTCCTTCAGGTTATGGCATACACCAGACACATTTGATATTACATGTTGCCTATGTATTCCCAGCATTTCTTCCATTTGTTCTCGAATTATATAGTTAGAAGCATCAAAAGCAGAAGCAGAACCAACTCTAGGAGAAGTTCTCGAACTACTGGGAATAGTCGTTTCTTGCACAAAGATGTTTTCTGGGATTTGTTGTACTGTGTTGTCTAATTTCCCATTGACAATACCATCTAAGATACTATGTTGATTATCCGCTGACATTGAAAGAGTTGTATATCATGACAATTCTAACTATTCTTCGACGGGATATAACACTGCAAGTACATCAATCTGTAATCATGATAACTAAATTTAGTTTTTAAAATGATGAAATGAAAATGAAATTTTGCATTCGTAAAAAAAGTATGTTATACCTCAGTGGCCAAAAAAGGTTTTACCATTTTCTCAGTTAATATTGAATTAGGTCTCCACTTATATATTCGAGGACTTTGTGCTGTTTTATATCTCCTGCGTCCAAATTTTTTTCCAATCTCTGGAAAGACTTTATATATCCAGAACTGCAAGTAATTATAATCTTTTGTTATACAAATAAGTTATACATAATATATATAACAATAAAAGAACAGAAAAAATTTACCTGGAATGCAAGTAGATATCCTCTTAATGTATATTTGCAATCTGTTTGATTTTGTTATGCTCTTTGCACTATTTCAGCTTATGATTCTTGCAAAGAATTTAACAAGACAAAATATGTTTTTTGACCCCATGGATAAGCAATAAAGTCATCGAGATGCTCGACCATACCAAGAGTCTTATAATCAATAATTCTGCCAGTTGGTTTCAAAACACATTCCACAAACATAACCAATCCCAGCTTAAATTTATCTATGTAGTCTTCGCATGAATGGAACGCTTGATGCAATATTCTCATATTAACTCTTCTTGTTCCATTGAAATATTGATTTATAAGACGATAGTTATTATGATTAATCTCCACAGATGGTTCATAGCATGGTAATCCAATGATGATACAATATTTTTGCATGCTAAACCTAGCAATACGATAACCTAACCGTACTCACACTTCGTTATTTTTACCACAATGTACAAGTCTCATTACGAATTCATGTATCAACCTACTACTAAATTGTTCATCTTCTTCCGTATAAATAACTCTCGCAAAAAATCCATAGAAATCGCTACACATAGCAGAAGCCTGTGGATTTACATCTATAAATTCAATAAAATCTTGGAGATATTTCCGATTTGTATATTGACAGATAGTGGCAGAGAACCATTGATTTGGAGAGACAATATATTCTAGAGACGTCTACATAATAAACGAAATAGACAAATTTGTATTTATAAGAATTCCATAAATTCTAACTCTATATCTATATCTCACAATGGCAACAATACAGGTGCTATTATTTATGTTTTAGATGATTATGACAAAAGAATACTAAAATTCAAAGACTTTATACATACTATGAATAACTAAGGCTATAATTTTTTCTTCATCTTATCTTTCTTTTTTTTTGCTTGTTGGAGATTTTATTTTAAAAGCAGTTATAGTTTTTACTTGTCTTTGCATTATTAGTTCTGCAGTAAACATTTTAGTATAAAATCGAAATTATTTTTAAGAAAATATGAATATATTGTATACATACATAGATTAAGGAAGCAAGATGGGTCTCTTTGTTCATACAGAGGTTGTCTATTCATGCACTATCGGTGCCCAACAATATTTTCTTGTTCATTTCAACAATAAATCTTACCTTTTATCCAGCTAAATGTTTGCACCTTGGCGCTTCTCTCTACTTTGAAGACTCTTGCTCTCTTGCAAAAATGTAAAATTGCTAAAAGTTTAGTATGATTGATGAGATAAAATGTTAGAAAGATTCTTTACATGTGAATTCTCATGACTTTTAGTAGTTGAGATAATAAGTGAAAATAATAATTGTAGGAATATTATTTTGTTGTGTTGTGAGTTAGTTGGGATAATAATTGTAGGAAATAAATTTTCTTTTGACTTTTTTTTCCTTTTTTATTTTTTTTTTGTTTCTTTAACATATTCGTTCACATTTATATTAAAAAAAAAAACTAATAACTAATTTTATCAAATTTGTCATGGATGAACAAAGTATATCATAAATATCTTTTCTAAAAACTCTTTCTCATAGTAAATTATCATTCTACTTGTACTAAAACTAAAACTTTACCTCTCCATATCTATTTACAGAGTTATTACTCAGTATAAAGTATGACAGTATATAAAATCTACTTACAAAAGTTATTACTCAATAAAGTATGGCACGATGAAATTTTACAGACTGTAACATAGCTTTATTTTAGTTTTATATAGGACAAAAAATAGAGTTAATATTATTTTAAATATCTTACTCTAATAATTAATTCAATTCATCTCATTAGTACTACAAATTTACAAGTAATCCCCATACCGGGTATGGTTATAGATTAGATTTTACAATGTATTACTGATAAATATAATAATATAAAAAATATAAATGATATAACTCTAGATGTCTAGATATATCTTCTTTTGTTTTCAATTGGTTATCTCAAAAGAAATATTTTCTCTCAAAAGTTACTTTGTGTCTTCATCCTGTTTATACAAATATTGTCACCATTACAATCACAATGGAAGAAAAGTACCAACTTATACCAGAAATTCTATCCAACAATAAAAAATGGAAAGTCAAAGTAATTATTGTAGAGAAACAATCACTAAAACCTTCAAGACAAGGCAATGGAAGATACCAACACATGATGCTAATGGATTCTGACGTAAGTTATGCAATTATTTAGTATTACTTTTCTTTTTGAAAATATGTTTTCTCTCTTTTATATATATATATATACACACACACACACATTCTTACACTAATGAATTTTTATATTTTTATCTATTAGTGTAATATTATCCAAGCAAGTCTATATGATTCAAATATCACTGCGTTCGAAAATTAACTTTTCATTGGAAAGACCTATGCAATTTCTAAAGCTCATATTAAAAACAACACTAGAAATTAAAATATTCAACATGAGCTCTACAATCGACGATTTCTAGAGAAACTCGTTGGGTTGAATAACAATAACCTGGAATTTATTTTCTTAACCTATCACCTGACTTCTTTTAATGAAGTTGAGCAGTTTTTGGATACAAACACTGATATAAGTAAGAAATAACATCTTTATTCTCAAAATAAATAATACTAATATATATAATTTAATCAAATAATTAAAATTACAGTCAACACAAAAAAAATTATTTATTTTTCATTTTACAGATATTTTGGCTATTGTGATTGATATAATTAATGTTTAAATGATTGATTCAATCAAAGGATGACAACCAAACTTGGGTACAAGATGTAATACTTCTGGACCAAAAATTCAAAACAATGATGTTGACACTGTGGGATTCATTTGTTGATAGAGAATGTAAATTATTCTTAGAAAATATTGACAAGAAACCAGTAATCTTTGCAACAAACCTAAAAGTCACATCTTTCTTCGGTAAGTTTCTATTATTTTTCCTTATTTAAACTCTGCTTAAAAATGCATTTCATATCTTACATCAATGAATTGTATAGGTTTAAAACTCTCCACAAAAGTTCGTAGTACGTTCTTCATGAATACTCCTTTCGTTGCAGTACAAAAGTTGGTTGAATAGTATGTATGTATATCCTTCCGCTTACAATTATAATGGTTTTATTCGGCTTATTTACTCTTTCATTCTTTCAAGAAAGATACAAATTTAGACAAAATCGATGAGTTCATTTTGAAAAAGCTATACACTCCAAAATCTACCACAAAATTGTCACCTCCAATGCGCAACAAATTCACCTTAATTCAAAATCTACATGGCCGACTTTTACTGTTATTTATATATTCCTGTACACAATAAAATTATGGTTTCTATTTATGTTTCTTTATAAGTGACAATTTCTTTTTTTCAGAGAAAATTTTATTGGGTGAATACCACAAAAATGGAAAAAATAGATCAGAAATGTTGGTATATGGCTTGCAACAATTGTTATCGACGATCAAGCATTGATTTTGATGAAATATATGTTTGTATTTTCTGTAAAAGTTCCAATATATATATATATATATATATATATATATATATCTTTATTTCAGAGCAAGATCATATGTCCAATTATCAGATGTCACAGGATGTATAAATGCAAGTGCAATTGGTGAAGCTGCAGAAAAACTTATGTTCACAGATGCACAAATTTTAATGGAAGAAATAAACTTTGTAATAATTTACAGTATTCTCCAATCTCTATTTTGGTATATTTGATCGATTTCTTCATAACATTCATATTTTTTATACACGGTTCACAAGCAGATTTTGGAAACATAATTGGAAAAATGCAAAACATTGAAAGAGCATTCTATCTCAAAGGGACTCAAGCGGAACATAATTCATCCAATTATGAATTTGACATCATCTCCGTCGAATGTTTAATTGCAGATGAAGAACAAGAATGCCATCAAAAGAACATTGATTCTGAAAAAAATTTGGAAAATTTTGACAAAGATGCGATGACAATTGGTTCCCTCCTGTAAAAAAAGCTCTTTTCAAATCAGCTGTACACCAGTCACAAAGTCCCAGCTCAAATCCATTTACAACAAATAAAATGAAAGAAAAAATAGAGTAGAAAATGGGAAAAAATTCAGCAATATTATCTTTTGAAATAACTGAAAAACTAAGCCAGTTTATTTTGAATAATATTGTATATATTTTTGGTGTGGCTTGTAGTTATTTTATAGCTTTCAATGAAATTACTTTCTCTTCAATTTACATCTCAGTAATTTCTCATTTTCAAAAACTTAAAACACTTTTTTTTTTTTTTTTAAATCTACACATTCCACGCTAATAATAACATAATCTATACAATACTCGTGCAACGCACGAGACAGGCACTAGTATTTTGAAAAGAGAAAAACTCGGTCAATGAACAAAAATTCTCAATCGAGGATTAACATGACCTTCATCTGAACTAAAGCTCCAACGCTTAAATTAGGAAAAAAAATTCTTAATTACATATGTTTAAAAAATAAATTCAAAAATTAAGTTGTCACATTTTGTGGTATCTTATAAAATGTTGCAACGTATAATTTAATTAAATTGATCATGATTACAATAACACATAATTTATGATCACAATCAAATACAAGTCACAAATTACGCAAGTTCAATAACACACAATTCGTGAATTAGAATCTTGTATTTAGTAGTAAATATTCAATATGATTTTTAATTATAAAAAATATTTTTGATTCCTGATTTTTGAAATTGAAAATTTAAAAATAGGGATTTACATAATTTTCTTATTTTTTATTCACACGGTACAGTTCATACTTCATAGCCCCAATTACATGTCACCAAAGGCTTATACAATGTTTTTGGGCACTGTACTACAGTATACAGCTCGGCCCCCTGTGATAGGTTGGCCCTTGTTTTCCAAATATTTTTTACTTGAATATCAAACTATTGAAATTATCAGTGACTAAAAACTATTGGAAAATAGGCCAGACAAAATTCAGTCTAGGAATTACATTGGGACGAATTTACTCCAAAAAAAAAAAAAGAAAAAAAAATTCTACAATTTTTATTGGACCGATTGTTATAAATGGTTAAGTGTTAATACTATACCAGCTTCAAAATAGCTGGCAGTTGATCTAAACTTCATAAATCATAGCTCCACCATTGATAAGAATTTTATAACCACATTTTTTCAAATATTATTTTCAACCACACATCTTTATAAAATAATTTTGCACATGTATATATAAACTTTCCTACATTAAAAAAAAAAAAAATTCATTTTACAAAAAATATTTCCTAAAAACGTTTATATCAAATATGCCCATAGTGTTTAGACGTGATTTTGATTAAGCTTAATTAATTCTCCAAACTTGGTTCGTTGTGCCACCTCAAGTTTGTTAAGTTCTATTTAAATCTTATTTTTTTCTCAAAATTTTTATCAACTTGGAACAAATAAATTCATTTTCATTATCAAATGCTCTGCCCCCACCCCTGTTGCATAGCAAAACTCTAATAACAATGGGTCGTTTTCTAATTTCTAATTGAGAAAGACAAATGTGTATAATAATCAATTTATTTTTCGGATTAATTACAACTAAGCAGAAATATGTCAATGACGTGAGTAAAACTGGTAATATTTATATGATTTGTGGGTGAGACTTCTTTCAACTATCTCATTCGGATTACCCCAAGAATTTTGGGTAAAATAGGGAAAGTTTTCTATCCTTGATGGATTCAATGACACTAGCCGTCCGTCTATCGCAATAGTACATTACTGCCAATTTGAGAGACCCTTTTTTTCTTTGCTTCACATGATCCATTCTCCCTGCTTTCCCGTGACAATACAATACAATACAATGTCCATAACCTTCTATTTCTTTTGGATATTTTATATAAGGATATATTAAAAAATTATTTGGTGAAAGAGTTATCTTCTTGAGGTAATAAGAAACAACTCATATGGTGTCGCAATTCAACCACATGTTCGGGGTAATAAGAAACATATTTCCTTTAGCATTAGCATTACATATCATATTCAAATTAGCAATAATAGCATTTATTGTACCAACATTACGAAGGCCCGTGGTATTTTTATAAGTCAAAAACTGCTTTTGATACTTGGAAGTTTCTTTTATATATAA
>NC_036243.1:12423032-12425781 GCF_002742605.1 Olea europaea var. sylvestris | reverse complement strand
TTTTTTTTTTTTAATCACACATTTTTTATTAAAATAATATTAAACGTAAATAATTTTTTTTTATTTTTTAACTACATATTTCATATCAATTTACTATTTTATAATATATTTTTACATAAAAATGACTATGAAACACTCTTTTATAATATAATTTATATACATGTGAATTATTTTCAACTTTTATATGATTAATTGTGAGATATATGTGTGACTCGTTTGTCTTCCTTCTTAGCTGGCAATGTTTTCGTCTTTTTGTTTCAGTACAATTACATTCATATAATTCAGACAACTAGCACTGTCCCCACTCTGAACTCGTTTTAGAGTTACGTTGTGGACAGCTACATAGTACCACAGATTTCTCAAGACTTCCTCTCATTCTACACTCACTCTGAAAGAAATGGAGAAGATAAAAAAGTTCGTATTTTCAGTGGTAGTGGTAGTGGTAGTGGTAGTGATTCTGGGTTTCTCTCAATTGTCAGTGGAAGCGAAGGAGAATGTGGAACAGAAGAAGCAAACTTACATTATTCACATGGCGAAATTTGAAATGCCGGTGAGTTTCGAAGACCACACTCACTGGTATGACTCGTCACTCAAATCGGTGTCGAAATCGGCAGAGATGCTTTACACTTACAGCAATGTGATCCATGGATTTTCGAGTAGACTCACGGCGAAGGAAGCCCAGATCCTTGAAAACCGACCCGGGATTCTGTCGGTTTCGCCGGAGGTGAAGTACGAACTTCACACGACTCGGACTCCGTCGTTTTTGGGTCTGGACCAGAATGCAAATTTGTTCCCTGAGTCTGACTCAGTGAGTGAAGTCGTCGTCGGAGTTTTGGACACCGGTGTATGGCCGGAGAGCAAGAGTTTCGATGATACTGGGTTTGGACCAATCCCAAGTTCATGGAAAGGTGAATGTGAATCTGGAACAAATTTCACTTCATCGAACTGTAATAGAAAATTGATCGGAGCGAGGTTTTTTTCAAGAGGCTACGAGGCGGCTCTCGGCCCAGTTGACGTAACCAAAGAATCAAGATCACCACGAGACGACGACGGTCATGGCACGCACACATCCTCCACGGCGGCCGGCTCAATTGTTTCCGATGCAAGTCTTTTGGGCTACGCCACAGGGACGGCACGTGGGATGGCCACGCGCGCAAGGGTCGCCGTCTACAAAGTCTGTTGGCTCGGCGGCTGTCTCAGCTCCGACATTCTGGCAGCCATTGATAAAGCCATTTATGACAACGTTAATATACTGTCTTTATCTCTCGGCGGTGGCATGTCGGATTATTACAGGGACAGTGTTGCAATGGGAGCTTTTGCTGCAATGGAGAAGGGCATTTTGGTCTCTTGCTCCGCTGGAAATGCAGGTCCCAGTTCGTACAGTTTGTCCAACGTGGCACCTTGGATTACCACTGTCGGCGCCGGAACATTGGACCGTGACTTCCCGGCGCATGTTAGCCTCGGTAATGGTCAAAATTACTCCGGCGTTTCACTTTATAGATGTGGCTCGTTGCCCGGGAAATTGCTTCCCTTTATCTATGCCGGCAATGCGAGCAATTCCACCAGTGGGAATCTTTGCATGACGGGCACATTAAATCCTGAAAAAGTTAGCGGTAAAATTGTGTTGTGTGATCGTGGAATGAACCCTAGAGTTCAAAAGGGTTATGTAGTAAAAGAAGCAGGTGGAATTGGGATGGTTTTAACAAATACCGCCGCGAACGGCGAGGAACTGGTGGCGGACGCCCATTTACTTCCAGCCACGGCGGTGGGTCAAAAAAATGGTGATGCGATTAAGGATTATTTATTATCGAATCAAAATGCAACTGCCACAATTTTCTTCGATGGCACAAAGTTGGGGATCGAACCGTCACCAGTGGTTGCTGCGTTTAGCTCGCGGGGCCCGAATTCTATAACCCCAGAAGTACTTAAACCGGATATGATAGCTCCGGGTGTTAATATTTTAGCTGGGTGGTCCGGCGCAGTTGGACCGACTGGCTTAGCCGCAGATAATCGGCGTGTTGACTTCAACATTATTTCAGGTACTTCAATGTCGTGTCCACATGTGAGCGGCTTAGCGGCTCTTCTAAAAGCTGCACATCCCGACTGGAGCCCAGCCGCGATCCGGTCGGCTCTTATGACCACGGCTTACACGGCTTACAAGGACGGGAAAATGATCAAAGATGTAGCCACTGGGAAGCCATCCACGCCGTTCGATCATGGAGCTGGACACGTGGATCCCGTATCAGCCCTCAATCCAGGCCTCGTATACGACTTGACAGTCGAAGACTATTTGAATTTTCTTTGTGCATTGAATTACACGGCTCAACAAATGAACAGCCTAGCCAGAAGAAATTTCAGCTGCGACTCTAGCAAACATTACAGCCTGAACGACCTAAATTACCCTTCATTTGCAGTATCAATTCAAGCACAAATGGGTGGTACCAATGTGGTTAAGCACACAAGAACAGTGACTAACGTTGGATCACCTGGTATATACAAGGTTTCTGTTTCTACAACCAGCGAATCAGTCAAGATTTCAGTTGAGCCGGCTACGTTGACTTTCAGTCAAACAAACGAGAAAAAATCATATACGGTGACATTCAGTTCAACTTCGATGGCATCGAATACTAATGTGTTCGGTAGAATTGTATGGTCTGATGGGAAGCATAGTGTTGGAAGTCCAGTGGCTGTTAGTTGGACTTAGCGAAAGAGCGCGTTTGATTCTGCTTAAAAGTATCTAAAAGATGCT
>NC_036243.1:12408605-12420089 GCF_002742605.1 Olea europaea var. sylvestris | reverse complement strand
ATAGTGTTGGAAGTCCAGTGGCTGTTAGTTGGACTTAGCGAAAGAGCGCGTTTGATTCTGCTTAAAAGTATCTAAAAGATGCTTATTTGGGCAGTCCCCTTTCAATGTTTTATTGTGCTTAAAAGCTCTTTTGCTCAAACTACACAAAAGAGCCAAAAAAAGTGAAAAAATAAAAAAAGGAAGAAGAGAGCGAGAGTTTCAAGCGGACTAAGCTTGATGTCCCTGGATTGAGCTCAGAAATAGTATTTGGCTCGCCTGAGGGAAGTGAGTAGAAGCTGTTTTAGTAATTTTAAGTTAATTATGATAAGATGACTAAATTCTTGTTTTCTATTTTTATTCAATAAGTGACATGATTGGTTTCAATGAATCAATGAAGAAAAGTTCAATCAATTCGTAATAAATTTGCAATTAAAGACTTGTAAGTTGTTCTAGATGTGATGAAAAGTAAAATAATTTGGGAAATGCTAAGGAAACAGGGGACTAAATGACCGAAATCCCACAAGGACCCCCTCCCCCCCGCCCCCTACCTATTGTGTGGTTTCGGTTGGGGATGTCAGCCTCCATGTTTCCTTAGCATTTCCCAAATAATTTAGCCTCCAAGTCTAGAAGATAGTTAAAGCGACAATTAATAGATTTCGAAATAAAAATAATAGAACCATACTTTGAGATGCAAGTAATATGGACATAAAAGACTATTTATACTAAAGAGTAATGCTCTTCGTAATCGTTTACTACTGTAGTTGTCCTGCATGACGTATACATGTTAGTTGATTATTTGATACATTAATATGATAGTTTTTTATTGATTCATGCATCAAATAATTACCTGTCATTTATATGCCACATATGATGATTAAAGTGATGAACAACTATAAATAACATTATTTTTTTACTAAACATTATGTTCCAATGTCTTGTCATCTAATCCCAATTATGAAGAATATCCACTATTTAGGATAAACATTAAGCCCTGTGCGAAGGATCCATTGTAAAAACATCATTTATTTGGTTTGACTGTGAGTTTCATTATGCAATAAATTTGTTTATAAAATTTGAACAATACTGCCATGCATCTGAAAAATATGGAATGTTAACACCAAAATTGACCTTCTACACACACATATATATACACACACACACATATATATATACACACACACACATATATATACACACATATATATATATATATATACACACATATATATACATATATATATAAGCAACTTATAAGCTACTTGAGGTTCCTTCCAAGTGTTCTAATTAGAAAAAAGTTGGAGGTGAAAATTTATCTCTTTAATTAAACAAATATTTCTTAATTGGTAAGTTCAAATTATCCACCTTAAACCTCTAAACCAGCTGGATAATTAGCAGCATGTCAAAGAACTGCAATTTTGATTAGCCTTCTAAGTGTCGCCACATAACTGAATTAGTTGTCTTTTTATTATTTCGGTTCAAATTATAACTTTTACTGATTATTCAATTAAACACCCATGTTTTCATAGATAATATTAAATAAAGATATATAATATATGACTCCTCGTTAAACTTGCGAGGTTCGATATTCAGTCTATGCAAAGATCATTCTACTAAATAATCTACGTTTCCAATAAGTAATTATTTAATAGGCAACATCATTACTATGTCACATATTATGTTTGTGAGATGATTTGTGAACTGTAACTTTTCTTTAATTTGGGATGTACGAGGCTTCTTGGTACTTTATTATGAGGGTTGAAGGATTCATGTATTGTGAATGCGGTAGACGTTGATTTGTACCTACTAATTTAAGCGTATATTTTATTGGTAGATATTCAATGAGTGAGTAGACCTTAGTTAAGTTGAACTTTTAGTTAAGTTGAACTTTTGGGCCTTAGTAGTGAAAAAGCCATTGTGTTCTTTGCTTTTATGGCGATGTTTCTTTAACATGTATCTTCTCAGTCTGGACATCACATATTTATAACTAATTTCTTTGTTTTTTGTTTCAAGGTTTCAGTTCTATAATGGATCTTGCCAGAAAACATCGAACCACTCTAGGTACTTCGATGTTTTCTGGCAAGATCCATTATGGAATTAGGTTTAAACGATAATTTGGAGATCATCATCTTCATTTCATTCTTTACATTCTTGCAATTTATGTAATAATTTCTTGTGTTCTTGAGAAACACACTTGTGTTTAGACATTTAGTCTTGAGTTTAATCTTGAAATTACAAAAAAAAAAAATTGATTTTTTTTTTTTTTGAATTCGTTGACCTAAAAAAGTGTATCTCCAACGTGCCCAATAGATCCCAAGATCTCTCACATATACGCAAGCTTAATTCTTTCACACTTGGAGAAACCACTAGCCATACGTGGCCTTCTCCCGTGGGGGAGGTAGTTGGCCGCACGCACTTCGACGGTTAAATCAGTTGGGGAATGAATATATGAGTGTAGAAAGGCCTTAGACGTAAGCCTCCGACGTAAAAAGGGGGTTGGTTTTGGGTAATGATTGATGAAATAGTAAGATGGCAAAGTTATAGCTTGAGAGTCTAAACTTGCATTACCTTGTAATAGCATTAAGTATGAGTTTTAATAGTGGAAGAAGAAGAATGTGAGTCGTTGGACAAAGAGGCATGTGGCTTCATCAGTGTGGCTGATGCTTCTTGTCTGAGACATCAATCAATCATAAGCATTAAATGCCAATACCATATTACTATCCAAAATATCCAGCTTGCGGCTTTAGACTTGACCTGGTAGGCTGGAAGTGACGGCGACAGTAGTGAATTGACACATCAATCACAACCATGGATTGTTTGGGAGATCTTGTTTTGAATTTCCTTTGCAGCCTTGCCTTCTCCGTGGCTCGGTCCCTCCTCACGGGGTTAGTAGAGCTAGTGGAGTCGATAGGCATATTGGCTCGGCCACCCTAAAGTGGTTCGATAAGAATATTCTCACGATTATCTGATGTAGTGTAGGGGCCACACGATTGCTTACTGTGCAGGACATTTTGGGGGCTTTATGGGCGAGGTATAATAATAGTCACCGAAGTCCATGCATGATTAGTCATATAATGCGTTGACTTTAAGTTGAGTTATATGCTTTTGCAAAGAAAAAATTGCATAGCTCCATAGTTCACGAATTCCAAGGATGATTATTCCTATGATACGTAGACTTTTAAGTGGAGATGTGATGTCGTGAGATCCGTGAATTTGTTGATGTAATGAAGTTCGTTACAAGGCTGAATTCAATGAAGGCGAGGCCTTGCTAAAGATGGTGAGCCTATTGATGTAATAAAGCCTGTTATGAGGTTGAATTTGATGAAAGCGAGGACATTGCTAAAGAGGGCGAGTTTGTTCATATAATGAAACCTATTATGAGGCTGAATTCGATGAAAGCGAGGCCTTGCTAAAGAGTGCAAGCTTGTTGATGTAATGAAGCCTATTATGAGGCCGAATTCGATGAAGTTGAGGCCCCTGCTAAAGAGGGCTAGCCTGTTGATGTAATGAGGCCTGTAATGAGACTGAATTTGATGAAGGTGAGGTATTTACTAAAAAGGGTAAACTTGTTGATGTAATGTTTATGGGATGAGTGTTGTACGGTAGCAGAGCAATTTGGGGTTTCCAATACGTATATTGCATGCGCATTTATGACGCTGTGAAGATGGTCTGTTACAACTGGTAAGGGTTAGGCATTTGTTGGGCACGTGTTGTACACGGATCGATCTGGGTCGTTAATCCAATTTTTAGAAGGCACCCTTTTGGTTTTTTAACATGTATGGCGGAAGTACAGGTGTACGTTTAGATTATTTTGGGACTGATCCAACGGTGGTGCTCTATTTAGCCTGCCTATAAAAGGGGAAAACAATCATTTCTTACCTATTTTCTTTACAAAAGATCATAAAAGATTGAAAAAATTATTGAGATCTCCAACCATCTTTGCTGCATTTCTTGCAAGTATTTCCGTAGATACTTTTTGTGTGAGTTTGTGATCTGTGTATGTGACATAACCTCATCTCCTTTCGTGTTAGTTTTTTAAGATAATCATCAAATGGTCTCATTGAGGGGCCTGTTGAGAGAGTGGATATGACTCATTTGTGCCTAGGCTGGTTTACCTTCGTTGATTTTCACCAAAAGGATAAGGGAAGTCATGGGGAGCCTATATAGTTCGTGGATGATGCAAGAGGTTCCCATAGACTATAATATTAGGTGGGGGCTTCCTTATGGCCGACATGTATGGAGGGAAGTGAGTTGGAGACGTTTAGGGAACAATATAGGTTACTCGAAACCATCGAAATGTTTGTCCCCATGCTTGATGAGCGAGCTTGTTTTCCCATGGATGGTGTGTTGCTGTGAGCTAGTCGATTCTGAATGTTGGAATGAAGCTGTCTCTGCACCCCTTCTTTAGATATATACTTAGGTAGTATAACCTAGCTCCTACCCAGTTAGTGCCCAATGTATGGAGCGAATTAGTAGGGGCCTTTCTTCTTTGGAATGAAGTTATTCTTTGCGAGGATATGTCTCCTCGTGTCTTTCAAACCTTTTTTCAGCCCCGAGCCTCTAGTGGGGAAGGATTGTAAGAGGTAGTACTGCATGAACCCATTAGGTCCACATTCGCCCTTCATCTAGGGCACTCCAATTTCAAAAAAGAACTGAAAATCGTCTTGGTTCTAGGTAAGGGTCATTTGTAGACAGTGAATGGAGGTGTAGTCCTAGAAACCATGCTGACCTAGGATCAGAATTACCTTGAAATAACACTAGGTATGAGTTTTTAAAATGGAAGAAGAAGAATGTGAGTTATTGGACGAAAAGGTATGTAGCTTCATCAGTGCGGTTGATGCCTGTTGTTGGAGGCATCAATCAATCATAAGCGATCGGTGGGTTGGAAGTGCCAGTGATGACCCCGTAAGCATATATCTTGAGAAAGTATTCTATTTTCTACATTATGTGACAATTAGATTTGCATGCCCTCATATATAGTGAGTGATTTGTTTTAGGAGTTATCAAGCAAATTTGCACAATAATTTCCTGTTTTCAGAAACATCTGCAATCTTGTTCTATTTCTTCGAACATACAATGCACATATTGAATTTTTTTCTTTACGTGAAGACTTTATTAACGTAAAGAACCTATGAGATTGCAACGGACCGTTCTTTGTTCTTGTTAAATAACTTAGAATTTGCCTGCAAGACATATCTAAACTACATCTTGTACAACTATATAGCCTTAGATTGTATTTGTTAAGGGAGAATCCACGTGAATTAAATATCGAAATATAGATCCACATATGAGGACTTGATTACTCATCTTAATAATGGTGTCATTTTATGATGAAATTTCAAATTTTAATATCGTATAAAATTTCATTAAACCCCAATAAGCAATTTGATCCAACTAAAACCCAAAAAATGAACACACGAATTTCAAAATTGATCTGCTAAAACGAGCCATTATCTTGTGAGATATGTTAACTGATAATTTTAACATTGATTAAACATCGAAATATAGACCAATATATAAAGACTTGAACTACTTAGTTTAACAAAATTAATAGATGAAACCTCAAATCTTAATAGTATTTATAGCCTTATTATTTTCACCCTAGGATGACCACCATGCCTGAGGTGGAGCTTTGGTCTGGTACAAGGGATTTTTCATTTGGCACCAGAAAATGATATATTGACTGTAATAATTAAGTCTACCAACTATTGGACCTAGAATATAATTTTTACTAATTAAAATAGGATTCTATATATCTACCCCACAGATTGAACTTGAATTTTACTTTTCTAATTTTAGTTGGAACGAAGAATCACACGTTGGTTAGAACATAAAAACCACCCCTTTCGTCTCCCTTGACTTTCCTTTAATATTTGATCTATCTTAGGTTTGAGATGATCTTTGATTGTCTTAAGGTAAAATTAGAACATTTTTTGTAGTTTCATTCGATATTAATATTTGGGGAGTGTGGTTGGGAGTCTGGGGTTTATGAGATATTCTATGTGATCATGGACTAAATTTTTGTATAGTGAAATATCTCTATCTTTGAGAGTCCATTTATTTAAAATTTTCATGTAAATTTTCGTGTTAATTTGTTCCATATATATTTATACGTTATAGCTTCTAATAAATTAATTATCTGTAGGCAAATAGAAGAAATTGGTATCATTTTGAGTTTTATCAAGCTACAACCATACAAATAGATGAGCACGGAACAACTTGTTAGAATGTAACTAAAGGAAGTGAACCATCCAATAATATGTGTAAATTGAATTCTTAAAAAATTAACTTTAATACATAAATTATTAGACTTTAATAGCGATCGATTTGAAATAATTAAGAGCCTAGTTGATGTAAATTTTTTAAGGATAGAGTTCGTGAAAAATATTTTTTTGTTGTTGAAAAACGTATGGTTAAAGGAAATTTTATGAACATGTATATAAAATTATTTTATTGGGAGAACATGTTATTGAAAATGAATTTCAAAGAATTAACACAAACATGGCTAAATAGTCGAGACACCTTAGATACAGTTAGATATCTGTGTCCTTTCCTCTTGACTTCGACTAATAAAGTAAATTGTTTTGTATCGCTTTTCTTCCTCACTTTGGATACTGAAATTAAAGCAGTGAACTTACTGGTTGAATTCTATATGTTCAAAGAACCCGATGTGAGTTGCTAATAAACTCTTTAACAAATATTTTACAAACTCTTAACTTGAACACTTATTATTATTATTATTACTACTACAATAATGTTTTTATTTTAGTTAGTATATTAACTTTAAATTGTGTTTAAACAATTGTTCAAATGATATTTCTGGAATATGTTCATTTATTTTTATATTAAATTGCAATAATAATAATAATAAATAATAACAGTATACCTATCATGTTAAGCCTAACACGAACCATGACATGCCAATAACTTTTATTGTCTATCAATATTTTTTTTGTTCCAACCTATAGATATTTCAGCAAGAGGCATTCAAAAATATTTTTAGCACCCGCCATCACCATCCCCATCCCCATCCCCAAATAGGAGGGTATTTTTCTTCGCTATTCAACAATAGCCGCTAGTTGTCTGCCGTTGCTATAATCTATATCATTTTTTTATTTTTATTTTTGAGTTTAAGTATCTGATGAAATGTGCTTCTTATTCTTGGGTTTAATTTGATGATATTGAGATAATTTTAGTACCTATTTATTTGTTGTCATACTTATTTTCTTACTTAATGTTATATGTTAAACGTGTATATATCTAGAACTTAATGAGTTCTTTACTTATTTTCTTAGTTTTACTGTTTTTAAGCATCGTTTGTTGAGAATATAATTGTTCTTTGTCTCATTTTGCAAGAATATAGGAGTGAAAAGTAGTAGCGTAGGATTTTGTTGTTGCTTGAAAATTATCTAGTTACAAGTCTAATGAAGAACTAATCTTTTCTTTAATTGAGTTTTTAAATATCTCAATTTATGTTGATAAGCTTGTTGTGTTTATAGGTGTGAAGAATGTGTCAATTACTTTGTTGTGTTAAAGTAGATCAACCTGCTGTTGCGGTGAAGTAAACATTAAAAATGACTTGTAATATCATAATTTATTCAACTCGTCTTTATTTGGCATTTCCCCCTCCTAAATTGGCTTAGTATTATGCTTTCATTTTCATTGTTTTTTTTATTTCATAAATGGTCTTTTTTCCAATTTGACAGTTGGACCTATAAAAAATAATTTAGTTTCATGGTTATTAATGAGCCGAACCGAGCCGAGCCGAGCCGAGCCAAACCAAACCAACTTACGTGGTTATGGTACGATTATGATATGACAAAACAATTGGTGGTTTTGTGATGATTTTGGCGGAACTGACCCCGGACCAAACCGTTACCAACCCTACAATAGGGTCCCATAGGCTATAGTATCAGGTGGGGACTTTCTTATGGCCGACGTGTGTGGAGAGGAGTGAGTTGGATACATTTACGGAACGATATAGGATACCAAAAACCTTCAAAATGTTCGTCCCCCCTCTTGATGAGCGAGCTCGTTTTCCCATGGATGGTGTGTTGCCCTGAGCTAGTCAATTCAGAATGGTGGAATGAAACTGCCTTTATACCCTTTCTTTAGATATATACTTAAGTAGTATAACTTAGCTCCTAGCTAGTTAGTGCCCAATGCATGGAGCCAATTGGCAAGGGCCTTTCTTCTTTGGAAGAAGGTCACTCTTGGTGAGGAGATGTCTCCTCGTGTCTTTCAAACCTTTTTTCAGCCTCGAGCCTATGGTGGGGGGAGGATTGTAAAGGGTATACTGCATGAACCTATGAGGTCTGCATTCGTCTTTCATCTACGACACTTCGACTTCAAAAAAGAACTGAAGGTCGTCTTGTTCTGGGTGAAGGACGTTGGCAGACAGTGGATGGGGATGTGGTCTTAGAAATAATCGTGCCGACCCAGTATCATGAGTATAGTGAATCTATTTTGGTTAAGACAAGTCATTCATTGTTTCATTTTGTTAGATTCCATCACTAATTTGTGTTTTGTTGAGCTATAGTTTACCGTTTTGAGCTGAACAATCGGAGTGGACCATTGTTAAAGCCATCTACGAGCTTTCCTCTGAGAGGAGATACTTTAAAACGTGCTCGGCAAGCGAGCCCTTTTACCAAGGATAAGTAGTTAGCGCCTCTCTGTCCCTTGTTATAATTCAATGATTTTGACTGTGTTGACGCCTTGCACTTCCTCCTGTAAAACAACGTGACAACAAAGAATATGTCAAGGCAGATGTATTCTTCATGAGGCATCTGGGAGAGGCGAAGAAAAATAAACTACTTAGCTCCAGTTCCTCTATTTAAGAACCAAAACAACGAGTTGTCCTGTCTGTCGAAGATGAACCCACCCCTTTCCTCAGAGGAAAAGGTTGAGAATTTTGCGAGGAGGACCTAGAAGTGGAAGCCGGCCTTAGCAAAGAACACCGAGATCCTATTTTCCCATAGCACCAAACAACAATTGACGAATCACTAAGAAGGCCTATTAAGATTGAGTATGTTTCCTCCATAAAAATAGTGGAGGTGGAGGAGTTAGATGAGGATGAGTGGGGCTTTATCAAAAGAAAGAATGGGTAAAGAGGCCAGCAGAAGTGGTTCTTTTGAAGTGAAAGCCCAAAATTTCTTGGGAGGCAGGTCTGACTAGATCGTCCCTACAGTTTTGGAAATGGTTTTCGCCAAGGTCTAGGCGGCAGCGAGGGTATATCATAAAGTGTTAGACTAATAAATATTCATCCTATGTCGAGAACTGTGACTCGATTTATATGTTAGAGGCTGATCTCGCCTTGTAGGCTTCTTCTTGACAGCCCAAACGGATATGAGGAGGTTGTAGAGGCTAACTAAATAATTTTGTTAGGAAGCAGCCAATGAAGTGGAAATCTGTTGACTCTAAAAAGTATATCTCCAACGTGGTCAACAAATCATAAGGCCTCTTACGTACGTGCAAGCCGAATTGTTGCACACTTCGATAAACCATTAGCCACTTGTGGCTTTCTTTGGTAGGGGTGGAGTTTGCCATGCGTACTCCGACGGTCAAGTCAGCTAGGGGGATGAATATATGAGTGTGGAAGGGATTTAGACGTGAGCCTCCGATGTAAAAGGGGGTCGACTTTGGGAAATGACTGATGAAACAGTAAGATGGCAAAGTTATAAATTGAGAGGTGAGAGTTTCCATAGTGGAAGAAGAGGCACGTAACTTCATTAGTGCGACTGATGCCTCTTGTCGAAGACATCAATCAATCATAAGCATTAAATGCCAATACCATATTACTATCCAAAATGCAAAGCTTACAGCTTTGGACTTGGTCTGGTGGGTTTGAAGTGGCGATGGTAGCAGTGAATTGCCACATCAATCACATACCATAGATTGTTTGGGAGATCTAGTTCTGAATTCCCTTTACAACCTCGCTTTCCCCATGGCTCGATCCCTCCTCACGGGGTTAATATTGCTAGTGGGGCTAGTGGGCATATTGGCTTGTCCACCCTAAAGAGGTTCGGTCGGAAGAGCCTCAATATGCTTTGACGTGGTGTCGGGGCCCCATGATTGCTTGTCAGTAGGACATTTTGGAGGACCTTGTGGGCGAGGCATAACAAATACTATTGAAAAACGTAGTCCAATATATATTGTAATAAGAATAAGTGATGACTCCATAAGCATTTATCCTAAGAAAGTATTCCATTTTCTACATCCTGTGATAATTAGATTTGCATGCCCTCATGTATAGTGAGTGATTTGTTTTAGGAGTTATCCAGCAAATCTGCACAATAATTTTCGATTTTCAGAAACATCTGCAATCTTGTTCTATTTCTTTGAACATACAATGCACATATTGAATTTTTTCTTTACGGGAAAACTTTATTAACGTAAAGAACCTATGAAATTGCAACTAACCATTCTTTGTTCTTATTAAATAACTTAGAATTTGCCTGCAAGACATATCTAAAATACATTCTATACAACTATATAGCCTTAGGTTGTATTTGTTAAGGGAGAAATCCATGTGTATTAAATATCAAAATATAGACACACATATAAGGACATTTTAAGATGTAACTTCAAATTTTAGTATGGTATAAAATTTCATTAAACCCCAACGAGCAATTTGATCCGATTAAGACTCAAAAATGAACACATGAATTTCAAAATTGATATACTAAAACGAGCCATTATCTTGTGAGGTATGTTAATGGATAAATTCCACATTGATTAAATATCAAAATATAGATCAATATATAAAGATTGAACTACTTATTTTAACAAGGTTAATCCTTTAGATGAAATCTCAAATCTTCATAGTATTCGTAGCCTTATCATTTTCACCCTAGGATGACCACCATGTTTGGAGATTTGGTAGGGTGACAGGGCTAGAAACATAGAAAATAAACGGGCCACCTTAGCCCTTGATTTGAATTGATGATTTCCCGTGTTCCCAGCCCACTTTAGCATTAGTGTCATGTTTGAGGTGGAGCTTTGGTCTGGTAAAAGGGATTTTTCATTTGGCACCAGAAAATAATGGACTCTGCTACACTGCTAGAAGAAAAGCAACAGAAGCCTTGACGTACCCTCACATTTGGGAGTGGGTCCACTTCTTCCTTCCAATTATTTATTCATGCGGGCCTCGACATTGTGAGTATCTGTCAAATCCCATGTCAAAAAATTTCCAGCACTTCAGCATTTTCCGAAAATGAATTGTTGTTGACTGTAACAATTAAGTCTACCAACTATTGGACCTAGAATATAATTTTTACAAATTAAAAATAGGATTCTATATATATCTACCCAACAGATTGAACGTGAATTTTAGGTTTCTAATTTTCGCTGGAACGAAGAATCCCACGTTGATTAGAACTTAAAAACTACCCCTTTCGTCTCCCTAGACTTTCCTTTAATATTTTATCTATCTTAGGTTTGAGATGATCTTCGATTGTCTTAAGGTAAAATTTGAAGGATTTTTTTGTAGTTTCATTGATATTAATATTG
>NC_036243.1:12292095-12408589 GCF_002742605.1 Olea europaea var. sylvestris | reverse complement strand
TGGTTGTTGTGGGGGGGGGGGGGGGGGGGGGGGGGGGAGTTTGGGATTTATGAGATATTTTATATGATCATAGATAAAAAAAATTTGTATAGTGAAATATCTATATCTTTGACAGTTCATTAGTTTTCTTTAATTTAAAATTTTCACGTAAATCTTCGTGTTAATTTGTTCCATATATTTATATGTTATAGCTTCTAATAAATTAAGAGTGATGCTGTTCATAGTACGGAACAACTTGTTAGAATTTAACTAAAAGGAAGTGAACCATCCAATAATATGTGTACATTGAATTCTTAAAAATTTAACTTTAATACAAAGATTATTAGGCTTTAATAGCAATCGACTTTGAAATAATTAAGAGCCTAGTTGATGTAATTTTTTTAAGAATAGAGTTCGTGAAAAATATTTTTTTTGCTGTTGAAAAATGTATGGTTAAAGTAGGAAAATTTATGGACATGCATGTAAAATTATTTTATTAAGAGAACATGTAATTGAAAATTAATTTGAAAAAAATAAATTTTAAATAATTAATACCAAACATGGCTAAATAGTCGAGACACCTTAAAATACAGTTGGATATCAGTGTCCCCTTGACTTCGACTAATAAAGTGAATTGTTTTGTATCGCTTTTCTTCCTCACTTCGGATACTGAAATTGCTTTAATGAACTTACTGGTTGAATTCTATAGGTTCAAGGAATCCGATGTGAGTTGCTAATAAACTCTTAACAAATATTTTTACAAACTCATGAATGGACTTGAACTATATATATAATTGTTCCAATGATATTTCTGAAATATGTTCATCTATATTTATACCATTTTGCAATAATAATAATAATAATAATAATAATAATAATAATAATAATAATAACAGTACACCTATCGTGTTAAGCGTAACGCGAACCATGACATGCCAATAATTTTTATTGTGTATCAATATTTCTTTGTTCCAAGCAGAAGATAGTTCGACATGAGGTATTCAAAAATTTGACAATGTCTAGCTCGTTGATATGTATCGGATATATTTTTCTTTAGAAAAAATGATGAATGGACAAACTTATCCCACCTTGAAGTTGCTTGCATCAAGGGGTATTTGAGGTCATTCCTAGATCGACCGACCGACCGACAGGCAAAGGAGTGGTCCCATCTAGTCATTCACAAGCCATCCATGAAAATGAAAAACATTCTAAATCTACACCACATAATCACTTGTAACCCTTGCAATCACCAACTCGTAGACACTATGCTTTGATAATGCATTAAATACACTTCGAGATATTTAGTATGACAAATTGAATAACATAATAAAGAATTCAAAAAATGGTTGTTAAAATTTTATCCGTGATTCTATTTTAAAGTATTCTTCGATGGCTTATGATGTCATTCAAAACCTTACGAACCCAGTTTCTTCAAATTTAAAACTATTTAGAATAATACTTCTCGAATAGGGGATTTTGACAAGGGTGAAGGTGACAGGATGAGGTGGTAGTTAGGGATGGTAAATTGGCTCACTCATGGTTCGGCTTAGAAAAAGCTCCAGCTAGCCTGACTCGAGGCTCGGACCGAGCCCAAGCCGACCCGTGTGGCTTGCAGGTTGGCGAAAAAAAAAAGTAGCCTGCTACCTTCGTTTTAAAGACAGCAGCCAACCGCCTTTATGGGGGGAAAAAAAAAAAATAAACCAAGCCGAAAGCTCGGGTCAAGCCTCATTTTTTTGGCCGAGCTTTTGTTTGGCTCGGTTCGAGCCAAAAAAAGCTCGAGTTGAGCCTGAGCCTTAAGTTTCGGCTTGCGAACCTGTTCAGCTCGTTGACATCCCTAGTGATAACACCTCATTTTGTGTGTTTCTTTCATTTTTTTTTTTTTTTAATTATCAAATCATGTATTGACTCATGTTTTCCCTACTTTTGAATTGGTCATTGAGTGTTTCGCTGTAATAAATCTGACATCTCTGAAACTTACCAACCTTGTTCTCTCAAATTTAATTCTATTATACAAATAATCTGACATTTCTACCTGTAATCAAGAGAATGTAGGGCTGATGAGGTTGATGAAATCTTAATCCTTAAAATTAATGATGGCCCTCAACAAAAAAAGCTATCTTTTGAGAATGCACCACTTACAACACTGGTATATTCAAATTGCAACCAGTATATACTTTAATAGGATAGGAATCCCAATATTTGACACAAGGAAAATTTAGTTCCTTAACCTCTCCAACAAAGCAAAAACATCCCCACATTTCATTTTCCGGTAGAAGCGGAACGCAAGTCTGCAAAGAAGCAATCTCCTCATGCCAATTGACGGTCTTTTGGACGTGGTTCATCTAGAAGATCCAGGCTGCCAAAAATGATGTTATGATGCGATTGCTCTATTCGGACAGATGAAGACCCAAATGCACCTATTGTCGAAGGGGGACCCTAATTTAAAAACAAAAAATACAATATTGTATTTATTTAGACGTAACGTTGAGATATTGCAAAGGCGTCCCCACATTAAGCGCATGCAAATAAATCTAGTTTCTCCAAAATAATCATTCGAAGGAATGAGTAAAGTGGCACGCTGAGGTAAAAGGCTGGCCTGCCATATGCCTTATATATATTTCCCCTTGACTTACAAACAAGAAAAGAACATTATTTTTGGGTCGCCTGCCTGCCTGCACTACTCACTTCTCTTCTATTTTAATCTTATTTCTCTTCACTGTTTGCATCATTATATTCCACTTGTCTCTCTCTCTCTCTCTGTAAAACCAGTTTTCTTCGTCAACTATAAAACCCAACTCTTTCTTTCTCGAGTATATGCACAGAATTTAGTTTCTACTATTGAAAATGGAGAGAAAATGTAATGAGAATGAAATGAAAGGAGAGGGTGAAGGAGAAGAAGAAGAAGAAGAAGCATTGTCATTGTGTGATCTTCCAATCAATGAAGAGAATCAATCAAAAAAAGAAGAGGTTCCAATTCCAAGAACCAATGAAATACAAGAAGACTTTGATTTTTGCTCTTTTTCGAAAGAATCTGAAATGTGCGCAGCTGATGAAGTTTTCTATCAAGGCCAAATTCTTCCACTGCGTAATTCAATTAGCTCAGAGAAAGGCTTAAATGGATATCGAAGCGATAGCCGGAGCATTTCGAGGTGTGCATCAATGGATCATTGTTATTCAGTTGGGTTCACGAGTGTCAGCAGTAGAAGTAGCAGCATCAGAAGCCACCAATCTTCAAGCAGTGGCAGTTCTAGCAGCATTAAATCAATTAACATCCCTAGAGTTCTAAATCAATTCCATTCCCACCCAAGTCCAACACCGCAGCTTCGTTTATCAAGCATTAAGCAAGGAAATCTTCGTAATTCCAACAGGAAATCGTCACTTTGGAGCATTTTCCATGTGGGATTAGTCACCCCACCAGAAATCGCATTGGAAGATCTCAAAATGCGACGCGAGAATAACAACAATAACAAGAACTTCGGCAGTCGAAACAGCACTAGTAGCAACAGTAGTGACTTTAGCAACGTTAGTAACAACAAAAAGAAGTCCAGATTCTTTGACAGAAATGGTGTTCTATTTGGTGGCTGCAAATGTTCAGCAAATGCAATAGAAACAGTTTCTCCTAGGGTCGTGTTCATCAAGAGAAGTGCCAGTGAAAACGAAGCACACGAACTTCAACTCCAAGAGAATAACGTTCGAACGATGAATTCGACGAAGAATCAGCATCATCAGCAGCGGACAAGAAAACAAGCATTGTCACGTCATCGAACGTTTGAATGGTTAAAGCAGCTTTCTCTTGAAAGTACGACAGATGAAGCGTTGCTTCCAATGTAGTCTTACACATGCTTGCCCTTTTTTGTTCTGCAATTGTTACTTTTTTTTATGCTTATGTTAATTAACTACTTTCGGTAATGTAGTAAAGACTCTCTGTAATCTAGATGATAAATTATTAACTATATGATGAATTTAAGAGTGATTTAAATGAGTGGACATGGATAGGTATGATAGGTGGAGTAGTGTCTTTCATGATTAAAGTGTGATGTTGTCACCTTTAATTGTATGGTGTGAAAATGGCATTTCATTACTGTCGAGAAGCACGAGAAAGAGAGAGAGAATTAGAAAAAGGTTGATGAACATATTGATTGCAGGTAGTTTACAGTAAAAGTTAATAGTGCACATCAATTGATATTCAACTACTGTAATACCTTCTGATTACAATCAGAAAAATTGTCTTCTGTGGTCCAATTTTTTTAATACTTATCTTTTTATCTTTATTGATGATTTAGAAGGTTGTCTGGTTCTTTAATTGATTTGTTAAAGGTAAACATGGCCCAAAAGCATTGTCCATTCCAGAAAAATCGAGCAAAGATTCTACCAAATTAATGTCTATCCTTGTGTATGTGAAATCAAATTTTCTTGTCAACTGTACAGAAAAAGTAAAAATGCGGATATGACAATGAGTTTGTTCTTGGAAGGAAGCTCGGAGTGAAAAGGACATCAGAATTCACAATGTTAAAACAGGAATCATAGTAGTTAACAGTACAAGAAAACTGATACAAAGTCTGCTCATTTAATCTATATGGTATCCTATGCAATTCAAAAAGGTTGAACTCCAACCTTAAGGATTTCCCATCGCCCCGCCCTTGGAGCATCGTGAGAGAGGTTAATCGAGGAATGTGTCCCAGCAGGCCTGGGAGCAAGAGCTGCCTATACACTGAGATCCACAAAGAGTCTCAATTCATGTTTCAGGAATCGAACCCTCACACTGCGACGGTCAGCAAGACTGAGTATACCTCACCCTTATCCTTTACACCACTGAGATATGCCCTCCGAGGCATATCCTATGCAATTCAAATAGTATATATTATTGTTTCTCCTTAAGTTCAAAACCTTAAAATACT
This sequence comes from Olea europaea var. sylvestris, assembly GCF_002742605.1. NCBI lineage: Eukaryota > Viridiplantae > Streptophyta > Magnoliopsida > Lamiales > Oleaceae > Olea > Olea europaea. Next base: position 12,403,712 of record NC_036243.1, on the reverse strand, counting down.
TAATTAACGCATAGTCTTAGTCTTGATCATCATAATCAAGTCTAAATCATCAAACATTAGTGACTGGCGACTTCTTTCTCTGAAAACTTGTACAAGCCTTAACGTGAATTGGTTAGTTACCAGTATCTTTACAAGCTACAAACTAAATCATTTATTTACTCTTGTGTACATGATACACAGATAACTTAAAAGAGTATGGAAATACTGGAAACTTTGTTGAATTAAAAGTTTGAAACTAAAAGAAGATGAAGATTTACAGAGACAATAAACCAAGGTTTATTTGACCTAAAAGTAATTTTTGAAGAAAATAATACATAATTTTGGAATGATGAATAATCAAAACATATTCTTAATTACTCTACTTGTTCCTCAGTTAAGCTCATCATTATTTCCTAGTATGGATGTAGAGTGTTAGTACAAGTTGAAAGTTTTTAATCCTAATATAGTGGGCACCTTCGTCTATGAAATGATATGAAAAATTGTAGAGAAATTTCTAATTTACAGTCTAGAACTAGTTTTAAGAGATTGGGAAGTTTTGGACCAACATTCATTATTCATTTCCTAGACTAATGTACAAATATTGAAAACTATGCTTGTAGATGGGATTTGATCAATTTCATATTATTTGGGATAAATAAAGATAAGTAGAGAATTTTTGGAAGATAAATGAGAAAGTAAGGCACTTTTGCAAATTTTGAGAAAGTTTTTGGATTGGGTTGTACTTTTTGAAAAGTTGGAAAATGATAATTCATAGACTGTTGTTTGGAATTTACTAATGATCTTCGAGCACGAAGAATCTGATTTTTGACTTACTTTAATTTCTGAATAATACTACTTATTTCCATTAAAGATATCACCACCAAATGTAAAATGTGATGAGATACCAAATGATAAGACCAATCAAATGTATGACATGATTCTCACCTATTGGTCTCACCATTTCATATCACGTCGTATGATGATCATCTCAAATCAAAGTAAATTGTATTACTTTTGGCTTTATTATTATTATTATTATTATTTTTTTTTTTTATGTGAAAAGATACAATTAGAATTTCGTAAAACTCAGCTGAGCTTGAACCATTTAGACTTGGGTTCGACCTACATAAAAAGTATGGCCAATATAATAGAAAACCAAAGAATTTTTTTTTTCATAGAGTTGAATAATGAAATAGAAAAAGGAAAGACAAACTTTGATCCTCGTGATGTTTTAGAGGAGCAATTGGTATTTAAGTTGATTATGGCAGTCAGAAAGTTAAGATCATATTTTCAATCTCATACGATGCAAGTCGTGATTGATCAGCCCATCAAGAAAATTTTGCACGGACCAAAATTTTCAAAAAACTGTTAAAATAGGTAATCGAGTTGAGCGAGTCTGATATTGAATTTAAGCTAAGGATGGCTGCAAAGGCACAACTCTAGTCGATTTTATTGCCAAATTTACAACCTTGCCTAATCAGCCCACAGGACAGGAGGAAGGTTGAAAGATTTTTGTAGATAGGTCATCGCATGGTGAAGGATTTGGAGTAAGCATTATTATAATAGGATCATAATCTGAAAAGTTGGAGTATTCATTGCGTTTCGAATATTTAGTCACAAATAATGATGCTGAATATGAGATAGTGATCATGGGCCTAACTGAGGGTAACATCAATCAAAATTTACGACGACTTTCAGTTGATAGTTGAGCATGTAACTGTAGGGATGACAACATGACATGTATGGGATAGGTCGTCCATTTTCGTTCTATGTTCCATTGGGTATTTTTGTTACTTTGTCCCATCCCCATACCTAGTTAAAGTGGGATGAGGAGAGTTCGGGATGGAATTGGGTTAGGGTGGGCAGGGCGAGGCTCCTGTCCCATTTATCGTCCACGTTTATTTTTATTTTTATTTTTATTTTTTTGTTTTTTGCTTTTATTTTTTTATATCTTTAATTAGTAAATATTATTACTTTTTTTCCGATTTGTCAAGAACAACTTATGTTCTTTTCAAAATTGATGATAAAATTTTTTTTTTTCTATAAAAAATTTAAATTTTAAATTAACTTTAAATAGCACAGGTAGTGGGGGGAAGACCATGTTTTCCATACTCGCCCCATACCTGTTTCAAGAAAATGACCCACGTCTTATTTACCATATTTGGTCGGTAATTCTCGTCTCATTCAAGATGGAGCTTGCGAGTTTTGGGTTGAGCACGTTTTTTTACTATCCTTGTGACGAAGTAAATAATGAGAAACTGGATCACTTCCGGTGTGAGGTCCCTTCACCCTTTCTTCGTGGTGCATTTGGATATTCAAACGTCTTAACTCGTTTAACCGTTTCTTCTTTCTCTCTACGCTATGTCAAAAATCTGTCATAGCCTAGATAGATGCTTCAGCTGCCATCCGCTCCTTGGTCAGGGCGATAGAGGCCACCATTTTTTTAGCCCCCTATGCGTTCATGTTTTTAGCAAGCTCTGAAGAGGCCTTGCATGTCTCTATGGCGTCATCCTGTGCATGGGCTAATGAGGAGTTCTGACTATCATTCTCCCTTTCCTGCTTGCCAACTCGGGACTCCAACTCCTTAATGCGAGCTTCTGAAGCATCAAGATATTTCTTCAAGGTTGAAATTTTCTTCTTGAAGTTGCTCGCTTCCTTACTTTTATCTTCGTTAAAAGTATTTAATTTTGTAACTAGAAGGTGACTCTCTCTAACAAGTGAATCTTGCATTGTCAAAACCTTGTAAGCAAAAAGTAAAGTAAAATAAAATCATTAGACAAACTCGAAGGTTTAAACATAATAGTATAAACATAATAAAATTACTCTCGGGCTCGAGCTCAGGTAATGAGCTCAACACTTCCGCCAAGTCAAAATCTTTACCTATATACATACAACAAAATTTATTAGACATGATACGTGCAAGTTCAAAAGTAACGGTAATAGAAGAAAGCTGACTGATGGGTCGATGGATCCCCAACATCAATATGTTCTTCACAATTAATGTTTTAGATAAGACGGGTACGAAAGGCGATAGTTGGGTCAATTGTCATATTTGGTCTTCTAAAAGGAGAATTTATCTCTATATGATTATTTCTAATGAGTATTAAATGAAAATTGGCCTTTACTAGGTCAAACAAAAAATAATTGAGACTTCCATTAACCATACTTATTAAAAATGGTCGGTCCGGATCAGGAACCGTCGAACCAGATCCTGGTCCAGTCCGAGTGATTCAAATGATCAAGTAAGCATATGAATCGGTCAAAAAACCGATTAAACCACTAACCCACAGTCCGAATCGTACGGTTTTAAATGAAGCTGGATTCAGTTCAATGCGTGAACCGGATGATTACTAAATTGAAGCAAAATTTTATGGTTAAGTTTGCTAGAGCTTTGATTCAAACCCTGGCAACAAAGGAGGTATTTTACCACCATGACCATTATGGCAACTGATTGTTCTTAGCCATTTAATGTGATCAAAATATATATATTAGATTTCGGAAAACGGTTCCTTTTTATTCCAAAAATATAATATAATCAAAATTAAAGTCTAACAATAACCCACCGATTGAACCATTGACTCATAGACCCGATAATTTTTTCGAATCGACCACCAAGTTGGGTCTAATAACTATGCCATTAACTATTGGAATTCCTATACTTAGGAAAACATAGTGGAACCCTAGTGGTGAAGTAGAAAAAGTTGTTGCATAAGAGTAAGATGAAATTTGTTGCAGATTGAGAATAAGAAATGATGGAGAGGAAACTTCAAACCCCCATTCATTCAATCTTTGTTCATAGCAATCTAGCGAGAATTAGACATAGAAATCTCTTCTTTAGACTTAGGGGCTTTATATATGTCAACACAAGTATATCTATTAAGAAATCTACTCAGTTTGGCTGAAGAATTATAAGACCTAGGTCCCTTTAGAATGTCAAGGACCACTACCTTACTCGTCGGATCCAGCTTAATTTCAAAAATTTGAATGGGAGATTTAAAGGAATCAATGTGGGTTTTTTAAGAGAACGTAAATAAAAAAACATTGGAATCGTTGAAATATGTTAGACAGTAACCTCGAGAAGGTTGATTGATTATCCTTGTTGATGATTGACTAATTGGGTTGTGACCAGAGGGGCTAGTCAATCGGCCAGTTCCTTGGTCATTGACTAGGCCATTTTCGAGCCCACTCGAAAATAGCCGGTCGACTGTCTCCTACTCCCATCTCCACTATTATTTTCACCCTCACTCGATATGTAAGAAGCAGATTTTAAAATTTATTGGCTAGAAAAATATGAAAATACTACTTTATAAATGGAGATGGAATGGGACAATGCTAAAAATGAAAGAGATTTCACTAAAATAAGAGTGGAGAAAGAAATTACCTTAAGGGTGAAGAAGATGAATGAGATGCTTAGTGTCACACCCCACTTATATAGTTAACCATACACTCACCTATATAGAAATAAAAATTTGACAATATAAATAAATTAATATATATATTCAAAGATAAAATGAAATAAGCATCTTCATAATAAGGTTACTGTATATCCTTACCTAATCACCTATGATGTTCATATAGCATAATAAAACAAAATATTATATAACCAAATTTCAACATATTTACATTGAGGATACAAATGTATCTATCATATAATTTCAAAAGTTATACAAGTACCATATAGGATTCCTAAAATATAATACAATAGATTGTAAGATCAAAACTATAACCCATAAGATACCCTTACAGGTCGTCATCCATGTACATCAAATTTCTAAATCCCGTTAGAGTTTCACAACTAGTCATGTTCTCTATGAAGTTTCATGCTCACATTCAATGCAAGAACTACATAAACTAATTTTCAATAAGTAAAAATCATGCATGCTATGAGTATAGGTAATATAAATATATACTGCCATGTCATTTCTTTAAAACTTCATATTAAAATGCATCATATTTAAATATTCATCAAAATTAACTCTAAATAGTTTCATTTGATTTTTTTTCATTTCACTACCTACTATACACCGTATAGAGCTTTGTGTAATATAAATATCAATAATCTAATGGTCAATGTGATATCGACATAGTCGAGTGGACCATTCTCTTGTAACCACTACAAGTACATCCCCTAACTATGATCACCCACGAAATATCTCACCCACATTGTCAATAATAATAATATCACAAAGGCACAGTCAAGTGACCTACCCTCTCATGATCACCAAAGGTACATCTCTTATCTAATCTTAGGATCACTCGAGAAGTCTCACCCGTGATGCCTGTTCATGAAATAATTCTTTCAATTTAAAACTACCGCAAGTGTACGGATCGTAACAAGTAATAAAGTGGATTTTTAAAAGTCCGAATATCGTCCCTCAGAGATTGAGTAGTTCAATTCTACATAATCTATCCTTAACCGAATCTAATTGAGTAAAAATGTGGTCCAAATGCAAAAAGCCCTAATTTCAATTAAAAACCCTAATTTCTATTGAAAACCCTAATTTCTCAATTAGAAGCCCTAATTTCTGAATTTCTCTAATTAAACGACTCAGACACTCAAGTAAATGAAAATATGCAAATTCAAAAGATAATTTATGGAAATGAATCAAACTAAAGTCACTAGGATCACGAATCTCCAATTGAAGTTATGAAAACCCTAATTTCATAAAATTAATGACCCGATGGAAATTTGCCAATTCAATGTTCCTAATTCTATCCAATATATTCTCTTGATGCATATTAGACCTATTCTTGCACACCACCATCCTATATCTCTATGGATGATGTAAATATACAAGAATGCATGTGATTTTGTGAACAATTAAAGAATTGCATGAAGTATAGGGGTATATCTCTATCCCCTATCTGACCCTATGTTAATTTACACCTTATCGAACCTATTCCACTTCTCTCGAATGTAAAAAATAAGTCCTCAACACTCACACAATCATTGGCCACTAATTGCGGAAGAAAATTAATGCATATAAACCAATCAAATTATCCAAACGAGTCTTTATATTAAATTCATGAAATATGGAATTAAAATAACAAACAATGGTTCATCGATCACCTAGTGAATTGAAAACCTAGCCTAGAGTATTCATAATTACAGAAAAAACGAAATTAATAAATAGAAAGAATAGCACCCGTATGAAATTTTTTTGAAATTTTGAATAAAGCCTTGAAAACCCGCTTGAATTCTTGTGGAATCGGTTTCAAGATCGTGTTTCTTGCTTCCAAAAGTTATATTTTTCTTCTCCCTGAATGTTCTACCCTATTTCTGATGAATTTTGACTTTTATATCATGTCCTCACGGAGCCCCAAAATAGTTTCAATTAAAAACGCAACTTCAGAATTTTCTATGATTTTTAAAGCCATGCGGCCGCATGGTGTTAAACCATGCAACCGCATGGTTCAAATGATCTGCTTCAATAAAATCCCTGAATCCTTATGTGCGGCCGCATGGTTGTAACTTTACAACCTTGCTGTTTTGGTCCCTGAACTCCGTTTTCTCTTTTCTTGATCTCTTTTCTTTCTTTCCTTTGTTCCATTATCAAATATTGACTCCTAATTAATGTTTGGGTCAATCAATTCCTTGATCACTTGCTCGGCTCATCTTTTGGTTAATTGCAATTTAGTCCTTCATCTTTCACTTTTCTTCAATTCAATCCAATGTTACTTCTTTCTTCCTCCGATCGTCTTGTATCGTCCTCAATCTCATACTTGGCATATTTTCATTCTCGTTCTGCACTTTAGCTCAACTTTCCAATATTTGCACCTTTGGTCCCTGAACTATCGCTTTGTTCCGTTTTGATCCTTTTTCGGCTCTTTTCTTCTGAATTCCATCTTTTCCATAGAAACACCTACATTGTATGAATTTAACGAGATTAAGTCACAATTCAACTACTTTGTCCATGTTTAAGTCATGTTTGTGAGCTAAATAAGTGTGTAAAAACACACTTATCAATGCCTAAACATATCACATAAGCATATCTCATATGCCTTGGTACCCTAGTAGTGATTGATAAGACATTTTATAATGTAAATTCATTTTTACAATCATGTCATACAAGCTAAATTTTTAACGATGGACATGCATGCATGTGCAAATGCTCATGAATGGCATGTTCAATCAATATATTACGGAGCCACATGCTCAATCATTGTAACCATCATATGGTATGACATGATCTCCTTATCAAGGTTATATAAATTTTACAACAATACTCTATAGAGAAGATTTCACGAATACTATTTCTTACATTGTAGTTGTAAATGAATTTTTACTTATGTTTTGCCTTTTTGTGTGATCTTTCTATGAGTGTAGGTTAAGTCTCTTTTTCACTTAACGTCAGAAGACAACCTATATTACCATCTAATATTAAACACGATCCTCAATTCGATAACTTTAACACACACACACACACACAAACCCTTACTATGAACATTAATAACAAAAGGTTTTAGTCAACTTTATCTCTTCAAGTTACCGATTATATTCTGAAACAATCTCATAAATCCCAGTACTTTCTAAGTCTAATTATGGACGTTAGCGAACCTAATTTTTTCTAATGACCTTACACTTACGAAAATTATTTTCCAAGCCTTAGAGATGATTAATGAAAATGTAAAGGATGGAACTATGCAATTTATTGAATTGGACAGAATCTGTTTTTTAAGTTTTGTCTAATTTCATCCATCTTTTCGCACACTTAATCACATCCATTCATTCCCAAACTTTTACCACACTTATGCAACATATATGTGTGGGTAAATGTGTTATTAAGTTACCACAAGTAGGGGACTTTCAATCTGAAAATCAACCTCTTCTACCAACACTAAATCAAAAATTTCATCATGGCTGTTCTGAGTTTTACTTGGATTAACATAACACAACTCAATCTAATTTATTAAAGATCATATATATATACTTCTAACTCATATATAAAAATATTCATATTAATAAATATAAGTTATAGTCGATGGATTATTTAAAATCAAAGGTTAACTCATTAAAATTTAGCAACTATCAAATCTTTATCCATGTTGATTTCCTTCAAGTTCTTGTAATCAATTACCTCTCTTTTGCCACCATAAATTCACCAACAACATCCAACATAATCTCAAGCAAGGTAAGAGGTTCAAGAGGTTATAAAACCCTCAAAAATAACATACCTCAAAATAGTGAACTAGCTCAACTACCTAATACTTTCAATTCCAGCTTCTTGTTTTCATTTCTCTTTGGCTCTTTTGCTATCTTTTTCACTTGGAAACAATTGAAGATGAGTTGAAGGAGTTAATCTCTTATTTAGAGGTAAATAAGAGGTCTTTAAGGTATTGAAGTCATGATCAAAGCTTAGGAGTGAAGAAAGTAGCCTAAGCATGAGGTGTTTTCGTAGTAAAAATCTGATTTTATAGCCATCCTTGCAGTAGAAAATCAAGTTTCTTTAACCTATTTAATTGTGTCTTAAACCTAATATAATTGCCATAGGATCCGAAAATAATTTATAGAGTTAATTCCTTAACCGTTCATTCGATTCCTTACCCGATTGGCGCACAATTCTCAACCAACTTCAACAATTTGCACCTCAATATTTATAACGTCACATGAATCTTATATTATTGTATTGTGATCAGGCCACTTCATGTCTCATATCCCAAATATGTTAAAGACTTAATTAAGGTTTAGAGTAAACATGATTAGCTAAATTAAAAGCGAGTAACTTTACCGATGATGATTCCAACACTTTCAAGATTACAATCGTTTAACACATCAATATCCAACATCTAGATTAATCTAAATTTCTACCACAGCTCAATGTAAGATTCACCACCTTGGTTGGGGGTCTAAGGCTAACATCATATAGAAATCTTAAAACCTCAATGATCCAATGCACCATAATTAGATAAAACAATTTCAAACTATTGATGCAAAGACAATGACAATGTAAATAGCAAGTAATGCATGAATCATATTGGTTAAGTGTGTAAAGTAAAGTTGAGGGTATTACACTTGGGGTTTGTAAGGAAAAAAGAGGTTAGCAAATGAGACTCCCCTTCCCTTTTTATAGATGATTTTTTTGGGAAATTTTTTTTCCCAAAAGATAACCCACTCATGGTTTTCCAAATTCCCAATGTAATCGAGCATATAACTCTTTGTCATTTGGCATATTAGACCCATTTATGCATCGCCAAATGTTAATACGTGATGGAAGATTAAAGAAAGAAGAAGAAATTATCTATAATTTCTCTAAGAACATAGAGGAATGAAGATGCTACCTCTTAACAATAACTATCAACAAGAGGTAGAAAGGGCTAGTGATTCAAATGGTATGAGCAGTGAGCACGATGGCCAGGAAAATGAAGATGACCTATCGATTACCAAGATGTTCGACCGATTATCGTAATGAACAGTCGACTACCTTCAAAGGAGTAGTTTTCCCACCCGGGATCTACTTTACCATATTTCGAATTCAATGGTTTTAATAAACACTTGGTGTTACCTCTAGCAATAGGTATTCTCTCATGTCTTTCTTCGTTTGTGGTTCGGTATTCTGGTGGTCTAGGCATAGAGGAAAAACACCAATACATTTCGAACTTGTGCAATGATCTATTAAGGGAATATAATCCCACATCGGTAAAATACCGAAATAGTGACTAATATATAAAGGATTGGAACACTCCTCTTAATAAGGTTGACCTTATTAAGATGGACCCCAAGTCTTAACATGGTATCAGAGCTCATTAAGCTCCAACGAGCGATTCGATCCGATTAAGTCTCTAAAAATGAGCATACGGATTTAAAGATTGGTCTGCTCAAACGAGCCACCATCTTGCGGGGGCATGTTAAGGGCATATAATCCCACATCGGTAAAATACCGAAATAGTGACTAATATATAAAGGATTGGGACACTCCTCTTAATAAGGTTGACCTTATTAAGATGGATCCCAAATCTTAACACTAATATATAAAGGATTGGGACACTCCTCTTAATAAGGTTGACCTTATTAAGATGGACCTCAAATCTTAACATGATCAACTTACCATTGTGTGGTTGACTGCTAGGAAGCTCGTTCTACTACTCTATTCCCCAATCGTCTAGGCATTCTTTTCATGGATTGAAAATCGCATAACAATTACATCTGGTGTCCTTAACCACCTATTGAAGGAAAGATAACTACTACTATACACGTGGGTGTAAGATTGCTTAGCGGTTATATCACAGTAAACACCAATAAATTCTCGAAGGCTTAATGGTATGAGGGGAACTTTTTAACAATATCTTTTCTAGCTTTCTGTTTTAACCTACTAAAAATCATTTATTTTCCACTTAAACCTAATAACTAATTGTCACATTGGAGGTACAACAAGAGAAATAGCTCTAACCTTTTCTTGCAGGTATTTCGCTATTCATCGTAGCAGCAAAACCACCTTGCTCAATCAATCAAGGAAGTCGAAAAGTTATTTCATTGATTTCACTCATGAGAACAAAATTTTACGTTTTTTCTTTGGGACATATTATTTCAATTATGTAGTACTTGTACGCATTATACCAGAATTAGATTATGTAATCTCTCAATTACCTTGAAGCTTTGGTAATAAAGCTAAGAATTTACACAGATTGTACCAAAGATTTTCAAGATCTGAGGTGAACTTTAGAAGTTTGCTCCCCCAAATCATAGTTTGCATTGATTTTTTATTTTATTTTTTTGTTCATCAGAGTTTTACGAAGCTAAATCTATTAAGTTAAAACTCAACAAAAGGACAAATAAAATGTAATATTCAAAATATTTATGTTAAAATCAAATAATAAGGCACAAAAATACTTTAAGTTTAGGCGTGAGACGACTACCTCACCTGCTTTTCTTCACGTCCGACTATGCATAGGTTTCAAATCCCCTTTAATATAAAATAATAAGATGCACATGCAAGCCACGTGACACGGTATGGTTGATTATGTAATAGTATAGGCATACAAAAAATGTTTTTGTGCTATTATTAGAAGACATTTCATATACTAAGATAAAGTATAAAATAATACTATAATGAGTAAACAAAAGGTGATTTATACATTTTAAAAGCTTTATTTCATACATGATCTAGGATTACAAGGATAGGAGAAGAAATGAATTCCTTGGTCTATACATACATATGTGTGTGTCTATATGTATACATAAATGTGTGTATATATATGTATACATATATGTACATGTATACATGCCAAAAACAAGGGACCTACTTCTCATCCTAGAAGTTTGCAGGTATGAAAGAGTCCTCTCTCTGTCTCTCTCTCCGAATTTCTTCTTAATCAAGAATTCCTCAACTAGATAAATTTTATATATATATATATATATATATACACACACACACACACACACACACACAAACACAAGAATTCCTCAACTATATATATATTCTCTTTTAGTATTATTTTATATCTTTTGGCTTAAAGAAGGATACAAAGAATGCACATCATTACGTTATCGTTCTTGGAAACATAAGAATGACATTCACTACACAATGCATTCTCTTTTAGTATGATTAGGGTCTAGGATTGTGAGAACTGTCTTCAGGAATTCCATCTCTATTTTTCCCATAAGATCAGCTCCAACATCAGCTGCTTTAGCATATATTACACCACCCAATTGAAAACTAATGTGACAACATAATGAATCTTGCATTCTCTCTTTTAAGAGATTAATAGTATACATTTGGAAAAGAAAATGCATCTTACACACACAATCATAAACCACAAATTTGGGAATAAATCCCTCGAGGCCTTAAAAGAAACGGAAAAATTCACACATCTTCTTTCTTTTATCACTTAGGAGCCGTGTGAGATGAAAGTCTCATGCACGACTTAATGCATAACTGACAAATTGTATTCAGACCATTTACCAAGCAAATTTAGTTTGCATATTACTTAATAATCAACAAAAAAGAGCAAAATAACACCAATGGAAATCATTAAAAATGATAATGTACCTCTTGATGATCAGATGTTCAGTTTTTCGGGCTAATAGGATTTTCTTAGGAACATTCCTACATTTTAAATCCAAAAATAATGAGTAAAAAAAAATCCCGCGTTTGTATTAATAAAATCTTCCTGTAAAATTTGTAGAAATGAATATTAACCAAATACTAGTTTTTTTTGTCCAACGTGTGATTTACCAAAAATGGCTGCAACAAATGCTCCAAGTCCAATCTGCTCATGATCTCATGACTGGATAGAAAAGAAAATACAAACCTATCAAAATCAATACTAAAGGAATTTAGCTCAATATAATCACTTGATGAGTATCAATCAAATCCTTAATTCTAGCAAAAACTAATTACATCTGTACAAAACATAATTAAAACAACACAAACAAAAAATTCACAACTTCAGTAGGAGGGGTAGGTGGTAATGGGGAACGAATGTCCATTTTGAACCTTCAATCGTGTCGATAGTGGAACCTATCTGTTTGTACACGAGCTTTCCATTTTCAAACGACAACTTCATATGATTCTCTCTCTTTTTGTTAGAGAGAATGATAATATAATTTCATGAGAATGCTATCTAATATGCTATAATTAGTTCAATACTTTACTTGAAAATATAAATCCACGATCATCATATAAATAAGTTAAAGCAAAGGCTATTAATTTGACAAAAGAATTCCTGGTCTACTTATGCTTCTGATAAATAGAACTTGCAGTTGATACAGCCAATAAAATAAAAATCATAATTATAATCTATTTCCTTTTCACATCACTTTTTCTATCTCTGACCTTGAAACTACGTTAGTTCCTGCAAAAAAAAAAAAAATAATAATAGTAACAATAAGAGTGAACTTTATAGAATTGAGTGTCTGCTATTTTTGGGTTGACGTCAACTGGATTCTTTTGAAATTATTTTAACTTGAGATTTGAGAATAAAGGTAGCTTTGTTTCACCCATGTTCTTAACTTTTCTCGTTTGATGATACCTATTCACATTGTGTATGTTAGAAAATGGTATGAAATGGGTGAACTTTGGACCCCAAATTTCAATAGGACCCACATCTTAATTAATACGGGATCTAGCATATTCACGCTCTACTCCACAAGGTGATGAACATGGTATATTTATTTATCGAAAACCATTTAGAATTGAATGAAATATTTAATGTCAAAGTAACCCACTTGAAACTATGAATTAGTGAATAATTTGATTTGCCCAAACACTTATCCTACATAGGAAAATTATGAAACTTTGGTGTGGTTTATATGGTGCAAGTTTGGGAATTGGGTTTGGGCTCCAAGGGATATCAATAGTTTTTGGAAGGGGGGAGACCTATATCCTATCGGGTTCAGTCATAAGCCCGCGCGCGTCGTCGTCGCTGTCCGGCACGAGCCCGTGTCCGAGTCCGAGTCGATGCGGGTGCGTCCTTGCACTATATTAATTTTTTGGACAAAATTTATTTGAATTTTTGGACCAAATTGTATACAATCAAATTCTTGGACAAAATTTATTTGAATTTTTGGACCAAATTGTATACTATCAAATTTTTAGGTACTTAATAAAATTTATTTTTTTATTGACTTTTTTCGGGTAATTTTTTGGATGTTCTGTTAAAACAGACACTGTTAACCGATCAAACAGTCGACTGTTAACCTTCGACCGTTAACCAACTTAACAGACGCAGTATTGAACTAACATGTCTGTTGGAGTTTTGGAGGCTGTCTGAACAGTGACGACTGTTCTGAAGGGTGTTCGAATGGCCACGAACGAGTCTATAAATAGCCTGCCTCGCTGCCAGAAAGTTACATCATTTTCATTGTAAATTTTCTCTACTTTGAATCTCATTCTCCCTCTCGTTCTGATACTATTTTCGAAGTAAAAACACTTCGTTGCGTTCGTTGGAACTCCTGTAGATTGTTGTGCTACTTTCGTAGGAGACAAAATTTGTTCTATCCTGGGAAATGATTACTAGATACCTTTAGCACCATTGAAGGCAGTAAATTTGTTTTTAAGGAAATATTGTGAAATCGGTAATTTAAATTTCTATAATACTGTTGCGATAATTCTTTCGGATTGTTTGAAGGGGAAACTTATACTCCAGGATTAACAATCTTAAAATGAATTTTGCTTTTCTGGATCATTCTATTTCTACTCCTTCTTATTGATTATCTTCTGATTGTGTTTCAGAAATGGCAACTTCTGGTACTACACTCCCGAATACAACCAGAGAAAAAACTAGAGAAATTTAATGGGTCGAATTTTAAGCGTTGGCAACAGAAAATGCTTTTTTATCTGACAACATTAAGTTTGGAAAAATTTCTCAAAGAAGATGCGCTCTCATACACCAAGCAAGAAAGTGACGTTGAGAAATTGGCTGCGGTTGATGCATGGAAGCATTCCGATTTCTTGTGCAGAAATTATGTACTCAACGGACTGGATAACACATTATATAATGTGTACTGCAATGCGAAATCCGCAAAAGAACTGTGGGAATCTTTGGACACAAAGTACAAAATCGAAGATGCCGGCACGAAGAAATTCATTGCCGGTCGTTTTTTGGATTATAAAATGGTTGACAGCAAGACTGTCATATTGCAAGTTCAAGAACTTCAAATCGTACTCAGCGACATCCATGCCGAAAGAATGAAACTAAGTGAATCATTTCAAGTCGCTGCACTAATTGAGAAATTACCGCCTTCTTGGAAGGACTTCAAGAATTATCTAAAGCACAAGCGGAAGGAAATGAAACTTAAAGATATCATTGTTCGGTTGAGAATAGAAGAAGACAATCGCAAATCTGAAAAGAGGAGTGGTACATCTCATTCGATGGAATCAAAAGTCAACACTGTGGAGGAGGTTTAAAGACTAGCAAAAAGAGAAAGCACAATGGCGAAGGGCAAACTAGTTCTTCAAAAGCTGCTAAAATGATCAAGGGCAATTGTTACAATTGCGGCAAGGCAGGACACCGATCTAAGGACTGTCGAAAGCCAAAAAAAAAGTCAAGGGAGAACCTCACCAGACAAATGTAGCAGAACATGACAACCTTTCTGATAAAGTACAAGAAATAAATCTTTCTGCGGTCGTCTCTGAATACAACTTAGTTGGAAACACTGAGGAATGGTTGGTATATACTGGAGCTACTCGTCACATATACTCAAACCGCGGGATGTTCTCTACCTACAAAGTAATGGATCATGATGAACAACTCTACATGGAAAACTCATCATCTTCCAAGGTTAAAGCACATGGAAAGATAGTGCTGAAAATGACAAGTGGAAAGGAGCTCACTTTGAATAACGTTCTTCATGTGCCCGATATTCGAAAGAATTTGGTATCGGGTTCCCTATTAAGCAAGAATGGGTTTAAGCTAGTATTCATTTCAGACAAATTTGTACTTACGAAGAATGAAATGTTTGTAGGAAAGAGCTACCTGAATGAGGGGCTCTTTAAGTTGAATGTAATGATTGCTGTACCTCCGATTATAAATAAAAATACTTGTTCTTCTTACATGCTTGAGTCGTTTAATATTTGGCATAAACGATTAGAACATACAAATTATAATACTTTTCGTAGACTAATCAAATTGGATTTATTATCAAAGTACGATTTAAATCCTAATAACAAATGCGATATATGTGTAGAAGCCAAAATGACATGTTAACCCTTTCGTTCTGTTGAAAAAAGTACCGAACCTCTAGATTTAATTCATACTAATATATGTGATATAAAGTTTGTTCAAACGAGAGGAGGTAATAGGTACTTTATTACTTTTATCGATGATTGCACTCGATATTGCTATGTGTATTTACTCAAAAGCAAAGACGAAGCTATTGAAATGTTTAAACATTACAAGTTGAAAGTTGAAAATCAACTTAGTAAAAAGATTAAGGCTATAAGAAGAGATAGAGGTGAATATGATTCTCCATTTGAACAATTTTGTTCGGAACACGGAATAATTCATCAAACTACCGTGCCTTATTCTCATCAATCCAATGGTATTGCTGAACGCAAGAACCGGACATTGAAAGAGATCATGAATGCTATGTTGATAAGTTCTGGATTACCATATAACTTGTGGGGGTAAGCTTTGCTTTCTGCCAATTATCTTCTTAACAAATTACCACATCGAAAAACGGATAAGATACCTTATGAAGTATGAAAATGTCACAAATCGAATTATAAATACTTAAAGCCAGTCCAGCATTGTGTATCCACCGTTCGGGCAGCCAAATTTCCAGTTGAAGACAAATGTGATACAACTGTTCCAGAACGGACATCAGTTTTATGGAAGAGTTGAAGAGAACCCACACACGCATGTCTCGGGCTTCTTAGAGATGTGCCAACACTTCAGATATCAAGGAATCTCTGACGACGCCATAAGATTAAGACTGTTTCCACATACTTTGAAGGACAAGGCGATTGAATGGCTCGATTCTCAGCCGATAGCCAGCATTACTACCTGGAATGACCTAGCTCAGAAGTTCTGTACTAAGTTCTTCCCACCGGCCAAGATTGCAAAGTTAAAGCACGACATATCTATCTTCAGGCAAGGTGAATCTGAGAATTTTGATGAGGCTTGGAACAGATTCAAAAATCTACTAAGGAAGTGTCCGTACCACGGGATTAGCAAGGGACTTCAGGTCCAATATTTCTATGCAGGGCTACTTCCAGCTTTCAAGAGCATGGTCGACTCTTCAGCTAATGGGTCATTGTCCACAAAAACAATTGATGAAGCATTGAAGTTATATGAGACAATGGCTACAACCTCAGCAATGTGGACCATGGAACGGGCAGTACCAAAGAAGACACCAGGAGTTTATGAAGTGGATGTGTATTCAGCATTATCTGCCAAGATTGACTCCTTATTTCACAAGGTGGAAAATATTACCCAGTCAGCTAATACAGCGCAGACAAAGAAGGCAAATTGTGAAGAATGTGGAGCTGAGCATGTGACAGCAGAATGTCCAATTTTGACACAAGGAAAAGAGCAAGCAGATTTTGCTCAATAGGGACAACGTCAGCAGAATAATGTGTATGGAGAGACCTTCAACCCAAGCTGGAAAAAGCACCCCAACTTTTCTTGGAGCAACCAAAATCAGAACAGGCCACAAGGGCAATACCAACAGCAGGAGAAGAAGCCTCAATTGGAAGAAATGTTCGGCAAATTCATGGAAAAGACCAACCAATATATGGAGGCGAACAACCAATTCATGAAGAAGACAGAAGCCACACTTCAAGACCAGAATGCAGCCATTAAGAATTTGGAAACTCAGATGGGACAGATGGCAGTTGCATTAACAGGTAGAGCACCAGGCAGCCTGCCAAGTAACACAGAAGTCAATCCGAAAGAGCATGCAAAGGCTATAAAAACGAGAAGTGGGGTGGAATTGCCTGAGAGACAAGTGAATAATCCCGTGACAAACAGAGAAGATGTGTCTCCTGAAGTAGAAGAGAATTTGGAGCAAGAAGAACAGACAGAAGAGCCAACACCGAGAACAAATAAAGGAAACTCAAGGGATAAAGAAACTGTAGCTGTGAACCCCTATGAGCCACCCATACCGTTCCCACAGAGGCTGAAGAAGCAAAAGATGGAACAACAATACAAGAAGTTTCTCGAGGTCTTCAAGAAGCTCCATATCAACATCTCATTCGCTGAAGCACTAGTTCAGATGCCTAGCTATGCAAAATTCCTGAAAGACATCCTGTCAAACAAAAGGAAGCTAGGAGATCATGAGACAGTTATGCTAACGGAGGAGTGCAGTGTCAGGATTCAGAGAAAGCTCCCACCAAAATTGAAAGATCCAGGGAGTTTCACTGTCCCTTGTACCATTGGTGAATTTTATTTTGATAAAGCTTTATGTGATATTGGTGCAAGTATTAACTTAATGCCATTGTCTATTTTCAGAAAATTAGGATTGAGAGAAGCTAAAGCTACCATGGTGACCTTACAGCTGGCTGACAGATCATTAACACATCCACGAGGAATAATTGAAGACGTGTTGGTTAAAGTGGAGAAGTTCATATTCCCAGCAGACTTTCTGATTCTGGATATGGAAGAAGATAAAGATGTTCCTTTAATACTGGGCAGACCATTCTTAGCCACAGGCAGAGCTTTGATCGAGGTTCAGAATGGGTAGTTGATACTGATATTGGGAGAAGACCAGGTTTCATTCAATGTCTTCAAGGCCATGAAATTGCCAATAGAGACTGACAGATGTTTCAGGGTTGACATGATCGATAAAATGATTGAAGAATCATTTACACTGCAGAATCCATCAGATGCATTGGAGGCCTGCATTGCATATTCTAAATCCACGAATTCTGATTTTGAAGACATAGAAATGTGTGCAAGATTTTTGGAGTCCAACCCACCTTACACGCGGAAACGATACTTTGAGGAGCTTGGGACAGGGCCAGAGAAATCACAGCCATCTATTTTGAAGCCACCAATGTTGGAACTTAAGCAGCTGCTCCCACACTTAAGATATGCATATTTGGGGGAGTCCAATACACTTCCAGTGATAATTTCAAACATGGTTAGTGAAGTGGAGGAGGAAAAACTGCTTAGGGTGCTTCGAGATAACAAGCAAGCAATTGGGTGGACCATAGTTGATATCAAAGGGATCAGCCCTTCCTTATGTATGCATAAAATTCTCATGGAGGAGAATTTTCGACCAACAGTTGAAAGTCAAAGAAGGCTAAACCCAAACATGAAGGAGGTAGTAAGAGCAGAGGTGATCAAACTTCTGGATGCTAGAATAATCTACCCGATATCAGATAGTAAATGGACTAGTCCAGTGCAAGTTGTGCCCAAGAAAGGAGGAATTACAGTGGTTCAGAATGAAAAGAATGAGTTGATTCCAACAAGGACGGTAACAGGGTGGAGAGTTTGCATTGATTACCGCAAACTAATTACCGCTACAAGGAAAGATCATTTCCCTCTTCCGTTTATAGATCATATGTTGGAGAGATTGGCAGGCCATTCCCACTACTGCTTTCTGGATAGATATTTGGGTTATAATTAGATACCAGTAGCACCAGATGATCAAGAGAAGACCACCTTTACATGCCCCTATGGTACCTTTGCATACCGAAGAATGCCATTTGGACTTTGCAACGCTCCTGCTACATTTCAGCGATGCATGATGGCAATTTTCTCAGATATGGTAGAGAAATTCATTGAAATCTTTATGGATGACTTCTCGGTCTTTAGGACCTCATTTGATGAGTGTTTGGATCACTTGAATTTGGTTTTGCAAAGATGCAGAGAAACGAACTTAGTATTGAACTGGGAGAAATGTCATTTCATGGTTCAAGAGGGAATAGTCTTGGGACATAGAGTATCGGCAAAGGGGATAGAGGTGGATAAGGCAAAAATTCAGGTTATTGAGAAACTACCACCACCTACATCAGTAAAAGGAGTTCGAAGTTTCCTTGGTCATGCAGGGTTTTACAGGAGGTTTATAAAGGACTTCTCCAAAATCACCAAGCCTCTGTGCAACTTGCTAATGAAAGAGGCAACTTTTGAGTTCGATGAGGAATGTTTGATAGCTTTCAATACTCTGAAGGAAAAACTCACAACAGCACCTGTGATTATGTCACCTGATTGGGATTTGCCCTTTGAGCTAATGTGCGGTGCGAGTGATCATGCAGTTGGTGCGGTATTGGGACAAAGAAAGAATAAAATCTTTCATGTGATATACTATGCAATTAGAACTTTGAATGACGCCCAAATCAACTATGCTACGACCGAGAAGGAATTGCTAGCTGTGGTTTATGCATTCGACAAGTTCAGATCGTATCTTGTTGGGTCTAAGGTTATTGTCTACACAGATCATGCCGCTCTGAAATATCTTATGACAAAGAAGGATGCTAAGCCGAGATTGATCTGTTGGATATTGTTGTTGCAAGAGTTCGATATTGAGATCAAGGATAAGAAGGGCAGTGAAAATGTGGTAGCCGACCACCTATCAAGATTGGAATGGGATGAACCTGAGATGTCAGTGGACATCAATGAAATCTTTCCAGATGAGCACATTTTTGGAGTAGAAATAGTCCCATGGTATGCTGATATCGTTAACTACCTTGCTAAGTCCATCCTGCCACCAGACTATTCTAGCCATCAAAGAAAGAAGTTCTTCGCAGAACTGAAGTATTACTTTTGGGAGGATCCCATTCTCTACAGAAGAGACGCAGATCGGATAATCAGAAGATGTATTCCTGAAGATGAAGTACCTGAGATTCTAGAACATTGTCACTCTTCTGCATATGCTGGGCATTTTGGAGCTTCAAAGACTGCTGCAAAGATACTACAGTCGGGTTTCTACTGGCCTACTTTATTCAGAGACACATTCGAGTATGTGAAGAGATGCGATAAATGTCAACGAACCGAAAATATCTCAAGAAGAAATGAGATGCCACTAAATTACATCTTGGAGGTTGAAATATTTGATGTATGGGGAATGACTTCATGGGACCTTTCTCCCCGTCGTACTCAAATCAATATATCTTGGTGGCCGTTCACTATGTCTCTAAGTGGGTGGAAGCTGTTGCATTACCTACTAACGACGCGAAAGTAGTGATAGAGTTCTTGAAAAAGTACATATTTACAAGATATGGTACACCAAGGGCAATAATAAGTGATGGGGGCAAACACTTCATAAATCGTCAATTGGAGCAGCTGTTGAACAAATATGAGGTGAAACATAAAGTAGCAACTCCATATCATCCACAAACCAATGGGCAAGTTGAAGTCTCGAACAGGCAGTTAAAGAGAATACTGGAAGTTACAGTGAACTCATCCCGAAAAGATTGGTCTAAGAAGCTTGACGATGCACTGTGGGCTTATAGAACAGCATTTAAGACACCAATAGGAATGTCTCCATACCGCCTGATTTTTGGAAAAGCGTGTCATCTACCATTGAAGTTGGAGCATCGAGCATATTGGGCTATGAAATAGTTGAATATGGATCTCAAGGCTGCTGGTGAAAAACGACTGCTGCAACTTAATGAATTGGATGAGATGAGAATGGAAGCTTATGAGAACTCAAAGTTGATCAAGGAGCGCACCAAAAGATGGCATGATTTAAACATTCAGAGGTGAGAGTTTGAAGTTGGCCAGAAAGTGTTATTGTATAATTCTAGACTCAAACTCTTCCCAGGAAAGCTAAGAACAAGGTGGTCGGGTCCCTATACCATAACTAAGGTGATGCAATATGGGGCTATTGAAGTGAGTCACGAGACCAAAGGCACTTTCATCGTCAATGGGCAAAGACTGAAACACTATTGGGGCTGTAATTTCCCTAAGCAGAAGTCCACTGTGCAACTCAATAACCCAACATGAAGAAGATGCAGGAAAGTCGAGCTATCGACTATAAACTAGCGCTGGGTGGGAGGCAACCCACTGTATCCTTCAATTTATTTTATTGCATTTATTTTGGAATTTGTTTACATTTCATATGTTTTATTAGGTCATCGATCACTCACGCATAATAGTCTGGGCACTACACATTTATAGTTGCATGAGTCGAAGTTAAAGATAATGTTTTGGGTGTTTGAGTGTGAAGTAAAGAATTTCGGGGTTCAAAGTCGTTAATTTTATTTTTTTTAAGATGTTTATTTAAAAATAATAATAATAATAATAATAATAATAATAATTTTTTAATATGTAAAGTCCAGTCAATTTTGGGATTAAAATTATGAGTTTAAAAAAAAAATTTGGTTTTGTCCATGCGGCCGCATGGACCCCAACCGAAAGTTAAGTGGGGATAAAATTTACACCATGCGGTCGCATGGTGTAACTCCATGCGGCCGCATGGAGCAAAAGTGACGGGTTTTTAACCCGTCACTTGCCAAACCAACCCATTTCCCTCCCACGCGGTTTCCCCCACACAAATCCATTTTCACTCACCACCACTCTTGCACATTTTCAACCTAACCCCAAATTAATCCCAACATTGGCATACATTCTCAAGGATTTTGGATGAAAACTTTTACTTTCCTTTCACAAAGATCTCAAGGTAAGAAATTGAATTTCTATGCAAAGTTTAAAATTCTTCTTTGAATTCTTTACATTTTCGAATTGGGTAAGTTTTAAATTGGATTGATTTGTGATTTGTGGACTAGGCCTAAGTGCAAATCAAAAGCAAAATGAAGGAATTTTCCAATGCACACAAGGTGTTCGATTAAATGTCAATGAGGCATATGATTCTAAATTTTGAACTTTTCATTTGTGTGATGATTTACATTGTTAATGTGAGGCATACTAGATGAAGAATCTCATGGAATTTCATTGGAAAACATTAACCTCACATATATGTGCACATAACCACATAAATTACTAAGCCATGTCAACTCACGTCACTAACTTCGTCCATGTATTTTCCTAACCAAATGACCTCCGATGGTAGTGAAATTTGGATATATGCTAGACTAAAATGAGGACTTTCATATGCCAGGACCTTGTCCGGGGAAATTTCAAAATTTCTCGATGATGCTCGGGGCTGAAGTTGGTCACTTGATCATGGGTAGAATTTTCAAAAAAATGCATGTAGAGTCATAATTTTGAGTTTTTCTCATTAATGCAATATTGATGCTACATTGACTTCCATGCGTTGAATATTGCACATATTTTGAAGAAAGTTTGGGGGATTTGTGCTTGACATTGATATTCTTCATTGTTTCCTTATTTCACGAACTTGATACACTTCGTTCCTTATTTGTGCAGGATGCCGCCGAAGATAACATCAAAAGGTAAAGAAAAGGTTGGTTCCTCCTCTGGCACAACCCGCACCAGAGAGCTAGTAAGAGGTGTGCGAAGATTCTATGATGCCGAAACGTTAGCTCGATATGAGAACATAATACGCCATTGGGGCATGATACCAAAGAGACAGGTCCGGTTAGAGGATTTTCGTGGTTTTGAGTTACCAAATCTGATACGAATTTGTGGATGGGAGAAGATTGTAGAAAAGCCACACCCGATTTATGAAAGTTTAGTCCGTGAATTTTATGCAAACTTCAATAGTGAAATTGAGACTCCGGGTTCTGAACACTTACACCAGACATGGGTGCGAGGTAAGTGGATAATGTTCTCCCCAGCCGTCATTCATGACTTCTACAATCTTAATTTGGACAATGTGGTCCCGATTCCCGCTCAGTTCAACTGGAATGAAGTGGCGGAGGTTCTCTTGGGAAGAGAGAATGCTTGGCCCCTACCCACTGCAGAGTGGCATCAAATTGAGCTTACTCCCTCCATAGCCATCCTTTGGGTCTTCATGTGCCATAACATCGAACCCATATCACATCGGACAACTTTCACGGATCAAACTACCGGGTTCATATATCATTTAGTCTGGGGATGCAAAGTTGATTTGGCTACTCTTATTTTTTACCAGATACACAATTTGGGAACCTGGGGAGATAGGCGGTCTTCGATGATTTTCCCTAGTCTGATTAGCGGGATATGTCTTGCTGCCAGTGTTACAGTTGAGGCAGGGGAGATGCCTGAGAAATCAAGCCCATTGATAAAGCTCACCACATTTGAAGCTCAGGAACGAGCTAGGGTAAGGAAGAGAGAACAAGAAAGACTTGAGCAGCAAAGACAAAATGCGCAGGAAGAAGGACAAGCTGCTGAATATTTACCCTTACCACAAGCCCCGCCACAACCAGTTGAGATGGATTCCCAGCTACTTCGACAGATATTTGCCATAGCCACTGGAACTAGCAGAGACATACAAAATCTCCAGCAGAGGTTCGAGACAATGACCACCACAGTTGAAAAAGTGCAGAGAGACCTCTACTCCTCCCGAGACTACACAAGAGGTGCTTTGAATGAAGCCACAGCTGCGAGAAGGGAAGTGGAGACTATGAACGGTAGGTTGAACATGTATGCTGGGAGAATGGATGGCATACAGTGGCGTGTGAACGAGACTTGGGATCGCTTGGGAAATATGGAAAGTACTCTTCAAGCCATTCAGGCCGAGCAAGCACAGCAGTCCGAGTTGCTGAGACAAGTCCTATCTCGTTTCCCACCTCCTCCTGAAGATGATGCTGCAGGTCCCAGCTTCACACCACAACCATCGCATTGATCAGGGGAGTTTTGTTAATCTTTTATTGCCAACTTGTGTCCATGTTTTAAATTCTGCCATTTTAACTTTATATTTTACATTGAGGACAATGTATTGTATAAGTTTGGGAGATGGTAGCATAATTTCAAACAAATATTCGGCATGTAATTATTTTGTATAGTCACAATCCATCGTTAAGTTTGACAAGTTTCTGCATGATGCATGCTTGATGAGTGAATCTTTATGAACGTTTGCATGCTTGTATGGGTTTGGTAGCCTTGCCGGCTATGATGTGATTATTGGACATGTATAAGCTAGAAACTGTGGATTTAGTGCAGAATGTAATTTGCTAATACTTGTTGATGCATTACTTGACACTCTTTTGCACGCCACTCATGTCACGTGTTAAGTTATTGATTAGAATTTTTTAATAAATTAGGAGAAACCTAGAATAACCCTCTATAACATTAACCCGTAATATCACTTTAAGATAGTTTGGAGATGATTGAGCCATTGTAGGAAAACATGGAGATAAGTGGGGGCTCCGTGCATGAAATTATAATGTGTGGATTGTTTAAACCCGAAAGGTGAGAAATAGGTGAAAGCTTTAAGTGAGGATGGTTTTAGAAGTCAAATGTCTAGAAAAACAAAGAAGGGGCATAAAGTAAAAATTGGAAAATTATCACTTCTCTCAAAAAGCCTTTATGACTCGAGCAAGTAAGTCTGTAAGGGTTTAAAATCTGATGCCCTAAAGCCAACTGGTTTGGGAGTCATCGGCCTAAAGCTCGTTACATGAGTCATATAGAAAGCAAAAAAAAGGAGAGTTGATAAAAAGTCATCTTGTCGAGCCTTTATAACTCGAGTGAATAAGACTGCAAGAGTTTAAAACCCGGTGCCCTAAAGCCAACTGGTTTGGGAGTCATCGCCTAAAGCTCGTTACATGGGTTATATAGAAAGCAAATGAGAAGATGACACACACACACATGCAAAAAAAAAAAAAACTAAAAAAATAAAAGCCCTCGTTGGACATTTGGTTGATAGAACTATAACCTCAATGCGAAGCAAGTAGCTTAGTTTAATCCTAAAGGTTGAAGCAATCAAAAATAAGGAGAGTCTCTACTTGTTGATATGTGAACTTGTAATGGTAAAATCTATCCAAACTAAGAGAGGGTAAGGATTAGAATTGTTTAAACTCCTAACCTTAGAATACACCCCGGAGAAATTGTGTGAAAAGAATATATTTGGGGATTGTGTATCTCTCGAGTGACGTAAGAATAAATTTGATCACTATGGGTCTGGGATATACTAATCATAAGCTTGATACGTTGGCATGAGTTTACATACACACGTTGAGTATTGCATTTGATGAGTAAAGGTTGATTCAATTCTCGCACTCTTGATATTGTTTCTATTATTATTACTAAGTCCAATCCTGAGATACGGCAAGCTATTAAGCCATGTTTGTTTAGCATTAAGTCACTACATTGTTTGAGGACAAACAATAGTTTAAGTTTGGGGGATTTGATAAGTGTGTTTTTACACACTTATTTAGCTCACAAACACGACTTAAACATGGAAAAAGTAGTTGAATTATGACTTAATCTTGTTAAATTCATGCTATGTAGGTGTTTCTATGGAAAAGATGGAATTCAAAAGAAAAGAGCCGAAAAAGGACCAAAACGTAACAAAGCGATAGTTCGAGGACCAAGTTGCAAATAATCCACAGATGAGACGGGAAATGGAATGAAGATTCAAGAGTGTTAAAGTTCAATCAGATGAGGAAAGGAGTCAAGAGGTGAAATATGGTCGAAGTATTATCAAGTATCAAATTTCAGACGAAAAAAGTTATGCTCGTGATTTTGAGTCTCTACTTGAGATCCATTTTTGGCATAGTAAACATCAGAATTTGAGGAAGCCTATTTCTATAAAAAGTGTACATCTTTGAGTTTTCTTCCCAATTCACTTTGAATCACTTCGATCGAAGATCGGGAGGAAAAGTTATGACCAAAATACTGAAAGCTGTCCGGAGGAAAAATTTTATAACCATGCGGCCGCATGGTTATAATTCCTTGCGGCCGCACAGGGTATTGCAGGAATCCAAATGAGCTGAAAAATTGAACCATGCGACCGCATGGTTTAACACCATGTGGCCGCATGGCTTTAAGTGCGATAAAAAATTCTGAAATCCCGTTTTTAATTGAAACTCCTTCGGGGCTCCTTGTGGACATTATATAAAAGCCAAAATTCATCAGAAATAGGGCAGAACGTCTAGGGAGAAGAAGAATACAACTTTTGGAGGCAAGGAACACGAATTTGAAGCCGATTTCACAAGGATTCAAAGGGGTTTTCAAGGTTTTATTCAAGATTTCAGATTTCAAGAAGTTTTATACGGGTGTTCTTCCTTCTATTCATTAATTTCGTTTTGTTTTCTATAATTATGAATCTTCTAGGCTAAGTTTTAATTACTAGGTGATCGATGAACCGTTGTTTGTTATTTTAATTCTATATTTCATGAACTTGATATAAAGATTCGTTGGATATTTTGATTGATTTACATGCATTAATTTTCTTCCGCAATTAGCGGCCAATGATTGTGTGAGTATTGATGACTTGTTTCTTACATTCGAGAGAAGTGGAATAGGTTCGATAAGGTGTAAATTAACATAGGGTCCGATAGGGGATAGAGATATACCCCTATGCTTTATGTAATTCTTAAATTGTTCACAAAACTACATGCATTCTTGTATTTTTGCATCATCCATAGAGATATAGGCTGGTAGTGTGCAAGAATAGGCCTAATATATATCGAGAGAGTATATTGGATAGAATTAGGAACATTGAATTGTCAAATTTTCATCGAATCATTAATTTTATGAAATTAGGATTTTTATAACTTCAATTGGGGATTCGTGATCCTAGTAACTTTAATTTGATTCATTTTAATAAATTATCTTTTTAAACTTGCTTAATTTCATTTACTTGAGTGTTTAAGTCTTTTAATTAGAGAAATTTCGAAATTAGGGTTTCTAATTGAGAAATTAGGGTTTTCAATTGAAATTAGGGTTTTTAAATTGAAATTGGGGCTTTTTGCACTTAGATCACATTTTCACTCAATTAGATTCGGTTAAGGCTAGATTAAATAGAATTGAACTACTCAATCTCTGAGGGACGATATTCGGACTTTTAAAAATCCACTTTATTACTTATTATGAACCGTACACTTGCGGTGGTTTTAAATCGAAAGAATTATTTCGTGAACAAAATGGAAAGCTAAAGAAAAAGAAAATGAAAGAAAAATGGAAGGAATGAGAAAACTGAAACGATATGACATCTAAGACAAGTACGGAGTATTAGATAAGATATGTCACGTGAGTGTCAAAGCATGAAAATTAAAATCAGCGCAAATAAAGGGGTAATTTTAAGAATGGCTGGAGAATTCTTCCTATTTTCCACAATAGCCTTTCCTATTAAAAAGTACTACTTTACCCTTAATGAAATTATTTGCAAGATCTATCTTATATCTTTAAGGATTTATCAATCAGGACCTATATCTATATTTTTCAATCTTTCGAATACCTTTAAATATTCTTTGTATTTTAATAATTCTTCAAAGATTATAAGTTGACCTTTCTTGGTTATATATCATTTAAATAATCCTTCTAAAATTTCTTCTTGTATATTTCTATGTTTGGTTATGATATCTTCTACCTTTCTTATTTCTCTACTGGTTCCTACAGAATTAAATCCTATATTATTTCTACAATTATAATCTATATCTCTATATATTTCTTCAATTTTTTCTTTGCCAACAGGAAATATATCATCAGATTTTTCATCTAATTTAAGTAAGAACGAAACATCTTTTTTATCTAAAAATAAAATAAGATTTTTATCATCCTTAGTAGTGGAAGTAGATGCATCTGAATTATTCATCAAAATATTTAAAGCATAAGTATGTAGGAATAAGTAAATAACTTACAGTAATCAAATGAAAATAAACAGGCTTTCCCTCCAGTATGCTCTTATAGATGCTTTGCATGTACTTAATCAATCTTCTGAATCAAGTAACGATTTAAAATGTTTTTGAAATCATTTGGGTCCACAACTGCTTCCGCAAAAGCCTTTTCAATTAAGGTTGCATTTCTCATTCTAGAGAACTAGCCGTGTTTCCACAGACGCTATCTCATAGTATCCAGAGTCTCTGTTTTCACCTCTACCCAAACTCTTTTCAGAATCAAGTTCCTACTTGAAACGAAATTTTAAAAGATAACTCACACACAAGGTGCTACAATTTTGTTAGAAATCTGCCTTTTCCCCTAAACCATTTAACAAATACGGGTACTTTGGCATGGCTAACATCCATTCAAAATCAATGTTTTGAAAATCTTTTAAAATCTCTATTTGTACTGCCGAGAAATCATGAGAAACTTAACAAAATCCTTTTATGAAAACTTTGTTGAATATAACAAACTTTACTTTGATATTCATAAACTGAAATTGTACATGCTTACAAACTATCTTTACATACCTTTGGTACTTACCTTATGAAGTTTAGAACTCCATAAGTGATTACCTTATTACACGCTTTCCTATCTTCAAGCTATCTAATATTTTTCTGAATACAAGTGGTGTATACAGATTACAAAAGATTTCTCTCAGATATGTTTAAGAGATAAGCTATTTCGAGATGTCTTCCTTCTTCCTTCATGCCCCTTTTTATAGGAGATTTTGGAATCTTATCTTGGACAGGTGCTTTCCACCTTTCTTTGTTGGGTAGCTAGGCCATCTTATCTCCACCGAATTCTTCATTGTCTTCTTGTTGAGTGGACCTCTTCTTTTGAAATTAGATGCCTTATCTTTTGAGTTTGTCTGCCACTTGTAACTATTGGTGGGAAGTAGTCACAATTATAGAGACTTTTCTTGTATTATCTTCTGTCTTCTAGTAGCCACAGTTTTTCTTTAATAAATTTCTTTATTAAAGTAGTGATAAAGGGCTATTTTAGTCACAATCACTTTTCCATTTTTGAATCAAAGAATTCTGCAGGGAATTCTTCATCATTAAGGGATGCTTGACTCATATCTTCAACTACACAGTATTCACAATGGTGATCACTGTAATTTCAAAGTAATTTGCATAATTCTTTAGCCATATCTTCTGATCCGTGCACTTGGTTGGATATAATTGCAGATAATAAATGATCAAGATAACAAATATCTTCTTCTTTGATATCCATCCTTGCATTGGAATAAATAATATGATCTTCAGATGGATAAACCCATATTTTTTCTTTTTCAGTAATTATCTGAGTTACATGTTCAAATATCTCTTTATACCCTTTTGCTCGTCTGTAGGGCATCATATTTAGAATATCTTGATATCCATTTTTAACAACCTTTTGATTGGTTGGTAAAAAATGTTGATTTGTGATTCCTATTTTGATCACATGGAAAGATGGATGCATATATTCAAGAATAAGGTCCCACTCCATGGTTGCTGAATGGAATCTGATATATATATTTGTTGTTTTAACAACTTCAGTATATCTTTTAACAGCCTTCCTGATGTTGGCTGGAAGCTGAGCTATCTCTTTGAGATCTTTGCTAGGATATATACAGAGTATATTTCCTATTTCAAAGTAATTTCGAACCCAATTGGCTGGTGCTCCAGGATAAAAATTTATCTTGTTGTATTTTGAATAGTGGAGAGTCTTCATCCACTTTCCAATCTCCAGATACCAATCTGATAAAATATTGAAAATAACAATAAAGAGTGTTACTTCTTCATGGTTATCTTTTCTGGGAAATTTTGGTTCATGGCATATCTTGACAATATCTTTTGGATCTATCATTTCAATAGAAAGTCTAGATTGAGTTTGGCTCTGTGAAGAGCTACCTTTTCTTTTGATATCTTGAATATCTTTATTACTAGTAATAGGTTTGAGTATTCCCTGTGAAGCGTTTCCTATTACTTTCTTTTCTTTCCCTTTATTTTCGGGGAGAGCGCTAGTATTCACAAGTCCCTGCGAAGGGATACTAGTCTTGGTACAAGTAACTTCTGCCTCAAGGGCTATATTTTTGCCTCGAAGACTATCTTGGATATTTTGAATTTGGGTTTCCAAATAGGAAACTTTTATCTCAAGTATTTGGACTTTCGTCCTTAGATGTTCTAGCTCCATCTCTGCTAAGATAATCAGGAAGAAAGTTAGCTTTTCCTTTTATATATTCAATATCAAATTTGAAATATAAAAACCAAATTTGTATCCTAATAATATATCTATTGGTAGTAGATGGGTCAACATTATTTTTCAAAAATGCTTTAACTTGAGTATTATCAGTTCTGATCAAGAACTTCTTTGGTAATAGATAATCCTCATATTTCAGAACTCCTCTTTTTACAGCAATGAGTTCTTTTCTATTCGTCTCATATCTTGTTTCAACCTCTTTGAATGTTCCTGATGTATATCCTGCAAGTATCTCAGGACAAGAACAATCTTTTTCACATTTATA
The DNA here is from genome assembly GCF_002742605.1 of Olea europaea var. sylvestris. Taxonomy (NCBI): domain Eukaryota; kingdom Viridiplantae; phylum Streptophyta; class Magnoliopsida; order Lamiales; family Oleaceae; genus Olea; species Olea europaea. The sequence continues at coordinate 12,373,177 of NC_036243.1, read as the reverse complement.
TTCTTTATGATTCTTTTTCATTTTTAACACTGCTCCCCAGTAATGATCTGAAGCATCAGTTTCAAGGATAAAAAAGTCTTCTTCTTGTGGTATTACAAGTTTGGGCAATACCTTTAACTCTTTTTTAACTTTTCTTATATTTTCAGAATCTTGTTTTTCCCAAGACCACATTATATTTTTTCTTAATTTTGGAAGAAAATAATTTTTCAATTTGGCACAATTTTCAATGAATCCTTCAGCATAATTTAATATACCAAAGAAGCTTTGTGATTGTTTTTTATCTTTGATTTCTTCAGGAAATTCTTGAAGTTTTTCTCCAATGTGAGGTTGCAATTGCAATTCTATTTCTTTTATAAATAATCCTAAAAATTCTATCTCTGTTCTAGCTATCTCAGCTTTCTTTTGAGAAAGTGTAATACCATGTTTTTTCATAATATAACAAAATTTCTCAAGATGTTCAATATGTTCATCAATATTATTTGAATGAATAAGTAAATCATCTACATATGCAATACAGAAATGAGTAATAGGTTTTATTACCTCATCCATTCTTCTTTGGAATATCTGTGGTGCATTTTTCAACCCAAATGGCATTACATTCCATCCGTATTGTCCTAAAGGATTGGGGGTACTAAATGCAGTTAGTGATTTACTTTCTTCTATAAGCATGATTTGCCAAAATCCTGATTTACAATCAAATTTTGAAAATATCTTTTTGTTCTGTACTTGTTTAATAAGGGTGTCCTTATTTGGCAAGTAGTATCCATCAAATTTAGTAACTTCATTTAATTTCTTGTAGTTTATCATCATTCTGGCTTTTCCTCTTTTTATCTCACTATGTTTTCTAACTATAAAGGCTGGGCTGCTATGTGGACTCTTACTAGGCCTAATCAACCTGGCTTCTAGCAATTCTTTTATCTGGGTATTAAATTCTTTTTGATCATCAACACTATATCTCATAGGTTTAACTCTTATTATAGTGTCTGGATTAATTAATTCTATTTTTGCCTTTACTTTGTCTGTATTCCATTTTTCTAATGGATTTTCAGAATATGTTTCAGAAATTTCTTTTTTCAATTTTTCCAACCTATCTTCTATTGTCATTTTTAAAACTATAACTGGTTTAAATTTTTCTGTACTCCAACATCCACCACGCTGGGTTGAGGAACTCTGATGATTTATATCCTTATATGCAATTGTAACAGCTTTATTTATTTTTGGTGTAAATATTTTATGTGCACAAGGTGTTGTGAACATATACTTATCAATATATTGTGTAAATGGTGCATATTTTAATAGGAAATTTTGTCCTAATAAAATATCATATCGTATTATGGTTGACATAAATATTGTATCAACAAATACTTCTTTAAAGGAAATTAGAAAAGGTACTTGCGTAGCATATTTATTGTATATTACCTTATTTCCACCTGCTGTTATAGCAGTGACTACCTTCTTTGAATTGTATTTTCAGTATTCAGATGGTAGTACATTTGGTAAGCATAAGCTTATTGTACTTCCTTTATCTAAGTAAGTATGGAATTTAATTCTACAATAATTTTTTATATTGAGTGTAATTTCAATATATGGACTCATGGGATTAGTACTTATTACTCTTTCCATGATAACAATGATTTCATATTTTCATCTATTCTTGGTATGATGATTGGGTAATCATCAATTGTTATTTTTAAATATCCTTGACAAATTTTATAAGGACTATATTTCTCAAGAAAGTTCATTCCTGGCAGAATAGATGAACGATCTACTCCATATAATTCATCTTTATATAAAATTATTTCTTTAATATATTCCTTTTGATCCTCTCCTACAAGTATAAGAGGGAATTTAACATATTTTCTTATTTTAAGATTATTTCCCAAATAATCTTTAAATATATATGGTTCTGGTATTTCAAAGTCTATTAAATGATTAACAAACTTGGCATTTACATGGCTTTTATCTGCTTCAGTATCTATGAGGACAAGAAGATTCTTCTTAAACCCTTCTTGATTTACATAGCTTGTCTTAATGTAATATTGTAAACTTGATGGTTCAGCAATACTTAAGTTCTTAAGTCTGCTTATCCTAGAGTCTTGTCTAGAGGGAAATCTTGCAATAAGATTATCTCCTTCTAAACTGACACTATTTCTTCTTATTAATTTTCCTTCAGAATTAATTTCTTTTGCTTGTTTATGAAAATCAAGCATTATTTGTTTTGGTATTGTTACTTCATGTTCTTGGTATTTTCTAGGAGGTATATATTGTGCTAATTCCTTAAAATCTTTATGTATGATAATGTTATCAGTTATCTTTCTTAGATTATTATGATGACTAGTACTAGAAGCAAAAATTGATTTTATGCTTATACTAATAGCCTTACTTCTTCGTAACATTTTTAGGTTTCCAGTTCTATAGTATAGATTGAAAACTTGGTCAATATTTTCATCATTTAAAGATATTGCATAATTTGGTTTTACTGTAAATATTATCTTCTGATAGACTAAGTTTCCTACAACTGTTCCTAATAGAGCATCTATAGGATCTTGTAAGATTCTATTATCCATACAGTAGATTTCTATTGGTATATTCATACCTTCTCTAAATAATCCTTTTACCATTATCTGGACTCCTCCTAATTCAATACATTTCAATTTATTTCTTACATTTTCTGGGATTTTGGATAATTTTTGTTTTACCCATTCTTTTGTAATTATAGGAATTCTTGCTTTTCCTATAGTATCTTCTATATTAATAGACAATTCTTTATAATTCATACTTACAATTGTTTTATTTACTCTTGGTAAAATTCCTAAGAATCCTTGATGGAATACATCTTTTTCTTGTAGATCTAATATCTTTTTAGTGATTCCTGCATATTTTTTGATATCAAAAGTAATTTCCTGATTAATACCTTCTATAGAATCTTCAACTTCTTCAGTTGTTTCAATTTCTATTTCTGATTGTTGTATTTCCTGGTTCATATATACTATTTCCTCGTAATCTTCTTCTGATGAAGATGTATCTAATTCGTAAATACTACTGCATTCACTACTTAAATCTTCAAAATTTTCAATTGGTTCTATGTCACTATCTTCTTGAAATTTTTCATAAATCCTAAGAGTTTTTATATTTTGTCTATATTTCTTTTTAGGACATTGAGGGGCAATGTGTCCTTTTTCATTACAAATAAAATATCTACATTTTTTAATGTTTCTTGATTTAAATTTTTTATTCCAATTTCTTTTCTTGAAATATTTCTTATATGGTTTAAAATTCCTTTTATTGAATTTTTTATAATTTTTGAATTTTCTTTTGTATTTCTTATATGGTTTATATTTCTTCTTATGGCATCCAAATTGTTCAATTTGGCCATTATCTTTATAACAACATAATGAATTCTTTCTTATTTTATAAGCTTTCTTATTTTCTAGTGCTTCTCTGCACCACATACCTATCATTCTTCTTGTAAATTCGATTCTACTTCCAACACTATCTATTTCAATTCCTTCCTCTTTTCCTAAAGGTACTAATTTCTCATATTCTTTTAATAGCTTAATTCCCCATGGGAATGGTAATTTTGTAAAATAAGATCTTAATATAGGTTTATTTTCTTAATAATCTCCTTGATTTAATATATAATATAATTCTTCAAATTTACATGTATATCTTTCTAATTCACACATATCACATATCTTTAGATTTTTCATTGCTATCATTCCTTGATTATATTCATCTTGTTTTCTTTCTTCTTCATTAGAAGTATGCCTATCTCCTAAGAATTCTGTTCTTAAGATTTTTTCAAGTCTTTTTAATATCTCATGTATATTTTGTTCATTTAAGGTATTTCTATTATCTAATACCTCAGTTCTATTTGCTCCATATTTTATTCTTCCTTTAATAATTTCTGGTAGCTTTCTTCACCATTCAGAAACAATTCCTCTGAATGTATGTTCTATAAATCCAAATGCTGTATATGTTTCCCATTTATTAAATTGTATTGCTAAATCTGTACTTTTCATCCATGTTTCAATAGCTTTATTCTTATCTACACAATCTAAATCTAACCATATTCCTGTTGTGTGGATTGGTTCATTGTAGGACTTCATAGGGTTTATTTCTTTTATGGATTGTTTTCTTACATTTCCAGTGTATCTTTTCTGTGTTTTTCTATATTGATTAAGACCATCTTTAAGTGGTATTGTAGTACCATAAGGATAATCTTGTTCTTCATCACTACTGAATTCTACTTTTATATTCTGACTTGAAGATGGATTAGTATTCATCTTTATATTTTCCATTTTTTCAGTTAATTCTTCTAACTGTTTTTTATATTCTTCATACTCTTCACATGTAGATTCTAAGAATTTTTGTTCTATTTCTTCTACATCTGTTATCATATATAGTTTTTCTTCATATTTTTTCCCTTTATTATTTTCTTTTTGTGTTATCCTAAAATCTTGGGGTGGATTTATTATAATTCTATCCTTTCCCTTAAGACTTTTGTCTAAAAGAGCGTTTCCTATTTGTAGATTATGTTCTAGATTTTCTAATCTTTTATGTATATCCCCAAAATTTTCATTTGTGGTATTTTTAGGTAAATAAGGATAACTAGGTTTTTTTATATTTTTCAACTTTTTTCAAAAATTCTTCAATTATATTTTCCTCATCTACTATATTCATCATAATTTTTGATTCGTAACATGGCTCTGATACCATTTCGTCGGAGTATGCAGCGGAGGGTTAATATTTTTGAGCCAATTAAAATCTTCATAAGTATTTAAAATATCGCAATAAAATTTATAAAATTCACTATTTTTTATTAATACTTCTTCTTTAATGATTTTATTTAGTTCTTTAATTCTTCTTCTCAGATTAAGAATTAATTTATATATATCATTTTCTGTTTTGATTGTATTATTATCTATAGTAACATTTTTATTTTTTAATTTTGGATCTAAATATTCTGTAAAAAGTCCTTTCAGTTCTTCCTCTAAATAATTTAATTCACATTCTGTTGCATTTCTTAGATCAATAAAATTTTCTATAATATTTGGGTTTAGATTAATTAAAGATTTTTGGTCTATATTTTCTTGAGGATCTATTTGAAGGTTTTTATACATTGTGATGGCTTTGGTTGCAATTTCTCTATAATGGGTATTTTTGGAAAGATTATTATTTGGAGACTATTTTTCAAATGTTTTCATTTCTTAGTCTATTTTCAAAAACATTCCTTTTATTTAAGCTGTTTGGATATATTTCCCGCAAATAAAACAGTGTCATTTTTGAATCAATAATGAGGAAAAGACATTTTTAAATGTTGAGTGAAGAGTTTAAAAAAAAAAAAAAAAGAGAGAGAGAGAGAGAGAGAGAGGTAAAAAAAAATGGAAAAAGAAATTCGAGGGGACACTTCCAGAGAAACAATGTCCTCAAAACTGGCTCTTTTAGTATATTAATAAAAAAAGGTTGAACAACAACCTTGAGGGTCCCCACCGTTCCGCTCCTAGAACTTTGTGAGGGTGGTAAATCACAGGATGTGTCCCAATAAGTCAGGAAACAAGAGCTGTATGTACACTGCACCTACAAGAAGTCCAATTTCATGTCTCAGGAATCGAACACCCACACTGTGGCTGCCAACAAGGTGTGAAATAAGCTCATTCTTATCCTTTGCACCACTGGGTTATGCCGGGGACGGCTCTTTTAGTTTATTAGATTAGATTAGGAGTTAGGATGTATTGATCCCTGAAGGGTGACGATTTATGGCATAGTTTGCTAACTTTCATTATTTATTATACAATTATCTCAAAGTTAAGGAATAGAAATTAAATAGTTGAAAAAATGGAATATAAAATACATCATAGTTAAGCTTGTACGAGGCAATTTGAATGTGAAGTAAAAATGTAATACTAAATCAGCTGCCAAATGCATTGGGACATTTTACTAGTTGTACATGCTCCAATCGGATATATATTCTAGTGAGACAATCAGTCAGTAAAATTTAAATATATAGTAAAATTTAAATATATTGAAGTGTGTTAGAGAAGTTGATTCAAAAAAATAAAAATAAAAATAAAAATAAAAATTCCTCAAAAGGAAAGTAGAGCAAATAATCCATATAGTCATATCAAGAAAGCAGTACAATTGAAGAGACCCTAAAACATAACTAATCAAATGAAACCTAAAAGAAGTTCGAAGATCCCCAAATAGGTAAAATAGATTTCAGAACAGGTTCAAGTCCTTAGAAATAATAAAAATAAATAGATCTCATGAAATATGTCATCTTGAAAAATAGACAGAATGAAAAAGAAAAAAAAATATATCGACATTAAACCATTGGCTATAAATAAAAAGAAGCCCTGCGCCGACTCTTTATTGTTCAAGCCAAATATTATTGTGATGTATCAAATGATCATTTTACGTATTCACTACTTACTTGCTTGTCATGGATGAAAATGATAATTTACTTGTCATGATTTTATCCATTACTATTTACTTTTGTCATGAACGAGAATAATAATTTTGTCATTGATTTCATCTAATGTCATGGTCTTAGTGTCTTTTTAACTTTTATTTCAGTTTGATTGTTTTATCGTCTTTACTAATTATTCTAATCTTTTCTCGACTTCCCTCTATTTCAATCAACTTTCACATAACTTCTACATTTTGAGTCTTGCCTCTAATTTTAGATCAAAGCAAAGTTTTGAACCTCTAACAATAACTTGATTAGGTATTTTTTCTAATAAATCTTTGATTTTATCGAGTCACGTTTACCTTGTTATTGGATAAAACTTAAATCGACCAATAAATTATAAAGACAATGGTATAATAGGTGAAAAAAGGAAAGCACGAATAGAACCGTACATTACTGAGGTGTGTTGGAACAAAAACTAAAGTTCGGATCCTTAGTGATTGGTGCAAAAGTATATACAACAGTGAAGTACAAAAGCATAATCGTCGTGGGTGATTAGCTGTGCAAAAATAGCTTGTGAAATAATGTTAACTATTCAACTTATTGATGTTTAGTACCGATTTATGTGACGACAAGATCACAATCACATTGTTCTAACATAAGAATTATGAAAATGAATAATAATTTTGTTGAATAAAATACATAGCCACACTTTCACAAAGAAATATATAAGCATTGTTGACCACCGAACTCTAACCTCATGACAAATCATCGCAGGCCCCACCTCAAGTAAATGTGAGTTCGATTGGGACCCCCAAATCGGATTTCCCACTGTAAACTCAGAAGACATCATGATTACCTCTTGTCACATTAACCACTCTAATCAACCCATTTGTCGGGAGTGATGTCACTGTCGTTCACAGCCACCAATCCCTAGCTCGGGATCTTCAAGTTGCCTAAGGGTCATCATTATCTGAGAAGAACATTAACACATGGCCACCAATCTCGTCGATCAATCATAGGAGAATTCGGTGACCCGAGTTTCGAGCTCGGAACTGTAGCTGATTTGATGTAATTTCGACCGAAAACATGTATAAATAATGGAGAAATTGTTACCCCAAGGGGCAAAGAAAAAAAGAGAAGAAAGGACTATGACATGATTATATTTTCCCAATCGATTTATGGCTCATTTAGTAATAATTCGCCCTTTTTATTCTTAAAATTGGTTCAAGATCAGTCTTACAAATTTTGACGCCAACAAGCATAAATGAGACTAAATATTATTATTCATAGCCCAGTACGTGCAGCATTATCCGAAATTTTTATGTAATGGGGGCTCAAACTTATCTCTAGTTTCAACTTTCAAGAATTTTATGTGGCGGCATTAGTACGCCTGGAAAAGAGCAGGTACCCTTAGAATAAATATAAACGTGACAAATGGCAATCAAAATTAATTCCACCCACCCGCTATGAATTTATTGGATGGGTTATCTCCTTTCACGGGAACTCTGCTTTCAAGCACGGGAATGTCACTTTCCTAATTAAATGTTTTCTTGCATTTGTCCATTCAACCTTCTTCGGCGAAACCAACCCATGTGTGCACCTCATATATGCTCCACTAGCTTTAAATCATTCGGCATCCAAGAAAATTGTCAGGTCCAAGTCACTTGTAACCATTAGTGGGATAAAACAGAAGAGGGGTCACTACCATTAATGTGAATAGCCCACAGATTAGATGTAGGGCTGGATATGATCCGATTCGATTCGGTTCTCGGCCATAGATTAGATGTAGGGCTGGATATGGTCCGATTCAATTCGGTTCTAACGAGAACCGAACCGAACTGACCCGAAATTTTTGGGTATTTAGTAAGTGGAATCGTCGGGTTCAAATTTAATTACGGAACCGTTCGGGTTCGGTTCGATTCCATTCGATTCCGTATTATAATTAAATTTTTTAATACATACAAAGTTACGTTAATTTAATTAATGATATATTTAATATGAGCTCTTACAAAATAACGTAGTTCAATCTTATGTGTTTCACTTCTCTTTTTGCTGAATTATTCATAAATTTGATTATTAAAATCACAAAAAGAGAAATATAGCGAGCTCAAAATAATTAAGAGAGATGTTGTAGAGCTTTAATTCGCTTTTCTCCGGTAGAAATGACACTACAGTAGAATAACAGATTTGGACAAAAAATTGAGGCCAATTTGATTAAGTCGATTTTGAACTGAATATTAGAAATAGGAAAATCATATTTTGTGGTTTGAACTAAATTAACTAGTTAACAAATTTATTTAGAAAAAATAAAATAATTTTACTTATTTAAAATAAATTAATTAAAAAAATTACAGAGATTCGGTTCTTATTCGATTTTTCGGGTCTTGGCCTAGAACCGAGAATTGAACTATACCCGTCGGTTCTTGATTCATATATCCGTTCGGGTATTTAACTTGAGAAGAAAAGTCGGATTCGGTTCTGTTCGGTTCGGGTTCAGTTCGATCGATTCGAGAGTTTTGTCCAGCCCTAATTATATGAGTGAACAAAAAGTGAAGCTGAATAATAATAATAATAATAATAATAATAATAATATTGCTCAAGTAATTAATGTAGGCATCGCCCACATCAAAGAAAGTCATCCTACCCTTGTTGACAGTCACAATGTGAGGGTTCGATTCTTAAAATATGGAATTTGACTCTTTGTGAGCACTAATGTACAGGCAAACTCTTGTTCCCTAACTTGTTAGGGTACATCTCGCTGTTAATCTCCATCATGATGCTCCAAGGACGGGTAGTGAGGCGGTTCAACCTTTAAAAAAGTCGTCCTACAGCACAAAAAAAATCAACTATAGCAGCAACAAATTCAAACCACAAATACCAGCAGCCAGATATTCGAAGAGAAAGGGGAGAAAAGGTTGAAACAGAAAATGAGCACGGTTGGAGATGCTCATAACGTGAGAATCTTAGGCTCCGGCGAGAGAATAATAGTTCTTGGCCATGGATTTGGCACTGATCAGTCAGTTTGGAAGCATTTAGTTCCTCATCTTGTGGATGAATACAAAGTTATACTGTATGATAATATGGGGTCTGGACCGACTAACCCAGATTACTTTGATTTCGAAAGATATGCCACTCTTGAAGGCTATGCTTATGATTTGCTAGCAATTTTAGAAGAATATCAGGTTAATAAATGCATATTTGTTGGCCATTCTTTGTCCTCCATGACTGGTGCTATAGCTTCCATCTTTCGGCCTGATCTCTTTCAAAAAATCATCACGATTTCTGCTTCTCCAAGGTGATTCAATGCTTCTTTAGATTGTTCAATTATGTGGAGTTTTATCAGAGTACCGTACTTGGCTGTTGATTTAATATTTAATTTACTTTCTTTTCAAAACTTAGTACAGTCGACTAAGGTAGGGTAGGCAAGTAGATGTAACTAGTGATTTATTATTTATTTCATAAATAAGGAATTAGGGTTATAATTATAAATATTCGACTTAATTGACGCTCCTTTTTCTTTGAATTTGTTAAATATAGGTTTATAAATACTGAGGATTACTATGGAGGATTTGAACAAGAAGACATTGAGCAGCTATGCGGAGCAATTGAATCCAACTACAAGTCATGGTGTTCTGGTTTTGCTCCACTAGTAGTAGGTGGAGACATGGATTCAGTGGCTGTCCAAGAATTCAGCAGGACATTGTTCAACATGAGACCCGACATAGCCTTGAGTGTTTTTCGGACAATATTTACATTTGACCTGAGACATTTTCTAGCGCGAGTCACTGTCCCAGTCCATATTATCCAGAGCTCGAAAGACTTAGCAGTGCCGGTGGCCGTGGCGGAATATCTCCACCAGAATCTTGGCGGTAAGTCCATCGTTGAAATCATGTCGACTGAAGGTCACCTACCCCATTTGAGTGCACCAGAAATCACTATCCCCGTGCTTATTCGACATATTATGCACGATATAATGGATGATGCTTAAGAAAGACGAATCGAATTATTACATTTCCAGGTTTGTATATGTTAGTTTGCGCATCTTTTGTATTTCCCTTTAGTTTGTTTTAGAGTTTGATGAACCCAACGAGCGGTGCACAAAATGTCCACGCAGTTTACTCTAAATTTGTGTAAATGCTTTAATTTGTTGCTGTAAATGCTGTACTTCATGCATTTCGTTGCTTGAAGTTATGAGAGACGGTAAAAAATAATGCTTCCGTTCCATAAAGATTTTTTTTTCCCCCCGTCTTTTCCAAATTATAGGTCTTTTGTTGTTGAGAGAATAGTTATTATTATTATTTTTTTTTAAGCTCCTGTTTGACACTCATTAAAATCAAAAATTTAATCTAAATCAAAGTCAACAATTCATTTCAACCACATATTTTATGGATCCCATCACACATTTCATCAACTTTATTAAAATTTACTAAAAATTTTATTTTAATCTCTACCAAACAGGGACTTAATACGCTCATATGTAGTCCCTATTTGACAACCTTTATTTTTGCAAAATAAAGTTTTGAATAGCAACTTTTGGGAGAGTGCATAATTAAGGGAAAATTTTGATTTACGTATAGAATATTTTATTGTGTGAATGTGTGATTGAAAATAATTATGGAGAAAAAAAAAGTTCTGAAATAATGGTTGTCAAACGGAAGCTTAATATGTTTTCTATGAATTATTCATACTTAAATTATTATTTAATGTAGGAGTATATTGGAAAATTGTAATAAAAAAATTATATTTTTAACTATATTAATTATATATTTTTTAATTGGTGTGAAAATGAAAACAAGTCTATCTTTATGAAATAAAGGGATGATTCATCTAAATACTTGCTTGACGACTTTCGGGCTGGTTTTAATTTTAATATAATATAAGAAGGGGCATTGCTACTTGGACAACTCCCCCCGTTTGGACAGGGAGTCGTTCAGGATGAAAAACTCTTAGCTAGAGAGTGTGTTCTCTGTGTTTAGAAGTTTATTTTATAGAAAATAAGTTAAAGAATTATTTTCTAGAAATTAAAGTCTGTTAGGATCCGTTTGATAACATTAAATTTCACGAAAAATGTCAAATTCGAAGAATTCGCTTTCTACTTCTGTTGTTTAATATAAAAGTGAAAATGAAGTTTGAATTTCAAGATATAAACGTATAAAGCATGTCTTTGGCTAATTACATGAAAACCGAACTCTTATGGTTTTGGTGATTTTTTCTTTTCTAATTTACATGGAATTGGTTTGCTTTTTCATCTTTACAATCAAACGGACCTTTAATGAAAAGAAAAGAAGTAAATTAAATATTATAGATTTATATAGTTATTAGAATTAAGTTTCCGTTTGGCCCCCATTCTTGTCAAATTTTAATGGTTGGAATAGTGTTTTTTTGAAAAATGTGTAGTTGAAAAAAGAATAAAAAGTTTTTGATTTATGTATAATATTATTTTATATAAGATTATATGGTTGAAAATAAAAGAGAGAAATAGAATGAAGGCCAAACGGGGGCTAAGAATAATAGACGTGCTTCTATTATAGTGCGAATTATTTGATGAGACCTGCTCCTTGTCCCGGCTTGGGGACAGGGGCTCCACATGGCGCCCCTCAAGAATGGTGGGTGTCATTGTCTTCAATCCTGTCCCCGAGTCGGGACAAGGGATTTTATCCTTATATGACGGGCTGTAGTCATTTATTTATCAGAAATAGTAGAAATTGAATGCAGAAAATTAGTGTACTACGATCCGAAATTGTCTGAAAATGGATATAAAATGGGCTCAAATAGAGGCTAATGTCCCATTTTGAAAACCATCAGGGATGGGCACCAAGTCGTTTGCCCACACATAATTGAGAATCTGACCGAATTTAGTCTCATTCAAAATTTTGAGGAAAAATTCACAAGTCATGTATTAAATATGAATAATTCAATTTTCTAATTTTTAAGTTTCAAAATTCAGAAATTAAGTATTAATTAATTAATTAATTAATTATAGTTTATTGATTAAATATATTAAGGTTACAATTATACAATTTATGGTCACGGATACATTCTTATCGGTTATAACGTCACATATTATCAAATTAATTGGTCACAAATCAAAATCATTGTTGATCACAAATTATTTTTCAATCACAAATTATCAAAATTTTAAATCACAATTGAATAGTGATAATAGATAACCAAATAATTGCTCACATACACCAAATAGTGGATCACATACTATCGCCATTGCCACGACGGCCACTTACGATCACTAACACCACTACCACCACAACAACAAAAGTCACCACCACTAAATCCAACCCACTGCCAACAAAAATCATCATAATCGTAGATTTTCAACCATGAACAATCACCCTTACTACCAACCACTAACATATTAGCTATTTAATAGCTCACCACCAACACGTCGCCATCGGTGCCACCACCATTACAAACTGTAAAAACTATTGACAAAATCATTTCAGAACAAGATCCAAAATCGTGATAGAGAGTGAAAAGTGATATAGAGAGAGAATGGAGTGAGGAAGTGATTAGGGTTTGAGAAATTTGGGGAGGGCGGAACGGGGTTAGATGGGGTATATAAATTAATTTAGTTTTATAATATTATTATTAATTAAATATTGTTTGATTTTTGATTAAATAAACATTATACCTATTTTTTGAACTGTGATCTTGAAAAATAGGGTCTAGTGTAATTTCCTCAATTTGTAATTGGAAATTGTGTAGATGAAATCACTAATTTGATGAAAAGAAAATTGGATCGAATCAGAGCCCGTCTGAATCTTTTATACTTTTTCGCGCTTTTTATTTATATGTTAAAGTTGTCGGCTAATTTGAATACATATTAATTTATGTAAATTTATATAAATTATAATTTGATAGAGAGGTTAATAAAAATATTTACAGAATCAAAATAAAACTTGATTACTTGACCAAGATCTCAGAATTGTTTGTTTTTTTTTTCCCTTATTCCTAAGGGTTCATTTGAATGTGAGTATGTAATTTATAAGGAAAAAAATAAATTCTAGACAATCTAATTGTCTAAAATTTATTTGTATGAAAATTATTAATTAAATGTGTTTGATTAATTTAGTTTTCAACTCAGAAAATATTATACTTGTTCATTTTTTATTGGAAGACAGATGAGATAAAGAATAGATGAGAGAGAGAAATAGAGAGTGAATTATTTGGAAAATAAAAATTATGATCAATTGACTAAAAGTTGAAAAATATTTTCTATGAAAAAATTGTTAGTCAAACACTCAAAAAATAAGAATTTGAATGAAAAATAACATTTTCCATGAAAAATAAAACCAATCAATTAAACATACTCTAAGTTATAGAATTGAATTGATTTTAACTGGAATAGGAATCAAGTGCTCGATTTGATTCGAAATTGATGTGATCGAATGGTTCTGATTAAAATAAATTAATATTTGATTCTCATTATTTCAAAATTTATTATTTTCTTAAACTCATTTTTAATCACACTCTCATAATAAAATATTTTACATGAAATTCAAAAAAAAATTCTTATTTTTTAATCATACATTCTCCAAAATCACTATTTAAAAACACATTTTAATAATTGTCAAACACGGCCTAACTATGAAACTTAACTCCTATTTGAACTCTATTCTAATTAGATTTTGGGAAACTGATTTTTTTAAATAATGTGTGGTCAAAAAGGAAGAATTTTTTTAAAATTTATGTGTAATATTATTTTATAAAAGAATGTATGATTAAAAATAAATAAAAAAAATATATTTTGAGAAGAATAAGACTCGAAAATGACTTAGGAATTTGGAACTCTTCTTTTATTCTTAAATGGTAGATAAATGAGTTACGTGGCATCATGTTGTAAAGACAAACTAGCCCGTCCAATTGGTCCTTAATTTCTTTGCATTGAAAGACCCAAGTGACTTGTGATTCTAATGCAAGGAAGTTGTTGGTGACGTTGACGTAGCTCAATTCAGATTATTTCATGTAATGGAATTTTGGGTGGATACAGCTGTTAGCAACAGAATTTGCTGAAAACCTGTGATGTATAGCTTCTCTATTATTGCATGACAGTTGAGATTTACCGTTTAGAATTGATTGTCCAATTTATTGACCTTCAAATAATTTATTGACACATCTTTTTAAATTAATACCTTCAACTTTTCCATTACTGTCATTTGTACTTAAAAATAGGTGAAAAATGATATGTCAAATAAACAGCAAGTTGGATCGTCAATTTTGAATAGCAGATCTCAACCCTTAATCATCAAGGTAGATTTATTTTTTTTACTCTCTTTGCTCTATAAAGAGAGATATATCTATTTATTTAGAGTACGGCTATTTACATCCATAATTTTTATATATACATCCACTTTTAAAAATATAATTATATTATATTTTTTCTCTTATATAAATTTACATAAATAAACATATATAAAATTGAATAAAAATATGTTGTTTTAAATTCATTCAATAATGTTCATTTTCATAAATTCTTTTAAACATTTTTATATTCTTTTAGAGTGTGTGTTTAACTAAAATTTTAATAATCATAAAATATCATCTTTAACTAAAATCATAAAACTCTAATCATAATATATCCTCTTCAATGGAAATTCAAAAAAATAATAATAATAATAATAATAGTAAAATTGACATATTATTAGAGTTATAATTTTTTCATGATATGAAAAATTGAATATTATTTTTATGCCTTTTTAAATATTGATTTGATAGAGGTAAATATATAAGTAATTTTAAAATAAGTTTCAATACTTTTCCAAATATTTTTACATTATAAAACAAAACAAACTTAAATTTATCAATCGAACACAAACAACCAAAATTATGAGTTTATAAGCAAAAATAATAATAATTAATATATGATTCAAGGAGGAATTTGTTTGGTTGCGTAAGCGGTATACTTTTGAGAGAATCCTATAAATTAGAGAGAGAGAGAGAGATTTGCTAACCATTATAACTAAATATTAAAATACAGACATGACAGTATAAGAAATAAAAAGTAAGAACCAGATTAAATGATGATAATGATTGGATGAATATAGATATTTTCGAAATTGTATTAGAAATATATTTATAGTGCGATGAACATATAAAATTTGTATGGATCTATTATGCTTAAATGAATGAATTTATTAAGATCAATATTGAAATTTGACGTAGCTGAAAACAATAATTTTCTAAAATTTTAATAATTTAATAAGGATGTATATAGAGTGTGATACATATATAAAAATCGCGGATGCAAATAGCGGTACCCTTTATTTATTCTTTTGTTTCAAATTATAGGTACCTTTTTTCCCTAATGATTGAATAGTTAGTGGTCAAATATATTTATACTATGATTTTGATAACTAGATTGCATTTTAACTCCATGAAGAATTTAAAACTTTTGCACATTATCACATTTATATCTCAAATTTTTATCGCATTTTTATTCTTAAATTAATATAAATTATTTTTTATTATGGTTTCTTTCTATTTTTTTTTTCAAAAATAGAATAAAAAGACTCATTTATCCATTATATTTTCGAATAAGCAAATCAAATAATACTACAAAAATACGATCAAATATCTGACCCTAATTTTAAAGCATGTTAACAATATTTTTGAATAAAAAATATGATTAAGTATATGATTTTCTAATTAATGAAATGTTAAAAAAAATGTGATATAAAATGATAAGGATATAAGCGTGATAATAAATAAGGTTGATGACCTTTAATTTAATCAAAATGTGGTGTGCATATAACCACCCTTAATAATTTTTTTTTTAATTTTCTAATGTCCCTATGTAATGTCTTATTATCAATAAATATAAATTACTCTTATTTTAATTATTATTTAATATAAAGTATAATTGGAAAAATGTAAGTAAAATTTATTTTTTAAAATATATTAATTACATTTTTTTTTCAATTTGTGTGAAAAATGAAAATAATTTCATTATTATGGGATGAAGAGATAAATAAATAACAAAAGTTACAAAACTCAGAAAGCTAGTTAACCACAGCTGATTGCAAAACATATGATAGAAGCAAAGATAATGTAATTGATGAACACAACACATAAGAAGCAATTGGATGAGGGACACAAACAAGTAGAAAAAGGTTTAGGGAAAATTTCAACAGCAGTCCCCAACTTTTTCAATTTTTGCAGGCTCTGTCCTAACCTTTATTTTGTGCCAGCGGAGATTCCTAACATTTTATAATATATACACTGGAGATCCATCTAGACGGAAAATGCCCAAAACATATTCAGTTGACCTGGAAATTAAAAAAGATGAAATTTGACCATTTTAAGGAGGGGTAATTCCGTCCTTGCAGATTTTCTCTCGTTCAAAAAGGAGAAATTTCATAATCTCCTATTAACGTTAACATGGATAAAGAAGCGAACGGTTACCTTCTACGATGTCTGAAGAAGGAAGCCATGAATCTGACGTTAATGTTGAAGATATCGCATGCGACATGCGAGGCACTCTTCCCGAGCCTATGTATGGTGAGTGTTATTGTGTTTTGGAATTTCTGAAAACATCAATGCTCCTTGTTGTGCAAAGAGCATTGAAGTGGTTTCATTTAGTACAATTTTTGTATTTTGTACTATTTTATTAATTTAGGTATATCATAAATCGTACAATCGCTGCGGGTTTACATTATAAATTCATGTATATTGTGACTAGGGCCTAACGATCATTTGTCTTGAACTTATTTTACCATAAAGTTACATCATGGTGGTATATTATTCTCCAAGATGCGAAATTTTGTGTACGAGCATGGTAAGATAGCATATCTTTAATATATGTTTCCTGGCTGGTTTAACAGATTTCTTCTGAACAATGCCATGAAGATATTGGGATCTTTTCACAAAATGAGGTATCTCTATAAGGTTGAAAAGAAGAGATTGAGTAAGGTATCATTTTGGTTGGTGAGGGATGCAGACTTTATGAATGTAGTGAAGTTGCTTGTGAGAAGAGGATTGTGGAGTTGTGGTTTTTGCCTGTAGTGGATTGTCACGGGATGATAGAGTAGAGCATGATATTTTAGTTGT
Organism: Olea europaea var. sylvestris; assembly: GCF_002742605.1. Lineage (NCBI taxonomy): Eukaryota > Viridiplantae > Streptophyta > Magnoliopsida > Lamiales > Oleaceae > Olea > Olea europaea. The sequence goes on along the minus strand of NC_036243.1, from coordinate 12,355,704 downwards.
TGATGTCAACACGGGTAAGGTTTTTGGAAGAGGTGAAAGAAAAAGAAAAAAGCAAAATTTGAGGGATAAGTTCAGCAACATGCATGCTACGCTGTGGAGGTCTATGATAAAAGCATAGAGGGTGATGATGCGTACATTGTGGATAGAGTTGAGAGTAAGGAAGATGATGCACCTATTATTAGTAAAACTAGTGAACCTTCAGCTAACGTATTAGATCCTGTTGTAAATTCGGAGATTTTTATTGAAGATCCTGTTGATGCTCCACCTTTGGTTGATGAAAACGTTGGATTCTAGTTGAATCACCCCTTGTTGAAAATGTGGAGATTTCTGTTGAAGATCTACCCACACCATCCCTTGTTAAAGAGCATGTGGTGCTTCCTGTTCTACAACCAAATGTAGAGCCTTCTGCTCAACAACCAGACGAGAGTGATGCATCACCTATTGATGGAAAATATGACATGGAAGAGGGATTGCTGGAAAGGTTCTGTGATCCAGAATATGAGCAAGATGAAGGTGTAGCTGTAGATGATAGTGATGTAGATGTATTCTTCAAGTTGACTGAATCGCTTGACATTGGTGATGAAACTCAGGGTAATGCTGGTGGTGAAGATAATAATGGAATAGACTATGATGACTCGAACGATCTAAAAGCATTCCAATTGAATGTAAAGAAGATGGTTCCTCCTTAAGAGCTAGGAATGACATTTGGTTTAACCCTGCCACTGACATTTAAGATCCAAAATGCCATATAGGTAACGATGTTTTCTACTTCACCATTTTCTAATTATCATGTCTTATATTTTTCTTGCAAGATCCACTCTACACAGGCATAAAGTTAGACAACATAAAGTTACTAAGGGATGTAGTGGTACACTATTTAGTGAAAATTGTAGGGCATCTACGAGTTATTGGCATATACGAGTACGTTGATGCATACTACACTAAAGAAGCTTATCTCAGGACCTACAGCCAGTCATCCAATCAATGTCCAGTCTAGTCCTGAGTTATGGCTAGAACTTGGTAGACACCCTCTTAATCCACCAGTAAAAAAGAAACAAGTAGGTAGACCAAAGAAGATGAGAAAAAGGGTCCCAAGTTGAGCCACCTGCAGGAACAAAAATTGTAAGAACGAGTATGAAGATGACTTGCATAAGATGTGGAGAAACATGCCATAACAAAAGAACATACATAGCCTCTTTGCATGCAAATACAAGCTCCCACCCAGGTTCACAAGCAGATACTCAACCACAATCACAAGCCAACAATATTACGAGGCAAGAGAAAAGCATCTACATCTAAGGATTCACAAACACAGGCAAAGAAGAAGAAGGGAATGGGAAAAAAAAAACCTTAGCTCTACTGATGATATGTACATACATTGCACTAACTTTGTAATGTCTTTAATCTTTTGTTGATATTTCGATATGTCACTGATTTAACAATTTAGTACAATACTGATCGTTTGTGAAGTTAGACTGATTCTGTATAATGCTCTTTTGACGATGTATATTCTGCTTGAAAGTGAAATACATGTTCATCATTTTAGTCATTTAATTCATTGTTATACTTTTGATTTTTTAAAATGTTTTCCAATTGACCAGGTGTGGAAATGTTTATAATTAGTACATACTTTGTATATGAAATTGGAAAAAGGTTAAAGATCGCTATTGCAACTTATTCAAAGGTTTGAGACTTCTCCTGTAACATGCTTAAAAGGTTTTAGACTTTTGTTGTGAGAGATAAAACGTTTGAGACCGTATCTAATAATTCAAAAAAGGGTTTTGGACCATCACCACACCATCTCCATAACGTTTTGCAATCAAAATTTCCCTTACTCTAAATCATTCGCTTTTAGCAAAGAATATGAAAATAGGAGAAAGAAATAATCAAACCACTGCTTAATAACAACATATTCCATTAATAGAAGATAAGTTAGAAATCCACGGACAACACGATTTATGACATAAAGACCCACATAACAACGCGTAAACCCAACATTTGAGCTCAAACCTAACACAGATCTAGTTACAGAACCATTTCACAAAAACTCCACAAAAAAATCCAATTAGACAAGTCTTCCATACAATGGCTTCTAGAATGGAGGATGTTTATTTCAGCTTTCACCTTCCTTCTAACTCGTAAAAATTCAGGGATCAGTTCATTGGATCTTGCACACATTGGCGGGCCGTACCAGTCAAAGAAATTACATCTACCCACATTGTTACGTCATGGGCAGCAGATAAACCTTATTCCTAGGTTCAAGTTCGTCCATGAAGTCTACATCTCCACGGGAAACCCACATCTACAAGCTCTTTAATATTATTTCTTAGGACATTTTGCCAGATGTCTACTTGTTTAGTACTACGATAAATGCGTTATGCAAATAGGGGTCAATGATGTAGTTATGTTGTTTAAGAAAATGGAGGATGTGGGTATAGCTCCAAATGTTGTTACTTATAATAACCTTTTGCATGGGTTGTGCAAAAAAGGGAATTTGGAAGAGGCTTTTCAGCTCAAGGAGAAAATGGTAAAACATGGTGTGAACCCAAGCTTTGTAACATATGGTATGCTTATCAATGGTCTAATGAAATTCAAGAAATATGATGAAGCCAATTTTATTTTAAAAGAAATGTTGGTCAAGGGGTGGGAAGTTTTTGTTTTTGTTTTTAAATATTAATTTGACCATTTTGACTTTCACTTAAATGGTCAAAATGAGTAAAAAATTGATTTTTTAGGTCAACTGATGGATGAAGGGTCGGATTCCGTGTGTCCTTCATTTGCCATCATTGGGGCCCTAGATGTAAAAATGAAAGATTTGATATAGTTTACAATATTTTGAAAGATTTGTGACGTCAGCTGCAATTCTTAGTCTATTTAATGATATGTAGTTGAGGATTTTTGGAATGGCAGTGATGTGATGTTGACCATAATATCTGACGTGGAGTCTAAGTCTGACGAGGAGTGAATTTTTGATTCAGCATGTCACACCATATGTGTTCCAATCAGAACTTGTTTCAAACATATAAGGTGATTAAGCAATGTGGAGTTGTCGTAGGAAACAACCAGTCTGGTCGAGTTATTGGAATCGATCGAGTCGGATTGAGGTTGTACGATGTGATGGTTATAACACTTGGCCAGATTCGATATGTTCCAAATCTGAAGAGGAATCTCATATCTTTGAGTACCCTAAATTCAAAATGGTATAAATTCTCTAGTGGAGGTGGAGGTGGAGTCTTGAGGGTCTGAAGGGGTGTCCGGGTTGTACGGAAAGGGACAAAAGAAGTCTTGGTTATACATCTTGTAAGGAAGCGTAGAATCAATTAAGAGACATTTGGACAAGTTTAGTATTGTAGTAGAAATTCAGTTGGGTACAATATCTCTTGTGATGGGCTTTGGATCGATTCAGAACATTGCTCAGGGGAGCGTTGGTAATTCCTTTTTGCCACCAATTTCAGTAGATACACTGTGTTCAGTACTAGGGTTGGATCCATTGAGCATAGGTACTGTGGTGTCGGCGATGTTTGTAATGCTTTCGGGATCATTGAAGGTGACAGTTCTAACAATGGGCCTTCTAATCATGCATTTTATGTGGTTTCTACTACAGAGTGTGCTTCGACCCTATTTGGTCAATTGTGATTCCTAGGTAGAATTTTGGGAACCCAGGGGTAGGGTTCACGTGTCATTTGTGGATACCATGCAGGGAAAGATGTTTTTGTGGAATGGAAAGTTTTGGTTCTGATTGAAGAGTTCAATTTATTTCGTTGCAGTCGAATTTATTTTTTTAGTGGGAAAATTTTGAAGTTTTAATCGTTGCAGTGGAATTCGTGTTAATGTAGAGATTGTTAAAATTTGGGTGTAACTTGAATTCCTCGTTGAAATAATTGTAGAGATATAATTGAGGTGCACATCAAGAGAAATTCTAATTGGAATGCTATGGAGTAATCCTATCGAAGTTTAATTGACAAATTCTAGTTAAAGTTCTATTTGGAAGCTCATTGAGAGTTGAAATTTGTGTTGGACTTGATGAGATCAAATAAGAAAAATTTTGATATTTTATTTCATCTACAACTCCACTTCTAGGGGTGGATTTTTTTATATAAATGCTAGACTATTTTTCTAATTTTGTGAAGCTTTATTGCTATAGTTGACTCTTTCCATATTGTTATTGAATAAAACATCGATTCCTCTATTTAACTCTCTTTTTGTTTTTTTACTTTAATCTTGTTCTATTGGTTGTGATATTATATATTTCATATTACATTATTAAATCTCAATTCTTGCGTCGCCTTCCAGTCCAACATGGTGGTTTTAGAGCTGTTCCCCCTTCAACACTCTATTGGAATTGCAGCTTCCAGTGCTGAACACAACTTTGTCAAAATATCTTTCATCTCAACCAGTGCAATACCTGAGTGATTAATGGCGGGATAGTGTGGTAAGGAAAAATGGAGAACCTTTCTCATATTTTGTGTTTATGATCTGTGCATTTAGCAATACTGATGCCGGCTGACAATTGTAGTTAAGTGAGAATTCGACACAGGAAAAAATGAAGTTGACCAAGTGTTATAGGAAAATGCTTCGTATTTCTGCATTAATAAAGGGACAAGGTGTTATTTTGAAATGAGTTGGAGTTGGAAAAGAAATTAGAACTCTGAAAGTTTTGATCTATCTAAATTTGTAAATAAATGAAAGTAATTTTTTCACTGTTCATCAAAATAAAAGGATTGATGTTCTAACTGTTAACCGGGTAATTTGAGATATGGAATATCTCAATCTAGTGCAGTATTCAGCCCTTCTATCAATAACTGATGGATGGTCATACCACTTGACAACTATACCGTGACATGCTATTCTTTTTTATTATTTTTGTGTTAGATGATGGCATTTTTATGGAAATTTGACATAGGATACTATAAAACATAAGCTTAATCAATTTCATGTTTTAAACATTAATTCATCCTTGTATTTTTCATGATCTTGGCGATTGCTTGGATCCGAAAGTGCAATATCATTTTTCTTTGTAACTTTATTTCATTCTTATCCCTTTTTTCAACACCGATGTATGTGTTTTGGATATGGATTTTAATGTCCATTATTTTAGATTGTTGTTTTTACGGTCAAACAAACTTAGTATATGTTCCTAGTTAGATGATGGTTCTTACAATTCAATGAATATTATCAAGAACAATCACATTGTTGACCTATGCTTTTTTGTGTTTTCACATGGGCAGAAGAAGTGGCGAGATAAAAAGAGATGTGCTATATTTGGTAATAATTTCCTAGTAAATTTGATAGAATGAGACTTCTTTCAAGGTTGGTCGGTTTATGCGCTTTCATTTTTTCCTTTCATCGTTTTGGAAGTCTAATACAATAGATTCATGGGACTTAATTTGGAATTGATTTTTCCCCCATAATTTGTTTAATTTCGTACACGAAAATCTTAGGGAGGACAACTTGTGCTTAAGATACTTTCAGCACATGGTGCTTTGTGCACTTACCTTTTCCTCATCCTCTTCCCTTCTTATTTATTTGTTAGAAAGCTTCTGTTTATAACTTTAATCTACAGAAGATATTGGCTAGGTTGGTCGATTGTAATTTTATATTTTTCAATGAATTGTTAATGATTTAAATCAAGAGTAAATGGCTTCAGAGTAATTAAAATTAGAATTCGTGAATAGTTGATCCAATCATAATCGAGTATTTTATTTATTTACATTCCAAGGCCCAATCATGCCACCAACATGTCAAAATTACCATAATCGAGTTGTTGCTTACTGTACAAGAGTTCGTATCACACTTATAACTGCAAAGTCTGTCTCTCTATATTTTCCAATAAATTACTTACGGTAAAAATGTAGTCTAGCTTCATTTGGTTCTTATTTTTCACCCCAAAAAATCAATTTTTCATCGTTACTTTGAAAAGTTAGCCGTCAATTTTGACTTCTTTACTTACATGGGGACGCACTTTTCTCTCTAATGGTCAAAAAATTGATTCTCGTAATCTCTACCAAATAAACTCCTAGTTTGTTTGTTTTGATTGCCAGCTATTATCTATCAGAATGTGAGCCAATGTTAGCGAAGAGAACCAAATAATTGTATATAATGGATTATAATTTTTTGGTTGCCTGTTATTTGGTTGGATATTAAATTTCTTGTGCACTTGGTTGGTTATATAACTTTTTCATCTATAGCTTTTAGAGAATTTGCCAATGAAAAAACTGCATGTGATATAATAATTTGCTTGATATTACTTGAAGATAGTAATACGGAAGCAAAAATGATCATTATTGTTAAAATTCTTCAATGCATGTCAACTAGTAATCAGGAACACAGTAGTATTCTTGCGTTTGCTCAATGTTGTTGCTGACATTTGAGTCCAAATCAAGAACACAACAATATCTTGACTTTCCACAAGGTCACATCAAATCTTCTATTATGATTTTGTAAAATTGAATATGATGCAAGGAAATAGGTAGATGCTTAAATTGAAAAGAAAAACCAGTTTTGAAGGACCAAGCATGCCTGGTAGCTAGCTAATAATTTAAAACAATGTAGTACACGATTATTAGCTATCAAAGCAACTCTTTAATATAATGTACAAGTAGCATTATTTATAATATAAAGATCAGAGTCAGAACTTTAATTTTATTCAAGACATAGTAAGATTCACAATTATTATTTACTTATTTGCAATTCATTTTTATCAATTTATAATTTCTCTCAAACCAATACTAAATTATTACAGCTGATTTTTATTATTTTAATCCCAACATGATTTTTACCTAATCAGGGGCAGAGCCCAATTGAGGCCAGTGCCTGCATTGGACTCTTGGCCCATCCCAAATTATTGTTATTTTTTTGTTGTGAAAATTATATAAAATCAAGTACTTAAACTTTCAAATTCAAAGTTTAGGAGTGAAGTATATTTATGCAAAAATCAGATATTATTAATTCCCCCAATTCAATTAAAAGCCCTATTCATTTCACCCAATTTTGAAACCCGGTTCTGTCTCTTTCTTCTCTCTTCTTGGCGACGCATTCAACCACTGCAAAAGCGATAAAGGAAATGCGTCGACGCCAGAGCCAGCGTGGAGCGGTGAAACTGCTGGTTTGGGCCATGTTGATTCCCAATTTGGTTTCCGAACAGATTACCAATGTTGAGACCTTTTGACATTGAAATCAACTCAAATGCATTCATGGCTGCTGCTCATTTTTCTCTGCCACAAGATATTCCTATAGTAAGCAATAGATGTGCTGTCCACTGAGTATTTTTCAACAATTTTTTTTCTTAATCTCAGATAATCAGTAATTAATAGTTCCATTTTCTCTGCAAATTCACCTCAGAATCCTTAAATACAGCTGGACATCTCCAAATTTGTATCTTCTTTCTCATCAAATATTGGTGCTTTATAGTCTTTCTTAAACCACTCATCCTTCAAAATTTCGAGGATTGTAATGTGCTGGACAAACGTATGAATCATGAAATGGGAAAAAAAAAAACACAAGTTGAAACACAAAGAACATGATGCCAAGCTTCTCTTTTCTTCTTTCTGCTGATTTTTTTTTTTGAATGGAAAAAGTTTGTGTACAAGATAACTTGCATCGGCCTGAAAGAAACTCAGTATGGTCACAGTCATAGGATTTGGATTCATGTTACATTTTCTCTGTTATTTCATTGGTAGGCGTCTGTGACCATTTGGCTGATTTGTGACCAAGAAACTATGTTCATGTGACTCATAGATAAAATGTGACCTGTAATTTAAATTATCTGTGGTCTCGAAATAATTTTTGAAATAATCTGTGATCAACAAAATTTTTGATTTGTGATTAACTAATTTGACAATGACCGATTAATGAATATGTGACATATAATTATGAATTCGTGATCATTAATCGTGTAATTGTGACTTTTTACATTTATTTAATAAATATTTTAATTAATTAAATATATACCTGAATTTTGAATTTTCAAAATTTATACTTGATATGATTTTTTCCCTTTTTTGTTTTTATATTTTGGACTGTTGGGCCTTTCACTACAGCAGCCCAAGAGAAAGCCCAAGCAGCCAAAGAGAAAAAACTCACGCCATACGGTTCAAACCACAGCACCGCGCCTCAGCCTCTCACTCGTCTCTCGCCGACTTCCACAACCGACCAGACTCAGTACACATATATGTGAAACAATTTTTGGTCGACGGATTGATTATTGATTTGCGTCACAGTAATATCAATGGTCAGAAACATAGGACGCGAGCCTGGAGGTGATCGCTGAGTGATACATAATATCGTGAAAAGTCGAGGTCACAATTGTCTTCTTCCTTAACTCCTTCGCCTTCTCTGCCGTGAAACATCCTCGGAATGACTTGTAGGATCTGGATTTTCCCGTTTCGTTCTCGAATCCGTAAGAACTGGTAATGTAATCGGGTTCCGAAGACCACCCGAATATCGGCGTCCACCAGTCGTTCGAATTGGTACCCACCGCCGACTTACGATACGGGTTGGGTTCCTGGAGTTCACAATTTATAGAAATTCATATATGCGTGTGTTTACATACATATTCATATATATGGATATAAGGAGATTCAAATACCTTAACACCAACGTGGTATTGTTACAACCCATCAAACGACCATTTACAATCTCTTCCTCCACTGCCCCACAAAACCCGGAGCTTGAAAACCAGATGTCTTCAAAAATAAAGGTGGAAGAAGACTGCGCCCCAGTAAAACCCGGGGGAGTGCCAACACAGGCAGCATTTGATCAGATATTTCTCAACAAGAAGAAGTGGGTATCCTCCATTCTCTCAAGCCCACATCTAAATACATCTAAATGGAAACATTTACTAACCCAATTAACTTCTCATCAGTTTGATACCATTTTCTTGGAAATTTATCATTTGATTGACCCTACAATTGCATTGAAGTTCTTTTACTTTGCTAGCACTTCTGCTGGCTTTAAATTCATTCTCAGATCTTATTGCCTTTTGATTCACCTGTTAGTGAGTAAGAATCTTGATTGTGCAGCACGATTGCTATTGATAAGATTGATTGACAAAAAGCTCCCTGTGATTTTAAATGATAATATTGTTGGGAATATGCATAAAGAGATTACAGTTTTATTAGCAAATTTGTATTCAGGATCGAAAAAATTCGACGCGAGTATTAGGACATTGGATATTTTGGTTCATGTTTATGCTAGTCAATTCAAGAGTTTGGGATTTGATGTTGCAGTGGATGTGTTTCGTCTTTTAGCGAGCAGAGGGTTGTTTCCATCCTTTAAGACTTCTAATTTTTTGCTTAGCTCGCTCATCAAGGCGGATGAGCTCGAGAAGTGCTATGAGGTCTTTAATATTATTTCTTCGGCCATTTTGCCAGATGTCTACTTGTTTAGTACAGCGATAAATGCGTTATGCAAAGGAGGTAGGGTCAATGATGCAGTTATGTTGTTTAAGAAAATGGAAGGTGTGGGTATAACTCCAAATGTTGTTACTTATAATAACCTTCTGCATGGGTTGTGCAAAAAAGGGAATTTGGAAGAGGCTTTTCAGCTCAAGGAGAAAATGGTAAATAATGGTGTGAACCCAAGCCTTGTAACATATGGCGTGCTTATTAATGGTTTGATGAAACTCAAGAAATATGATGAAGCCAATTTGATTCTAAAAGAAATGTTGGTCAAGGGGCATGTTCCAAATGAAATTGTTTTTAACACGTTGATTGATGGGTATTGCAGGATTGGAAATGTTACAACAGCGTTGAAGTTAAAGGATGATATGTTATCCCAGGGCATTAGTCCAAATTCAGTTACTTTTAATACACTTCTTAACGGTCTCTGCATGGATAATCAAATTGATCTAGCAGAACAGTTCTTAGTTGAAATGGTATTGAAAGGCTTAAGTATAAACCCTGGTACATTTGGTTCTGTTATTCATGGTCTGTGTAAGAATTCAAGATTAGACTCCGCATTGCATTTCACTAGGTTAATGGTATCTAGGAATTTGAGGCCAAATGATAGGTTGCTAACAACATTAATTCATAGGCTTTGCAAGAATAGTAAGCATTCAGAAGCTCTGAAGCTATGGTATATGCTACTAGATTTAGGGATTGCAGCCAATACAGTGACCTCAAATGCACTTATATTTGGACTCTGTGAGGTGGGCAACATACAGGAAGCTAAAATACTACTTAAAAATATGTTGAAAAGGGGTGTTGGATTGGATGTGGTTACTTATAATGCACTCATTTATGGATGCTGCAAAGAGGGTAAATTGGAGAGTGGCTTTAATCTCAAGGAAGATATGGTTAAACAAGGAATTTCTCCTGATATTGTTACGTACACTTTGTTGATGCATGGGCTGTGTAGTAAATGTAAACTGGATGAAGCTGTTGCACTTTGGCATGAATGCCAAAGAAATGGTCTTATTCCCAACGTTCACTTGTATGGAGTCATGATAGATGGTTTCTGCAATGCTAAGAAAGTTGAGGAGGCTACAAGATTCTTCAACATGTTGCTTGGACATAACATGGAACCAAATTCTGTTGTATATAATATACTTATTAAGGCGCACTCTAGAAATGGAAACATGATAGAGGCCCTTAAACTTCGTGATGAAATGAGAAGCAAAGGCATTTCACCTTCATGTTCCACCTATTCTTCTTTAATACATGGAATGAGCATTTCGGGGCATGTTGATGGGTCAAAACATCTTATGGATGAAATGAAAAATGAGGGCTTGCAACCTGACATTTTCTGTTATACTGCACTTATAGGTGGTTTCTGTAGGCTAGGTCAGATGGATGAAGTAAAGAGTGTCTTGCAAGAAATGTTGTCATGCAATGTACAACCAAATAAGATAACATACACAGTCATTATTGATGGCTATTGCAAGTTGGGTCGTATTAAAGAAGCTTCTGAGCTTCTGAGTGAAATGATTGGCAAAGGAATTGATCCAGATTCAGTTACTTATAATACATTGACAAACGGGTTTTGCAAGGAAGGGAAAGTAGAAGAAGCTTTTAACTTGTGGGATTATATCTCCTACAGAGGACTAAAGTTAGATGAAGTTGCACACACCTCGTTGGTTCACTGCTTGCCACCGGCATCAGGAAATGCTGATCAAAATTGAATGGGAACTCCAACACGGTAGGTTTTTACAATGAATGTGCTATTGTTTTGTACCTGATTCTACTCGATATCTAGTCATTCTTTTCAAGAAAATACATATATCTACTCATTTATTCATTTTATTATGCAGCCTACTTTTTTTTTTTAATAAGAAATGGGGTCAGTCTTTTCGATCATAAGCTCTGAATTTTGCTTGGTCTGTCTCAGACAAGCTGGTTCTAGTGAAGCTGGTTGCATAACTTTCTTTCAATTCCCTTTAACGAATTATTTGGTTCTTTCATGTGATATTTAAGAATTAGTAGTGGTTATTATAGACACACCACTGAAGAGATGTCATTTTTCAACAGGTAATTAATATTCTCTAAACACGTTGAGATACTTTACATGTATTTCTTTTTCCTTTAAGATGTCTGGTAAAGAAATATGTTACGATCAATATATGATTTTTGAAAGGAAAGAGAGTACATTCTCATGGAGGTATCAGGATAACATAAGATGACAATAACCATTTTATAGATTAACAACTATAGAAGAAAATATAGAAATTGTCACATGGATCATCTTCCAAGATTCAGCAATGTCTGAACTCTCTACAATAGATCGTGGAGGTCTATAAATCATGTACATACAATTGAAGATGCGAATGTAGTTTCTGGGGAAGGAAAAATATTACAGTAATTAATCTATATCGTTGAAATAGGATCAATTCCCTACCCTTCCTCCTGATAGTTAAGTTGTTGAAATTGGATCAGTTGGTTAAATATATATAGGCCCTGTTTGAGCTCTATTATTTCCTCATTAAAACAAAAAATGTGACTGTTATCCATCACATCAAGCCATCATATTTGACTTTTTATTTCTTTTGTAGGGCTCATAACGGCTATATTTTTCATTCTCATTTTTACAATGATGTGGCTCAAATGGGGGCATAATTTAGAAATCAATATGTGAAACCATTGAATTGCCCTTGGTTGTCCTACCTATTTGTTATGTTATTTCACATTGTTTTATTGCTTTATTTTCCAGTGCATTTATGCGCAACCATTGATATTATTAAGTGGCTGAAATTCATTCAATACTTTAGTTTAAATAAAAAGATCAGGCACATATGAAGAATTTTCATATAAGAAATAATTCAGAAATAATATGTGCTTTGCATTTGTGAAATGTGTGCCTTGCTGTGTGCTTTTTCCTCAAGAGGCCTTGCCGTCTTATTGACCTTGAACATTTAACAAATATGGTTTATTACACCTCAAAAGTATTTTCATAACTTCTTCCTCAAAAATACATATTTTCTTTTTAGCATGGGCTTATTCTAATATAGACCCAAATCTTGCCAGCTTTATGTGCAGGTCATTTGTTGGGTTTTTAGGGAATACAGTACTGCAAGTGGGAAGTATTCTGCCTCATATATCAGTGGGAAATTGTCTGATGTGGCAGAGGCACATTCAACTGACGACATTGTCAAAGTATGTGTTTGCTTTAGTACCTAACCATTTCATATTATATTCTGAAACATTTGATTTACTTGTTGGCTTAATAAAGTTTATGTAGCTATAACCCAAACTTGATGATGTATTTATATTTTGGTTGTAATTCATCTGCACGTTCTTTTGAGTACATATTAAGCTAATTTTTCTGGGAGTTTTGTGAATTTACTTATTTAAACTACCTATCAAAAAAAAATTACGTGTCAGCATGTCATGCAGAAATGAAAATACAAAAATGCGTGTTGATTTATATTTTCTGCTCACAGTATTTAAACTGCTTTGGGTTGTGAAAATTAAGTCAGCTAAGCTTCATTGGTAAGGTTCGATTGGTGACTATGTGACAAGTATACATAACCATATCTTAACTAGTGACACATTGCATCTAGCAATTTTTATGTTATAGTCAGACTAGATTATGTTGATGGGTGTTTTTGTAGGACTCGGAGGTGGTCGCTTTAAATGCTTATGTTTTATGCTTTCAAGTAAGAATAACTTTTGATTGCTGGATAGAATATGGGTCTGACAAATTCAAGCAAATAGAAGATAATGAAAGCCCTGATAGCCAATAACTAAATTCTCTCCCACTCTGAAAAGCATTTTTTCTGTCCTTGCAAATGATCCACATCCTCTGAAGTGGTGCGGTCACTGCATTGACCACCGACCTCTTGGTTACCCTTTTTCTTTTTTCATCTGCTATTTATAAATTCCAGAAATTTGCAGAATAGAATGGGCATGCAGTTGTTAATAATTTCTCAAGGTATTAATTGATACTCTTATGGTCCTTTGCAAAAAGAAAAGAGGAAACTAAGCCGAAGACGAAATATTCTTCAAGAAGAAAATTGCTTAATGATCCCAGGCAATTTTTCGAGGAACTATGTGATCTAGAGACGAAGAAAACTGGTGGACTTTTCTCAAAATCAATATGGTCCAGACAGTCAGTTTTTGTCTATGCATAAAAGTAGAAACTGTCTACACTGTGGAGAATGGATAGTCTTTAGCTAATTTCAGTTCTTTTCTGACATGAATTCTAATTGATGAATATTGGGTCTACAAGTGGCGCAGTGTCAATATGATCGAAATAGTCAGTCATCTTTTATCAAATCATATAACTTAACCATCTTCATGGTGGAGATAAATAGTTAGTAGCTCTAGTCATCTCCGCTTATTTATTTATAAAATCAGAACCATCTTTACTGTGGACAATAAATAGTCAGTAGCCTTGAGCTCTCTCTCCCCCTTTATTAGGCAAATTCTGATAGATGAAAACATATTTTTTGAATAGTGACTATCATAGGGTAATCTTCTTGTTGCACTGAAGTAATAATTTTATGTACGATAATGGTAATTTTTTTATCCTGATTTTGAAGGAATACGCTGTCACAGCCCTTGAGAAAATATATTCTTTTGAAATAGCAGTTGGGAGAAAAGTGAACATGCTTCCTGAGGTAGGCAGTTCTAATCTTGTGTAGTTTTATTTTGACATCTTAATCTTTCTGCTCAGTATATGCAAGTGTTACTTGAATGTTTATGTAGCCTTTTTCAAGTGGTACTGTTGAGTATGGACAAGTTTAGATTCTCATTGTAGTTCCTTGTGTGAGTTCATTAAATGTACACTTCAGGAATACAGTTTGTATTATTTGACATCACAATCCTCTGTGAGAACTATTATGTTTCTATTATACCTTATCCATACCTACCTAATTAGAATATCAATTTTTGTTGTATTATTGAGTGATTTTTTTAGTGGATGCAATTGCATGTGTATGGACTTTGCTGAGACCTAAATATTTTGAACTTCTACCTCCAATTCTGAAAAGAGAGAATATTCACAAATATACTGAAGATTTATTGATCACTCTTACCTCTCTCCTTGTTGAACTTGCTATGTGACACTGAAAAATAAGTCGTGAATCCCCAGCTGTGGCTCAATGAATGTTGTTACTTTTCACAACCATGATAAACAAAGCCTATGTTTTGTCAGATGCTAGATAATCCAGATTCAAGTAAGGTTACTTTTTAGTAGATACATGCATGGACTTCTTGGTATTCAAAACCAGGGAACCGCCGTTTAGCACATGGAGCTTGGTTTATTTGGAAGAGGAGGTTTAGGGAAATAATGTGCACACAGATGGAGGTGTAAAAAGTTTCTTTGAGCTTAATTACTTCTTATTCATTTGAGGGTGGAAATTTTCCTTCTGTTGTATTGGTTGCGTAATAGATATTCACAGAGATCGTACAATTGGTAAATTAATTCTTGAATCCAGGAGACCTAGTGCAGTGGTTACTTTGGGATGTATTAGATGTTAAAATAAATGGTCTAGCTAGTGGCAGTTGAATGGAATGGTAATATAATCTAAGCAAGCTTTGTTCCTTAGGAAACACTGGAAATCCTACAAAAAATAACGGAAGTTCGAGAATTAGAAAAGGCTCATCCTTCCACCTTGGAACATGAAAATTTAGTTTTTTACTTCATTTGGTATTGAAGGGATAGCTTTAGCATTGGCAGAACTGTTTTTTATATGTCTTTATGAGTAATGAATTCTTGGGTAGAAATATTTAACTTCCATGCTTATTCTTATAGAATGTAAATAATAATTTAAAAAAAATACACCTCTTCATATTCTAACTTGAGCTTTTGTTCAAATATGTAGATAGAACTTTCTGCATGATGATATTTTTTGCTTGCTGCAGTGTGAATCCTTGATTGAAGAATTATTAGCATCCAATTCAATAGATCTGCAGTAGTGTGCTTATGAACTTCAAGCAATTAATGGTTTAGATGCTCATTCTGTTGCAAATATAATGCCAATTGATGCAAGTTGTGAAGACATTGAGGTGATATTTATCTTTGCATTTAAGCTTGAGTTTTAAAATGTCAGTCTTGCGGGCATTCTCTTGTGAATTTCATTTTGGGGTTGCTATAGAAAGGACATAAAATTGTAGATTGTACGTGCATACGAGTAACTCAGATGTTTACCTAGTTTATTTGCAATCTCCAGCTCCCTTCATTCTCATAGAATGAGATGCTGGGGCATCTCTCTTTATTCTAACATATTTAATTTGAACTTTATTTTTTTCCTCTTTATTTTGCAAGTTTTGGAAGAGATTTGTAAGAACTATTGATCGACAATAGTCTATGTGGCAAGTGGGTTCAGTGCGACACTCTCCAGTGAATTAAAATGCATCTCGACTTTATTAGATCACTGCTACATGGATTATTGTGAATTAAAATGCATCTCGACTTTATTAGATCACTGCTACATGGATTATTGTCCATCAACAGTGCTTACAAATATCATTACTCATAAAGGTTAATGTTGTTTGCCAATAATTATTAATGTACATTGCATTTGGTAGATTCTGTCGGTCTAATTGTCTTTGTTATTCCTTTCAACTTCTCTACCCTGGAAGATGTACCGAACTGTTTGTCTGATCTTCACGTTTAAAAGTCCAAACTGTTTTAAGAAAGTAGTCTTATCTATTAAATTGCCGTAAGGGAATGTTGGAAAAATATATATAACAAGGTGAGGAAACTGTGATCACAAGAGACAATTATTCCCAGCAGTCGACTATTTTAAATGCGTGTTTAGAAACATGGGACTATGATATTCTAGGATATCTAGTTTGATTATTCTAATGTTTCTCCTTTCTTTCTGTACCAGGATTGTGATAAGATTCAAATATGCAAAAATTGAAGAACAGATAAATGAAAGAATCGCTGATTAAAAATAACAGGTTTCGGAAAAGGCAGATACTCAAGCCTGCAGATGGCTGGGATCTCAAAAAGTACGACTCACACTCTCTCTCTAAAATATGCCTGCCTATTATGCTCCTTTCCCCCTTAATTTTTAGCCTTCTATTAACTGAATCTTCTAACTACTTTCCCTTCTAACAGAATTCTGTTTACCCCTTACCACCATCTGGTAATCTATCCTTCTTTGACCTAGAATAAGTGAACTGGATGTGAGTCTTATCTGATTGTAAGATTCTGGATTTGAAAGTGAACAGAGAAGTTGATATGATGTAAGCCTATATTAATTTTTGGTATAAAGATAGGATACTGTAGAGTCTTTCTTGTGTACATGGAATGCCACTCTTTCTTACTTTGTTGCCCCACAATGAGCATCGTTCCTGAAGAGGACAATAACTATTTTCTTCTAAATTAGATAAAGTATTATAAGAAAGATAAAATACTAACACCACTTCTCTTATTATATCCATATTTTATTTGATGCAATGCCCCGATATGAGGCACAAGGTGATGAGGGGAGTACTTCAATTCACTTTGAACTATAGAGGACTCCAGTCACACAACGTGAAGCATTGCTTTCCCGTACTTTTTGCAATACCCATACAAGTTCTATAAAGGTTTATGATTGTCCTTGTTATGTTTTGGGCGCTTGAAAGAAGTCATTAAGATGGATAGGCAGTTGTTGAGTATGGTCGCCACTAATATATATTTTTCTTGTCATGACTAATTATATATCAACTTCACATTATGTGGCTTTGTTCTCCGATGAAATTTGTTTTATGTTTTTTCATGCATTACTACTTGGTCGTTCTTATTTGAAATTGCTTGGCTATTACAAATTTATTGTGGCTTTGCTTTTGTTGGCTGTGGTTGGTAGTGTTGTATGCATTGCTACTTGATCGTTCTCATGCTACATATTTTTTTTGGCTCAAGAATGCTAGTAAAGTTTGTAAAATATTTGCAGATTGACAAAAGCCTTTCATTTCTCGATGGATATATTCAATTAGCTATAGAAAGGGGGGCTCAACCATAGGTTTCTGCGAGTGAACGTTCGGGAGTGCCAAATATTAGCAACTTCAAAAGCCAGGAACAACGTGAATCCTTAACGCACTCTCTTAGGTTTGAGGCTTATGAACTTCCTAAACCCTCCATGACCCCTCAAGTTAGTGCTAGCATCTTTTACTGAACTTGTTCCTGTACCCGATCAATATTATCATACAGAGGTCCACTATTCTGCTACACCTGTGCCGTCTTTTTCTAATGCAGGGTCATCAGAACTCAAGCTACGACTTTATGGGGTTCAAAAGAAGTGGGGCAAACCTTCTTATTCTTCACCCGTGTCGTCTACTTCGATCAATGATACCACTAAGATAAAGAATGGGACAACCCAACGCAATTCAGTTGGAAGTGCAAACTCAAAAGCATGTGATGCCTTTTATGATTCAAGAAAGCAGCTAGTAGAGATATCTCTTGAGAAGCATAAACTGGCTGCTTCACATTTTGGTGGTGCATCAAAATCTGATAGAATACAATCTTCTCCAAGCCAGAAGGTTACTAAGAATAACAGCCATGCTGTAGATAAGTCTCATGCGGAAAAGACAGCAACGTCTGATACTTTCTATAAAAACTTCCCAGCCACCTCCCGACTTGCTCGACTTAGGTGAACCAACTGGTACAAGTATTCCGCCATCTCTAGATCCTTTTAAGCAACTGGAAGGTCTTCTCAATCCACAGTAAGTCATTGTACACTATAGTGGCACACAAGAAACATCCCCTCCAGAAGAAATAAAGAAAGAATAGAAAAGATAAATACTGTGCTGTAAACTTTATACATCAATGATTAGTTGAAGTGTGGCAAAAATTCTCTTTTGTCAAAAACTTTTTTTGGTCTATATTATTGGTTAATGTTGAACAAGAGGAAAAAAAAATAAAAGTGGAAAACGTGAATTTGGCCTGTTTAGCAGCAGAACTTATTGGATTCTCTTTTCTCATCTCCATTTCTCTCTCTTCCTTCTTTTTTTTTTAAGTTTTTTTTATTGTGGTGGTCTGGTGGTGGTTCAAAAGCAATGACGGTTAGTGTGAGTTAAATCTTTGTCCTATGAGATGTCTCCTCATTCATTTCCTGGATGATTTGGAAGGAACACAACTAGACCATTTCAAATGTGTTTACAATACAATACGGAAGACTAAGAGTATTGTGCTTTTTTTGCTATTTTTTCGGTAATCACTCTCCATCCCAGCTTGTCTATGCATATATGAATTTTTTCTGTAGTAAAAGTATCTTCGAAATAAAATTTGTATGTGTTCTAGTTTAAAGAGTTGCTGATTAAACAAGTAACATAGGGAAAACGGGCCAAAAAAGGTTAATGGAGAAGAAATCTTTCTATTGTACCAACTCTTTTGAAAGTTTAGGATTATAGCGTCGTAAGTTTACCTCAAAAATATACGATAAGTTTGATGTTGAAGATGTTAGATTGTAAAACTATTGAAAATCAAGGTAACTAAGAAAGAAATAAGAATTGTTCTGTTGTCAAAATTGAGAAAGGAGAAATATGCCACCTTGATGCATTGGTGAAAATGTGTGATCTTGTGTGTGATTGTGTACAGAGTGAGGCTCTTTATTCAATGTAAATTATCAAACTTTGAACACCAAAGACACTTGCGGAGCAGTTACTGAGAAATACAACAAATTGAGGGAACCCTGACCAGAAATGTGAGAGGTTGCAAATGATTTTTAATTTGATAAAGCTTGAGTCCAGCCTTTAGTGTACAATAATTTATAAATATATAGCTATATGTGACAAATTAACTTCCCTGCGATAACATGTTGATACTCTGTGGTTTTGTTTAGCCATCTGAAATTTTATGAGCTTTCAGGTGGAGGTTTTTAATTTTGATATAGAAATTCGAACTGTAATTTTTTCCTTGGAACTCTCCACAACACATATGATTGACAAATACAGTCTTAGATATTGCTGTACTTTCCAGAAATTCAGCCAAGCTTCCATTATCAAAAGTGGTGGTATTGCCTGTGCTTCTGCTGTATTGAGGATGATTCTGTTCAGGAAAACTATTTTATCATGTGAAAGTGTACAACATAAACCATTGCCAGTCAATAGATTGGATCACACCTGTAAACTATTATTCTTTTATTAGATATATTGATTTTAACTATGATGCATTTCCTTTTAAAAGTTTCTCTTAACTCACTATTCTTCATGTTAACACATGGCAGAAGGTGTAGAATTACTTCTAGAAGGTATATGGTTTGTTTTTAATTTGATTGATATCTATTGAATGTCACATATTGAGAAGTGATTCTGTCCGCCACTGTTTATTACGTCCTTTTTCGCACCCGTCTTCATCACATTTGTCGATTCAAGTGGTAATTATTTTATTGTCTTTTGTTCTTTTATTTCTTTCTTTATTTTTTTATTTTCAGAAGATGATGTTGGGAATGACAATGATTACAATGTCCCTTCTGATGGCATTAATGAATTGAGCAAGGTAATCTGCTACTTATTTAACTTCCTAGGATTGTAGTTCAATTAGTCAGAGCACCGCCCTGTCAAGGTGGAAGTTGCGGGTTCGAGCCCCCGTCATTCTAGATGGATCCAATAAAGACTGGATGGTGATGATGCGAAATTGAGTGACTAGCAAACCTTGAATTGGTTTGTATGGATGAGTAATATGATGTTTCTTCTCTATGGTTGCTTATCCAGGAAGACGAAAGAAAACTAAGCAGACATGAAATGCGTCCTTTATTTAAACTTATTTATCTTCACCCGTGGACCCAAATATGGCATAATAGCTTGTTTTGCTAATATGATCTATGTTGCTCGGATTCGGGTACGGGTGTCGGATACGGGTACATATCTAGGAGTCGGATTCTTATTTTAAAAATTAAGATATGGGGATACGATTAAAAAGGATCCGAATTTTGGATACGGATACGAGGATACGTCTTACAATTTTTATGAATTTATTCAAAATGGATAATTGTAACTTAAACTATTGAATCAAACAAATTTAAAATTAAATATTAAACTAATCTTATCTTAAATAAAACAATAAATCACTTCAATTACAATAAATAATACAACCTGGAAGAGACTAGAGACAACCCCTAATTTATGGCAGCATGAATTGTTGACTTTTAAACCACCTAATTTAGCTCCCGTTTGACCCTCATTAATTTTCATTACATTACATTATATTTTTCTCTCTCCTATTTTCAACCACACAATTTTTCATAAAATAATATTATACGTAAATAAAAAACTTTTCCTTCCTTTTCAACCACTCATTTTTCAAAAAAATACTATTCCACCAATTTTCATTTTCCGAAAATGGGTGCCAAACGGGGGCTTACTCATTTCATTAACTTATTCATTGGACTTCACAAAATCCCATTTAACACATACTCAAAACCTTTCATCTTCCCCAAACCCATCTCGTCTTCTCCAACTCTTATCTTCCCTCTCTGCAATTTGTAAATGCTGCTGCCATGTTACACTCGTCCATAAATTTCTTCATATTACTATCACCGAACTTGAAATAAACGCGTTTCCTGCCGCCACAACCGCAAGCCAGAAGCAATACTCTGCTGTCCATTGTCTTCTCCATTTTCTAGCCGTGTCCGAGTTCAAAGCCAAGAATTCGACCCATATCTCATGTCGATATCTGTGTCATGTCGTGTCGACACGGATACTTCTTCATTTTTGGAGAGTCCGAGCATCATAGAATATGATTCAGTTATCTTTAATCATCTTTGTGGCATACACGATGAATGATAACAGATAATTATGGAATTGCTTCAAGCATCATGTCACTGAAGAATAGGAAGTGTTAGATTAATCTTATTTAGTTTATTCCCTACTATGCAGAAGAATATATTTCTGTCCTATTTATAGAATAATATGTAGACTTTTCTGTTGATTTTACATTGATTTTATTGGTATAATTTATTCATTTTCTTTGTAATTTCAGTTAGAAATCTATAATTCTAAATTAGCATTATCTATAGACATCCTTAAAATTAAACCTCATAATGATGCCATGAAAGAAAGCTAATCTAAATTTTTGCTGCGAATTTGTCCTCGCTAATTTTGTTTAGCATTGCAACATGACAGCACAGGCTTTAGTTCTTGCTAGAATTTTAGTGTAGAGAAGGCGACGCGAGTTATACTGACAATATCCACTTACAATCTGCCCTTTAGGTTGCTGTTGGATTTGAGAACAATTAACTGCTTATCTTTAGCATTCTTCTTTGTACATTGCTGATAAATGCTGTTCAGTATTTGTGAGTAATGATTTAGAAGAAGGTTATTGAGGTCTACCTGTCACTAACTTATACCATACACTTTGCACAAGATTTTCATTCTCAGAATTGTTTGCTTCTATGATGCACGGACACTCCTTCATGGGCAGTGTGTCTGTGTACTATATGTATGATGTCGGGCATTCCATGACATGGGTTTGACAAACTACATGCCTTATCCTATGTTATATTTTTTAAATTTCTAAGGCTTTAGGATTACTTTAGAGACATTTCTCATGCAAGCCATGTCCTCTATTTAAAAAATTATAATAATAAAGATATTAAATTCTAAATTTCAAAGAATTTAAATCGTTGTGTCCAAGTCCTACTTAAAAAGAGAAAAAAGAAAAAGTGTCTCCATGACCGTGTTTGTGCATCTTAGGTTTGGTCCATAATGTGCATTCACTAATACGCATTAACAACACATGAGTTTTCCTGATCGGCATATGGTTCCTTTATATGCTGCTATATGTCCTTTGAAGGTGTTGTAAAGTATGCAATACTAATAATGCTATACAGTTAAATTTCAGTTTTTGGATCATATTAGCCAAGCAATTAAAGTTAAAACATGTATTTTCTATTCTTGATGACGGGGGACTTCGTCGGAAGTGATACAATCTAGACAGGGATCTCATTCTAGAGGGGGAAGAGTGATACCAAACATATAATTGAACAATTAATTATGCAGGAGATGTTTTCAAGGTAACTAAGTAAATTTTAAAGCATGTCTATTACTAGGAATTACAAGCATATGTTCCTTCTGTAATATTTTTGGCGTCCTTTTCATTTCTAGTTGTTGCTCTTTTTTCTTCAATTTTCATTATACTATCTCTGCTTTTTTCCTATTCAGATTTTGCTAGCTAATTCTCCAAGTACATGTCAAGTTGTTGAATTAAATTATTGCCAACAAATTTCAGATTTTTGCCTTTATGTTTCTAGTATTTCCTCTTCTGTCTCCTCCTATTGATGTTGGGATCAAACTTATCGATGACAGCTTGTGGCAATGTGCATTTAATGTGGAAAATCATAGTGTCATCGAAAAAGGATTTTACTGCAGTGCTTCATCTACTGTCTAACACTTTGTGCTATAACCCTAGCAGTGAAGAGTGTGATAGGTTGATAAAAATTATCAACTCTCGATTGGTGGATTATTCCACGACGGAAGCTGGGGAGACACGTCTACTCACTGTGTCACCTTGGGAAACAGTTGCTTTTCGAGAAATTTCCAAGTAATCTAATTTCAGGGTCTTTAGATCACCAATAGAGTTTTCCTTTCATACACAGAAAATGTTGATCTACAATAGAACTGTTATGGAAGCAAACAGGTGGCTTGGAGATAAGAAAATGGGATCAAGCCCAGTGTCAGACTTGGCTTATGGGACCATTGGTTTAAACTCCACAGTGCCTGAAAATGTCAGTAATTTTAGGGGGTGTTTGGTATTTGATTTTTCATCCCAAAAAATCAATTTTTTGATCGTTATTTCACTATTAAGCCGTCATTTTTGACTTCTTCTTTCACGGATAGGACCCACTTTTCTCATCAATTTTTTGACCGTTATTTCACTATTAAACCGTCATTTTTGACTTCTTCTTTCACGGGTAGGACCCACTTTTCTCTTCAACGGTCAAAAAATCAATTCTCAAAATCACTACCAAACAAGCCCTTAATAAGTGATACTGTTGAGCAAATGTGTGTTATCATTTTTTCTTGAACATGTTGTGTTTCAATATTTCTTTATTTGTTCGAATTGTTATATGTCTTGTACCATTGTGTCTTTTTTTCCTTCCTTTTTTCCCCCCTTTTTTTTGGATCTCATCACTTAAATCATATGTTCTTTTGCTTCCGCTAGTCAAAATTGTGTGCCTAGATTTACGAAGAAATTTGTAACGAGAATAATGTTGCCAAACTAGTTGCTGATCATACTGAGTTGATTAATGCAGATAGGAAGTGAAGTTGGTTCTCCTGTGGATATGGCCAAATCGTACATGAAGGTCCGTCCACCTTGGGCCTCTCCTACAAAACAAATTGAAGTAAGAACCCCATCAACGATGATGATGGAGCCTTTCAAGGAAGGAACTCGAGATTCAGTTGGCAGTGATTCTCTGTCTTTGTTGAAGGTGCATTGATTATTTTTTCTTCTTTATGCATTCCATTATTATTGTAGGTGTTTTAAGTAGTGCTCGATCTTGTCTATGCCAATGTCCATTTGAACACCAACAGTTTTATTCCTTTCTTTATGTTTTTGAATAGAAAACCATGTCTTGAGCAGAAACTTGCTGCAATTGTGACGTTGCCTGGGGTCATCACCTTGTTAAGAGGGATCAATTATTATTTATGTGTCACTTGAACCTACACACAGCATTTTTTATACACCCAAATTGTTGTTTATACTTTATAACAAAACTATCATCATCTGTTTTTCTATACTGCAGATGCCTCTATGATTTCTTTGACATTAGAAATGTGTGAAATTTTTTAATATTTATATGCTCTTTAGCTTAAATTTAGATAGGTGTAAATTGTTTTTGAGAATCGTTCGCACTTAATGTTTTTTTCATCCTTTCAATTTCTTTGATCTTATGGTTTTATCAATTTATTCTTATTTTTCATTGTGACAGACCTAATGGATGTGGCAGAAACGGAATTCTCTTGCCTCTGGATCATGGAATATCCAGGAAGAATTAAGAAGAGTGCATTCAAAGGCAACAGACGATATGCTACGCTCTCTATCCTCTAGAATTGATCTGTCACTTGCAACTAAAAATAGTCTGGGGTACTTGGGAACTGATATACCAGCAGCTGGTATGCTGGAGTAAAAGAATGAGCTGAATTCTTCCACGTTAACCAAATCAATAGATGCACCTCCAAACCCGGATGCAGGAGTGAGATCTAATCCTGACCTATCATGTTGTTCTATTTTCTTGGGTGAATGATCAACTTGTCTTATGTGGTAAATTCCTGTCTATAAATTGTAAGCAATTGGATTTGATATAATTGTAAAAATTTGTAATGTGAGTTGCATCTCTATCTTTCAGCTTTGTACTTGAGGCAAGATGGTCGAGTAAATGACATGTTGCCATCCAAGCCAACTACCTTTGTAACTGGAAACAATGAGGTAACTGGTTAGCTGAATAGGTTCTTTAAGTGATTGATTCTTTTCTTGAAATAAATAAGTTTAATCTTAGAACTGATGTTGATTAAGAGCATGTGTATGTATCAATATGCGAAAGTACCTTTTTAATGAATAGATCTTCACTTCGTTGTTTTTCAAAGGGATTCAGAAGCTATTTTGAATGACAATGAATGCAATGCCTCCAAGCCGCCTCACCTTACCGCTCCCAGTAATGATGTGGAGCATCATGTTGGTATGGAGTCTTTCCTCTTTCTGTTTTGTTTTGTTGGTTTTTCATGCTATAGGAAAGTGATAATAGGGCTCCAGATTTAGCCCCACACTCGACAGCATGTGGAGCTCTGGAATATTGAATTTTTGTTTTTGGCCCAATTTGAGACAGCACACTAAAACAATTTTGAAAGTACAGTAAAAAATAAAGTCCAACAATTATTGAAAAACCACTTTTAAAATATGGTTACTATATAGAAAATGCATAATAGTATTTTTAAAGTTCACATACTCATACTGATTGGTAGAAAAATTAGTATAAGAAATGTTATTTCAAAGTAGACGAAAATCGTATTACATGATCCCGAACCGATCTCATTAAAAAAAAAAAAAAAAAAAAAAAAAGGAATTGAAATTGAAAACTGAGAACAGAGTGGGTCTAGGTCGATTTTTGGTTCTTGAATTGGAACAGTGGGTCACGAGATGGAACCGATTTTTTTATATTTTTCTTATTTTTAATAATTAATAGACTGCTTAAAAAATTAAAAAATTTAATATTTATAACTTAAACACTAAATATGTTGCTCTATTCAACCTGAAGAAAATATCCAATCCAAAGCTTTGGCCCATTTTAGTTACCTAAGTCCAAATACATATATCTTGCCCAAAAGCAATTTAGGCATAGCCCAATACCAAACTTGTAAAGATATTAGAATCCCTTGCCGCCTTTCCCAATTCCCTTCTTGCGTTTTCTTCTTGTCAAACAATGGCTTCGTTTCTTGCACTGACACCACATGTAATTTTTGTAACTCCTGCAATACATACTTCTTCCCTATCATGATATCTTCAAGTCTTTATTTGAAATTTTCTTGGGTATTGATATGATTACTTCAAAAAACTCGATTGATTTGTTGAGTTTGTTGCTGCATTTGTGTTTGTAGTTTTGGAATGTATGTGTCATGTTTTAGTTGAACATAGTGGCGGAGCTAGGATTTCCACGAGGAGGGGGAGGGGACAAAAAAATGTGGGAAAAATATATAATTAGGTATATGTTAAAAAAAAATCTATGTAAATTCACTATAAATCGAGAAAAATTCAAAAATGTTATGGGGCGATTGCCAGCCCCTGTCCCCCATGTGTCTCTGCGATACTTGAACAGATAGATATTTGGATAAATTGAAGAACAGTTTTCTTGTCATAACAAGGATAAGTAGAGAAATCATGCAAAAGCCACTGATGTGGAGCCGTTGGATTTTCAAAATGTTCACCTTGATCTGGCACTATAAATACATCTCTTACACGATCAATCTCTGCATTCACTGGACATTTTTTTATTTTTTATTTTTTTTTTTGGGGTTTAACCCCTGCATTTCTTATTCCAGATGCAGGTCGCCTGCCCTTAGATCGACCATCTAATGTCTCTCGTATAAAAGAAACAGATGCAGTGCCAGAACCAACCTCCCAGCCTCAAAGCAAATTGCTGAAATCTGTTTGGGAGGTTCCCCCTCCTGGTTGTAAAATGCCACACCTGAAGAGCTTTAAACTGACAAAGGAACTAGTTCAGCAAAGAGTGAAGAATAATGTTGTAGTAGTGACCTTTGGTAACTTTGCTTTCATGGATTTCACCCTGACTTGGGTTAAACACTTGACAGATTTGGGTGTTGATAACCTTCTCGTTGGTAATTTTCTCAGTATTCTCATTGCATGGAAGAACGTTTCGCCGTGGTTAGTCAGGTTCCTAGGCTAACAGAAACACTATATTCCTAGGTGCCGTGGACACAAAACTGTTAGAGGCTCTTTATTGGAAAGGTATTCCAGTTTTTGATATGGGTAGTCATATAAGCACAATAGATGTTGGTTGGGGCTCTCCAAGATTTCACAAAATGGGGAGAGAAAAGGTAATTTTGATAGATTCTATCTTACCTTTCGGCTTTGAATTACTGATGTGCGACACTGATATGGTCTGGCTAAAGGTAATCTATCTGTTAAGCTTGTTTTCTTTTATAAGCTCTTTTGCGGATGCTGCCATCTTTGTGCTGATTAATCAATGCGCCTAAATTCATCTTTTTACTGTCAGACGTTCTTCAAATGCTGGCAAGCTATTTTTTCTATAAAAAATGAAGTATTAAGTTACATCTGAAAATCTGCCTCCAATGAACTGCAATCCCATGTATTGAATTTACACAGATTGCATTCCTCTTCAAAAACATGTTGAGTTGAGATATAACAGTTAGATAATCAAATAATAAGTGAAGTTCGGACACAAACTTGTGTAAAGGTAAATAGTTACTATGAAGCACGTGTATCTTGCATTATCGCTCTCTATGAGGAGATTCACACCCTATGTCATTTAATGTTTGAAAGAACCAGTGCAAAAAATATCAAGATTTTCACCCTCCAAGATATAACAGCCCATCATAAATATTTAACCAATCTGCAATAATGATCCAAGCTCAATGCCATACTCTACAATTTCTTTCTTTGACCGCACAATATATCAAAATATGTACATAGAACATGATGTTCTGTGCATACGTGCATAGAAAGTATGTTAACGTTTAGGGATTGAAGTAATTTATAGGTAGTTTACACCCTTACAGTTTGTAGAGAAATAATACTCCACTATCTTATGATCTCCCTTTAATTTTTCAACTTTCTCCGCTAACATCTGCAATATTGTTCCATAATATGAAGATCTCCATTAACTTTCACAATTATGTTCCGTATTCATTATCAATTGTTATGGAATTAATTGTCCATCCTTTCATCTTATATGAAGAATTGATTTCTATCAGCCAGGCTGAATGAAGAACGAGAGTAGTACATGAAGAACAAGAGAGTAGTTCTTTTTATTAGCCTTAATTTTTCTTCATTTGGCCGGTGAGAAAGGAGGTGGGTAGCAAGCTAGTTCATTTTGGCGAGTATATGTGAATATTGTGTGTGTGTGTGTGTGTGTGTGTGTGTTTACACAATAACACATATGATTGTTGAATTTCCAGTTATTAGTATACTCAATTTGTTCTCTAATCTTCATCTTTTTAAAGCTTTTCTAAATGATCTTCTGGTAAAAAAAATGAGCTACTAGCTTTTTCAAATATTTGCTATTGCCATCTGTTTAATTCTCAATGCACGCTTCCAATGCTTTTGAGCTTTTTATCCCTAATAAACATAGTACGCTTTCAACAGACTCCTTCCTCCAGAGTCCCAACCCAGTGTCTTGTTGCTGTATTCTTTTCACTAACATCACTGTCCCTTGAACAGGATCCTCTTCCATATCTTGCACGTTTCCCTGAAGCAGATGTTTTAACTTCTACTAATCAAGTCGCACCTACAGTTTTCGATGACAGATTGGACATCTGGCAACAAAGTAAAGCTTCTCTTGCTCATCTCTGTTTTATTTATAGGTTGCCGAACACAATGACCTTGCATATTGTTCAATCCTTTGTCATATTTTATCAGGCAGCCTTCAAAGAAAGGGTTGCACCTCTTTTTTCTCCTCTACAAGGCAAAGAGGAGGACAGATGCATAGAACTCCATCTGTGCTTTTTTTTTTTTTTTTTTTTTTTTTGGGGGGGTGATGCATTTGCAGTGTGTTTACAGGTTAATTTTTATACTCATTCCATACTGCTGTGGTTATGAAGAGTATGATTCTTTGGATCTTCCAGTAGGTGTAGTAATGGTCCAAACTCAGTAGTGAAAAGGGATCTGTGTAGCCAACCTCAAATTTAATGGGAATAAGGTTCAGTTTGTAATTTTCCTTTTAAAGTTGTGTTTTAAAATGACGAATTGATTTGGCGACTTGATCTGACATGATGATTTAGGTGACTGCAGAAGGTATATTATTTTGAGAGACACGGTTAAAATAAGTTATGAATCATTTGTATAACTTGGATATGTTTGGTAAAGCTTTTTTCAAGCTTATAAGTTGATCAAATATCATTTTTATCTGCATATTTCGTAGAATCCGCACTTTTATCCACACACTCTGTAGGACCCATAGCTTATAATCTGTATGAAGCTTTAAAAGCTTCTGCTCATGGAAAATGGACATTATTTTCAAACAATGGTGTTTTTTTTTTGGGTTTTTTTATTATTATTATAAATAAGGTATTATTTTTATTTGCCACAACCAATTTATATTCCTTTTTCCATCTTGTGCACAGCTGGTGCTGCCTACAACATTGGAATTTTTCATTGGAGGCCAACAGAGTCTTCAAAAAAGAAAGAAATGCTTCTAGCAGATGAAACGATATGGGATCAAAATGGTTTCAATGAGATCATTCGCAGGCAGCTGGGGCCATCCGTTGATGAAGATAGTGGACTTGTTTATGCTTACGATGGAAACCTCAAACTGGGACTTCTCCCAGCGAGCATCTTTTGCAGTGGACATACGTACTTTATCCAAGTTTTTGTTTGTGATTTCTGTATGACCTCAATTTCTGATGTACAATTGACTGCAAAGTAAATAATAAAATAAAAGAATAGAAGATTAAGAAAATTTCCCTATAATATTATTCCTGTATATAGTCTAAATCTTGAATATTCAAAAGGCTACATCACTCAGAGGTTTCCTCAACCTTGTGCTAATTGTCAGGCTATATGTGAACAACTCAAATTGGAGCCCTATGCTGTACATACCACTTTCCAATATGCTGGTACTGAGGGGAAGTGCCATCGGCTGCGTGAAGCTAAGTTTTTCTACGATCCACCAGAATACTATGATTCTCCAGGTTTATATCAATTTTCCGACTTTACAGCCTTGTACAACAATCTCGTTGTCTAAAAGAAAGATGTCCATTAAACCTTCCTTATTCTTTTTCACAATTTACTTATTTTATCTGGAAAACGATGTCTAATTTCTCTAGAACATTGTGGTTCATGTCATAATTCTCATGATGTTTATCTCAACTGTCAACAGGGTGCCATGAGACGGCTTGGTTGTGGTCAGAACAAGTTGTCCACTTGCTACATTGAATAAAATCAAAAAGATGTTCAAAATAAAAAACTGGCTAGACTCTAAATCAGGCAGTATTCTGCTGTTTATATTCTTGCAAGAGCACATTGTTTCGGAGAAGATATACCACAAAAGTTTAAACATGAGGAAATCCAAGTCTCTAATATTTTTGCAAGATCACATCATTTCAGATAACCATCAGGAAATCTCTTCTTGTCGTACTTGATACGAGCCTCCCAAATTCAAGTTTGTTAGGTATTTGTCCAATAAGGAGTATAAATGGCCAACTGTCTCCTAATAGGTCATCTTTATAAAATAAATGAATTTACTTAGCTGTTAGGAAAATTCTTGTCAATTGCAATATTAGAACCAAACCCGACCCAAAATTTTCGAGTATTTGGTAAGTGAAACCGTTGGGTCCAAATTTAACTATGGAACCGTTTTGATTCGTTTCCATTCGATTTGGTTCAGTTCGATTCAGTTCCTAAGTTCTGTATTATAATTAAATTTTTTAATATTTACAAAACTACATTAATTCAACTAATAATATGTTCAATCTTAGCTCTTACAAAATAATATAGTCCAATCTTATGTGTCTTTTACATCTCTCTTTGCTGAGTTCTTCATAAATTTAATTGTTAAAATCACTGGAAGAGGAAGATAGTGAGCCCACAATAATTAAAAGAGGCGGCGTTGAGTTTCAATTCGATTTCTCTAGAACGGTATAACGGCACTACGGTAGAGTAACAGATTTTGGATAAAATTTGAATCAATTTGATTAAGTTGGATTTGAACTGAAAATTAGAAATCGGAAAATCATATTTTTAGGTTTGAGCTAAATTAACTAGTTAGCAAATTTATTTAAAAAAATCAAATAATTTGGTTTATTTAAAATAAATTAATTAAAAAACATAGGGAGATTCGCTTCTTATTCAGTCTTGTTCTAGAACCGAGAATCAAACAAAACCCGTTAGTTCTCGATTTAGATATCCGTTCGGGTATTTAATTTAAGAAGAACTGCTCGGTTCGGGTTGGGTCAAGTTCGATTTGGGAGTTTTGTCCAGCCCTAAATAGAGCTGCACTTGATAGTTTGCTAGTCTCTCTCAAAATTTTAGGAAATTCAACTTGTTTTCACAAAAGCCCCTTCTCAATTATCAAAATGGGAACCGGTCAACCAGGTAGTCGATTCACTTGCATCTAAGGGGTAGGGCCATTATCAGGAGTATGGTCCCCTTGACCTCCCACGACGTCTTCAAGCTCTTGTACAGATAGATAGATAGATAGATAGATAGATAGATATGGACTTCCTCACATTAGAGAATGTTAGCTTGATTTTCATGTGCTCATTTTGTATTTGAAGCAGTACTTCCCCTCTTATTTGCATCTTTTTGCTTTTGGGAGGTTAAGTTTAAGCCTTCCTTTCTCTTGTTCTCATGGTTTGTGTTTTTGTATATATGGTTTGGGAATCCAAACTCCATCAGCCTTCCCTGATGGCGCTTGAAAACTTAGTAGTTATGCTAGTGTTTTGCTTATTAAAAAAAAAGTCCCTTCTCTAATGGTTAAGAGTCCAAAGATGTACTAAGCCTTATTTTACTTTAGTCTTTTAAGTTTAGTTTCCTTATCCATAACTTTCTCATTTTCTCCACAATAACAGTAAGCTAAGCCAATGTTTGGCTAATGTTTATAAATTATTTATAATCCGTCAAACTACTTTTTATCCAGATTTCAGGGAACCCACAAGTACTATATACTTATCTACTACTCATTTCTATCTATTTATAATTTAAATCATTCATAAACGCTTCTCAAATAAGCTTTTGGTTGTATTTCTGATAAATTTGGAGTAGGCTAGATGAATCATTTTTTATACTGTTCCATCCATTACTGCATCAATTGGAAGTTTCAATGCAATCATATCCTTGGTAACCACAACTGATTGTGTTAATTTTAGTGTACCTACCTCTTCTAAATTGTTCTAGTGGTATTACTTCACTCTTTTGAAAAGGAGTCTGTTTAGGTCTATGCAAGACATGCTCCAACCGCTTAAGCTATCGTTCTTTTAATATAGTCTCAATTGGTTCCACCGTCAACTGTTGACATTTATCATAATCTTGTATTTCAAACATTCTAGTATTTTCAATCTTAACATTCTCATTTCTGCTACGTTGATCTCAAATATTCTAGTATTGTCAACATCCTCATTTTTGCTACGTTGATATTAACATCCTCATTTCCGTCGTTCTTTTAATATATTCTCAATTGGTTCCACCGTCGACTGTTGACATTTATCATAATCTTGTATCTCAAATATTCTAGTATTGTCAATCTTAACATCCTCATTTCTGCTAAGTTGATCTAATGGAAGTATGTCTAATAACCATTTTGTGTAACTTCCCTTTTAACCTTATAGGTATTTTCCTATCAAATAGAATCTTTGTTGTCCTTCTCCATTTTGTCAACACAGTTGTCCTTTCGATGTCCTAATTTATTAATGATTTTATGTAAGTACCTGAAACCACCACTTTTGGGACAATGTGATCCTAAGTATTGATTCAGCCAGTATCATTATTCTTATCATTAGTAAAAAGGACATTGTATTGTTTCTTGTTCTTAACCTAAAACCTTTAGGTTCTATAATACTCCTACAAATTTCTAATTTACAAGTTAACCACCTTTTAGTCTCATTAACTAAAACTGTGTCATAAACAGATAACATAAGCCAGAACCTTGATGAAAGCTTATACTGATAGGAAGTTTTCCAGCTCTCATTATTGCTACATAATAAATATCTTTTATAAACTATAAAAAGTGTATTTTCTCTGTAGTACCTCCTTAGACACGCTGTCATGCATTTCCTAAATCTATAAAACTATTTGCTAACCTTCTCTCTCTCTCTCTCCCCCTTTTTGCATCAATCTCTAAGTAGGTAAATTGCTTTCATAGTAGATTTCTTTGGCATATATGCTCAATCACCCTCTTTTATAATTTCGTAGTATGACTCACAAGTGTAATGTGATGCCCCGACTCTCAACCTCTAATCTTACAACTTTTAAGTTTTAAAAGTGGAAAATTCTTATGGCAAACTAATTTTTATTAATCTTTACCAGTTGGATAGATTTGCCAAGTTTTACGCAAAAATTAATGCCCCTTAAAACAATATCTGGAAAATCTGAAACTAGTGCCAAATTTTACAAACACCCTAAGGTAAGTCCATGATCAAAATTAGGGCACATCCGAGGTCGGGAAGACCTTCAATCACTTGGAGGGAGAAAGAAGTTTTTGTTGGGAATTTCAGCAACGCCTTTGCTCAGAAAATTTAGAAACTTTGGCACATAAATATTTAATTCATGTATTTTATATTGTTGGAAAAATAACTTCACATAGGATAACATGTTAAAAGGGCAGAATCTGGTTTTATGATATAAGTAATGCAAATCTCTATGTAAATTCTTTGCTGTTGCAATCTTGCCCAACTTCAGAAAATTATTAAAAATTCAGATGAAATTATTTTCACACATAGCTCTCTGGTTTTACTAATACTGTGAATATTCGTGAAATCGTATTTTGCATATAAGGTCATGAAATTCTGACAAAACAGAAATGTGACATTGCTGGAAATTGAAAAACTGCAAGCTTAATTATGGTATTTAAAACATTTTTCATGAAATCCCCCTAAAAGCGATTAGTTGGTTCCAATATCTCAACAAGCGAAGAAAACATGCTATTAAATCAATTATAACTATTTTTGAAGTGGAAGAAACAGTATTTAACTATAGGAATCTTGTTCTTTAGTAACCAAATCGAAGAAACATCACAAGAACTTGAATAAAGATGTATATAACATTACTGCCCATTGATTGATTCCAATCTGTTTGTGCATATACCACTCCAAACCTAATCAAAATTCTTGGACTGAACTTTTGATTGAAACAAAGTGCTCCTCTCTAAATCTTGAACCAAAATTCAGACGCATGCACAATGTTTTCTCTCTCTTATTTTTCTCTTTTTTGGTTTTGGCATTTTATGTTTCTGCTACTAATTTACCAAGCATTCGTTTAATATCAAGAGGAGGACATTTTCTGTTAATTGCAGGAGGATTCTTGATATTTAAACCATCCATTCCCAAGAGCTTGTTATTAGATGGCGAGCATAACAGTCACACTTACACTCTGGTTAATTACGAAGTGTGTGCACGTATATTTCTTTATATTGATTCTCTATAACATGATGAGAACCGTCCATGTCGTATCTTTTCTAATCATCAGCCAAAATGATTTCAGATCAAACAAATGAGGACTGCACTTGCCATTGCTTCATTATTGAACCGTACACTGGTGAGAACTGTTCTGCTTTTTATTTTAAAATAGTTGTATTAAGCTTAGTTTGGCAACTATACTGTGTGGAAAAATAGTAAAAACCTTTGCTTTGAATTATCAGCTTTGTCAATTGTTGCTTCCTTCTTTCGCACATTCATATTACAAACAGAAAAACAAGTGACGCCTTACTTTCCATGTATGGTAGTACAGAAACTATCTAGTATCTTGGCCTAACTTGGTGAGATAAAATTTTAATCATGAATCTGTATATTGACTTTCTTCTACATTCTTCATCAAATCCAAATTGCAAATCCCGAAAAGAAAGAACAATCCGTACTTCTGAATTCACAAACAGATTAACTGTTGAATTGACCACATTGCATTGGTTAAAATAAAATGGATAAGATTAATTGTTCAACTAGGCATAGTGCATCAGTTAAAATCCAAGGGACCTATCAAAAATAAATAAATAATAAAAAAATTCCAAGGGTCATCCTATAATGCGGTTGAATATGAGTTATATAACATTTTATGAGAATTTCTCTCTTTCTCGTTGGAGTTTTTAGTAAAAGCATCAAGATAGAAAAATATAATATAAAGGTCGAACTCCAACCTTGAGGGCCCCCACCGTCCCGCCCTTGGAGCATTGTGAGGGAGGTAAATCGTGGGATGTGCTTCAGCAGGCCAGGGAACAAGAGCTTGCTTGTACATTGATGCCCACAAAGAGTCTAATTCCATATTTCAGGAATCGAATCCTCACACTGCAACTGCCAATAAGGTTGAGATTACCTCACTCCCGTCCTTTGCACTACTAGGTTATGCCTCGGGGGTAGAAAAATATAACATATCTTTGATGATTGATTGATCTAACATAAAAATTGTATTGACTTGTTGATTTTACTAGTTTGTTAACAATTGTTGTTTCAGGTTCAGGTTTTGATCTGTCTTTCATTTTTTATCATTTTAGGTAATGCCTCCACTATGGCACAGGTTGGATAGATTGTGGTTTGGACATCCTGGAGTTTTGGTGGGCACTTTGACAAGGCAACCATTTATATGTCCATTGAATCATGTGTTTGAGGTATTTGATCAGTTTTCTGAACTTCCATATGGCCTTCTCTCATCTTGCTAAAAGAATCGAAAATAAAAGAAACGTCCATTTACTTCATCTCTTAACTCTTTTTTACAATCCCTATTTGATATCACCAGGAATTAAAAAGAAAAAATTGGTATTGTTCGGAGGAATTTCTGTGATGGTCTCGCTTTTCTCATATTTTCTATTATTAGTTTTGTCACGCAGTGGAAAAAAATGAAAACTATGTAAACGGAATTGTATATAGATTATGTTATTTTGTGTTATTTTTTCTAGTGACGTCCTAAATGTCAAGGGATCGTATTCGGTCCATGTTTGGCCCATTAAATTAAAATTCATTTTTTTTCCTCTTTTTTAATCAATCACATATTATTCAATAAAATAATATTACACGTAAATATAAAATTATTCCTTTTTAAAATTACATATTCTCCAAAAAATTATTATTCCCCTCATTATAATTTAGAATGATGGAGCTCAAACAGGGGCTCAATTAGAACTTCTTTTGTAGTTTACACGAACTTTTTATAAATTTATATGGAATTAAGGGACGTCTTTCGAATTTCTATAAATTTTCATTTTAAAATTTTTATAGATTTTTTTAAAATTCAAAAGATTTATGAAAACTTTCGTTGACAATAGAATTCACCTGGTCTTGAAATAATAATGATGCGAAATTCTCACATAATTTCACAATTTCCCTTCACCTGTATATGAGAATTTTTTTTTAAAAGAATAAAAATTTGAGTCACCTTAATTAAAAAGAATAATGATCAAAATATTATTCTTTTATAAAAATGAATAAAAAATTAAATATTCAATATCATCAATATGACGTACCTTCAATGAGTAACACAAGAAGCTAATATATTTAAATTCAATTGTAAATTAGTCTTTTTTTATAAAATTTTATAATTTTTAATTACAAATAGATATTTTTCATAAAAAAGAAAAAGGAAAAAAATGGTTATCAGAATATTTAGTGACAATTTAACTTTTCCATAAAAGAAATAGAGAGAGGGAAAAAAGAAAAAGAAAAATAGAACAGATAAAATCAGTAAAAAAAAAAATTATTTTTAATCATGACTCATATTCGTAGAAGGAAAAAATGAATGGAAATAAAAAAAAAAAATATTAATAATAATAATAAAATACATATTAATTTATTTTTATTGTTTTGTCAAAATCTCCTAAAATCTTGGAATGAATGATGACAAATTTTGAGATTTTATTTTAGTACTTTTTGTTTAAAAGTTAGTACCTTGGAGACTTTTCTAAAAGTCATTAACAATTTAAATATCCGAAAACTTATAAAAACTTTATATTGAATATAGAAGTTTCAATTGAACACACCAATATTTTTGGAGAATCTCTAAAAATTTACCTTGAAACCATTAAACTTTTTAAGTCCCCATTTGGCACCCATTGAGGAAATCCCTCCAATGGTCATTGAACTTTACAGAAAATTTCTTAGGAGATCATCGAACTTCAATACATTCCTAAATAGTCACTGAACTTTGCTAAAGTCCCCCAAGAAGTCACCGAATTTTAAAATGTCCTTGAATAGTCACCAAACTTTGCAAAAAGTCCCTGAGAGGTCATTAAACTAGTTATGTATGGAATCCCAATTTGCAACATTGAGTGACCTCTCGGGGGGATTTCGGTAAAGTTCAGCGACCATTTAGGGATATATTGAAGTTCAATGACCTCTTGGGGGATTTCAGAAAAGTTCAGCGACTATTTAGGGACGTATTGAAGTTTGGTGACCTTTTAGAGGATTTTACCATTGGGGGGATTTCTTCGGCACACATTATTTGATATTATAATTTTTGAAATAGTGTTTTTTGAAGAATTTGTAGTTGAAAAAGAAGAAAAAAATTTTAGTTTATGCATAATATCATTTTATTGAAAAATGTGTGTTAAAAAGAATGGAGAAAAAATGTATTATAAATTTGAACAATGTTTGATGTACAATTATTTTGACAACATTGTTGACAATATACCACGTGGCATGTTGTTATTGAACAATTTAAGAAATAATTCATATTTTAAATGGACACTTTTTTGCCACAAACATGTTGACAGTGTTGTACAAAAACATTGTACAAATAGATTAATTCTATAAATTTAATGGGGCTCAAACGTAGGTTAAATATCAAAAAGTCTTTAAAAATCTCAATTAATTACACTACACCCTCCAAAATGTGTAATAAAAGAAGGATTATTTCTAGTGTAAATCACTAAGTATGCAAGGATGTCTATAATGGCGCCTATGCGCCGCAAGCACCCCCCTCCAATGGGGTGGCGCTGAGGCATCGGGTGTCCATAATTGACACCTTCATGTACTCCATGTGTACACCAAAAATAATCCGTAAAAAAAATGCCTCTATCCAAAAATCTACTTTTTGTTCATAATTTGACCGATTTAAGAAGAAAAAATGATCTTTAACTTTTAATTACTTTTTAACAAGGAAAATTTGTACAAGCTTTCAAACATTTCAAAAATGTACATCACAGTCTCAAATGTTTTAGCACTTGTTTGGTATTGATAACAATCAAGATTTTATTTTAAATCGAAGTCAACAAATAATTTTAATTGCACATTTGTGGGATCCAAAACTTTTCAATCATATATTTCATCAAATTTTATCGAAATTTACTAAAAATTTGAATTTAATCCCTATCAAACAAGGGTTTAACAAATGTGCATTCGAAAAAATTTTAACGATTTCCATCCAAAAATATGTTAATTAGCTAAAGTTTAAACGTCTAATCTTAATCTGACCAATTTTACAAGGACAAAATGGATTGTTGTGTAGCATAAACATCATCTTTTTTGTGTGTGTTTGTGTATTAACTTTTTGAATAGTAACATTATCTTTAAATAATAACTTGACCAGTTGTACCTTGAAGAATTACATTTTTTCTTGAAAAAGATCTCAAAGAAATATTATGAAAAATATAAAATTAAAAACAGATGAAATTTTACAGGGAGAATTCTTATATCTCCGAAATTACACTCTGTCTTTCTTCTTGAAGAGTTTCTCTTTTATAGAGAGGTCTTGAATTCTTCAAACTTAAAAAAATTCTTCCAATTTGATGAATGAATCTTAATAGGACAATTGCGACCGTGGTTCACTTGCTTTTGTATAGGCTCTAAAAGGACAAATATGACTGTTATCCACTTGCTTTTGAATAGATTGCTTTGAAAGACAGTTATCAATTCTGTCTATTACTTGCTATATACTTTTGAAACTTTAAAGGATAATTATTTCTTTTTTTTCTAACGTTTTCAAAGACTGCTTGAATTGTTGCATTTTCTTTTGAAGGATATACGTTGTTGGATCAAATTACCGGTCATCCACCAAATCATCTATGCCATAACAATCATCAGCATTTTCTTGGACATAGTATTCAGTTTCTACTCCAAATGAACTTGGAACTTTCGATGTATTTGGAGCTAATTCTGCTAGAGGAGAAACTTGTTGAGTTAATAATACAAATTCTTCAGGATCTTAGCACTGAGCAATATTGCCATCAATTTGTTTATTTATTTATTTTTTGTTAGGAAATTAGCTTTTTGTTCATGAATTCTAGAAGTTTTTTTAGAGTTCTTTGTAACTTGAATTGCGCAACTTTCAATCCAGGAAAACTTTTGGACAATTTCCCACCGTTTTATCTTGAGTATCCTAACAACAAGTTTTGGAGAATATTGAGTTTCACCATCTACTTGAATATGGAAGTCCCAACAAAATATCCATGAGACTTTAAAGATCCGTGAAAATTGAAAAATAATTGTTCTTGTTCTTTTAAAAATTTGGTTTCTTGTGTTTTGAAATATTAAAATTCCTGAAAAACGAGACCTTGAAGTATCTGTTCCCCGATTCCAAAATACAAGAATCAGTTTTGAAACCATGTTGGAAAACTCGTTTGGCATTCATGATCAAACAAAATAAACCAAGAATGAGAAATTTGTCTAATATAGAAGACATAATACCATACATATTTATAATCGAAATAATTAAATTGTGAAACGAGATATTTTTCCTTGAACATTGATTTTTTTGCATTCCCATGAATGTCCCCAATCTTCGTAGGGAGGAAAATTAAAATTTTGAATTTTGAAAAATCTATTTTTATAGAGTTTGGCTTATGAGTTGTTTCTACTAAATTGATATACAGTAGAATGAATTCATAATAGCTTTTGGTTTTCTTGATATCATCTAGCAAAAACCAAAATCCATTCACTGTCTTTCAAGATCGACAGTTGGTTAAGTAATCTTTTT
Organism: Olea europaea var. sylvestris; assembly: GCF_002742605.1. Lineage (NCBI taxonomy): Eukaryota > Viridiplantae > Streptophyta > Magnoliopsida > Lamiales > Oleaceae > Olea > Olea europaea. The sequence goes on along the minus strand of NC_036243.1, from coordinate 12,316,035 downwards.
GATGTAGTGTTGAAATTTTGATTTTTTACTGCGACTGATTTATTGCTGGCAATTTTTAAGTTCCAGTTTCTACAGCCTTTTTGAGGTTGGCTGGGCTTGGGGTGTTTTTTAGGAGTTTTTGGAAGACAAATATTAAATGGTTTAATTGGCTTGATAGAATTTTGAAATGAAGTTTCTTTTGTTTTTTTTTTTTTTTGGGGGGGGGGGGGGGGGGGGGGGGTATAGCCCAATTTTGAACTAAAAGAGTGAGATATCTCTGGAAGTATCTCTCTATTTGTAGAATCCCCAACCTTACCTTATAAGAATTTCCTTGTAAAAAGATCTAGTAAAAACATTAGGTTTTCTTGTGAATAATGAATTTCGAAATCAAAACATGACAAAATAGATTACCATCTTGCAAATATTTGTTTTGAAATAAGATTCTTTACATCTTTTTGTAGTACATCTTTTGAAGCTTTACAATCAATTTTGACAATAAAAGTTTTATAGATAAGATCATCTTGAAACTTGGTAATACATAGCATTATTGATAAAATTTCTTTTTTGACAGTAAAATAATTCTTTTGAGCACCAATTCATATTCTAGAATGGTATCGGACCTATTGTTCTTGATCTTGAAATTTCTGTTTGAGAATGCCCACATAACTTAATCGACAACGTAAATGACACACCCTAAAAACCTTTGAAGACTTGTTTTATCTAATATTTCATCTGAAAATTTACTTTGAAAATTCTAAACTTCTTTGAATTGGGGTGATGGTTCCTTGATAAATTTACGCCGTAAAAACTTAATCTTTGTTTGACATAAAATTATTTTCTTAGTAGAAATTGCTAAATCATTTGACCTAATTATCTTGAGAAAGATATTTAAATGTTTAAAATGTTGTTCTAAACTTTCACAATATATTAGAACTTTATCAATATAAATAATTGAGAAGTTCTGATATGGATTAAAAATGTCATTCATAATTTTTTGAAGTTCAGAAGAAGTATTTTTTTTTTATTCAAATGGCATAACATACCATTCATATTAATCAAATGGAATATTAAACACATTTTTGTATTTATCTTATTTATCAATCTGAATTTGCCAAAAACTAGATTTCACATCGAATTTTGAGAATATTACTGTTTTAAGAAGTCTATTTAGTAGATCTTTCTTTTAAGGCAAATGATGTCGAATCCATTGAAAGACTTTGTTTAAAGGTCTGTAGTTAATAAGTAATCTTGGAGCACTCCTTTCTATTTCACTTTGATTATTGATATAAAAGTTGAACAACTCCAGTGAGATTTATTGGGAGGAATTAAACTCTTTTCCAATAAATCAAGCAATTCTTTATTCATTTGAATTGACCTTAATTTCGTGGAAATTCTTGATTCATTAAAATTGGAAATGTATGGGAAAGAAACAATTGTCTTGCATTTGGAATGGCATAACATATTTCTAATTCAAATCAATTTGATTTTGAATTTCTTTTAGAGGAAATTGCACAAGATGTCAATTTTTCTCAAGATATTTACAAAAATGTCACTTTTTTTTTAAACATTGCAAGAATGTCAATTTAAGACATATTTGCCCCTGAAAATAATTTCAAATTCCATACATGTCCTAATTAAATGAGATTTGACCCAATGGAAGAAACTGTACAAAAATCTTGTCAATGTCATAGATGAAAAGTTGGGAAAAAAATAGATGAATTTTATTTCTCTCATTCAAACAACTCTAAGTCTCTCACTCACTCACTTACTCTCTCTCTCTCTCTCTCTCTCTCTCTCTCATTTCTCTCATTACGGGTTTCAATCTAAGAGAGGAAAATCTTGTTTTTTTTTACTCAGTTTTTGTGATATTTTTATCTGTAAGGGGTTTATGAGATGCGAAAAATGGAGCTTTTTGCTTGGTTTAAAATAAGAGCTGGGGCTTGGATTAGAAAGAAGTAAAAATCCTTTTGATATTCAGTAATTTTTTTGGACATTTTGAATAATTCTTGGTTGTGTTATGATTAGAAATGTTTTTCCCCAACTTTCTGCAATTTCACACCATAAATTTTAATTTTCTCTTTTTTATACATCTTCTATTAGTGATGCATATATGCACACGTAACACGTGCCAACACTAATGTTGAGGGAAAAAATTATTTCGGGTTCCAATTTAATATTTATCCTCTTCCTTTGCTTTCAAAGTCCAAATTTCAAGTATTTTGAATGTTTCAATATTTTTTGTACTTGTGTGATGTGGAAATAACATTACTATTACTTGAAATCCATTTGTTGTGGGAGGTACCCGTATTTGGGTTGAACTCTTGCGAGACAGTTGACAGCATACCTGTGATTTTAATATTTTGTTATGCTCGAATATGGAGTGAAATAAATTTCAATAATACCTATTTGCTTAGAGGTGAAAAGTAAATTTCTCGATAGTTCATCTGTCGATAGTTCACTAATGTAGAGAAATGCCATCGCGCCTAACTGTCGATTTCGACTGTTAGCCTCGGTAATTCTCGATAGATGAAACAGTCGACAAATGAACTGTCGAGAACGACAGTTCAGTCCTTCCCTCCGCTCAATTCCACAAGTCAAACTTTGGTTCATTCTAACATTGCACGAGTGTTTTACATAAACATATATGAAATGCTATGATCTCATAATTTTTTTGATTGATTTGTCCGTATTTGGTTAGATTCTTTCCATCCAAACGTCTCACATGTGACTGATTTCCATATGTGGTTATATTTTTGTGTTTCACTTTTTTATTTATATAACATTACCACCACCGTCACGATTCATTCTTCATAATTTTTGGATCACATGCAATTCAAATCTATTTTTGTGGAAGTTGCTTGTTTGAATTCAGATTATGATAGATTGCATGAATCAATTGAGTTATATTATGTACTGTGATCAGATTGTTTTTGCACATAAGGTGAACGTTATTACATTTCTTCACATTGTTTTCTACGTGCTTTATCTCGGAATACTAATTTCACCAATGTATGATGACATATGAGCAGACTCATACTCATGACTTGAATGATCGTCAAAGTGTTGGTGCACACATTCTTGCTATAATTGGATATGGAACCAATCGATTTCGTTATCAAAGAAAGAGCAACCTTCATAACGGTCTACTTTTTATGACTGTGGCAGCTGCACGGAAAAATATTTTATTTTCTATTTATGTATATAATTTTGCATTAGTTGGTTTTATTTATGTGATGTTGGCAGAGGAAACTGTTTTTGTTTCATACAGAAAATGTTTATAGTAATGAATAGTAAATAGTAAAGAATAGTAGATTGTTTTTTAAATAGGGTCATGGAGCTACTCCACAGTACAAAACAATGGTTACATCATGTTCGATACTTGAGCAAGGTTGTGTACATAAAAATGATTTTTGGTGCATTTTATAACTTTCTTGCTTTCGAAACTCATTTGATTTATCGATTAAAACTGGTATTCAATTAAAAATAAACATGATTGAATTGAATATTATGATTTGTTTCAATCGAAAACGTTCGTGAATCATGGTAATATCACTGGACATCGTTTTCTTGCAAAACATAATGAGCAGTTCTTTGTTTGCATTAAAATATTGTGCGTACCATGTTTCAATCAAGATGAAATGTACACATGATTTAATGTACACAATTTTCATAAATGATAGACAAGTGTGAGTGATACAAGCGCACTTAGACTTTAAAAGCATCACACTAATTGTCTTTCAAATTCAATTTGAGATGTGATGAAAATAAGTTTCCATCGTCGCGTATTTCGGTCGGAGGTATATTCAAGTTAACGACCTTGAACTTCAATTCAATTTGAGTACGGGGATCAAGAATATCAAGTTTGTCCTTCAATATTAATAAAAGTCCGGTTACGATATTACTTGTTGGAACCAGAATGTAAGTGGTTTTGTCCCCTCTTCACTTCTATTCGTCATCCGCATGAACAAACTTTCCCCATGCGACATGATGAAACTCAAATGATTATTCATACCTCAAATATTGGGATTGCAACGATAAGAATTCTACAGAATCAATATGTTGGCATTTAATAGCATGAAAGTGGCACTACATAATACGTAAATACGTACAATAGTAAAAGGTCAAATCAAGGCTTTCCATCGTTTTTAAGTGTTCAATTTGACAGTAAAACTATATATCCCGATAGTTTGTAAATGTCGGGTTCGACATTTCAAACGTTTAACCCGACAGTTTGTAAATGTCAAATTCGACAGTTGAACCGTCGAAAATGTCGAGAAGCAGATGACAGTGGGTAGAACATATTCTTCAACACAACACATTAAGTGTGATAATTAGTATTGAGCTTCAGATTGGCCTTGTTATTGAAGAGACATTTAATGAAAACATTTTTTGGTTTGAATGGAAGAAAGTACTCAAAACCTTAATAGTGATAATCACATTTGTGAAGGATTTTAAAAAAAAATCAACGAATAATAGTTTCAAAAATTTTAAATAAATATGTCCAGGTTGTATTTAATATTTACAAAACAGTAAACTGTAGAAGTAAAATGTAAATATTTTCTAATAACTAACCTCTCAAAATGGATTATGAATGCAAGAGAAAAATCTTCTTGATAAATGAAATGAAGAAGATGAGAAAAATTAGGGTTTGTAAGGGAAGAAGAAGATATATTTGTTTATGTTTCATTTTAAATTTCTTTTACCATTTTTTATTAACACAAATTCATATTAATCAATATAATACACATTTATCAATATTTTTTATATGTAAAATAAATCATCACATCAATATAATCAATTCTTTCAAATCAAGTATTAAATGCTAATGAAAATGTGTCATTAAGGGTAATTTGGACATTTTACACAAAAAAGGTGATATTTTTGCTCACATAAAATGAAAATGACAACTTTTGGGGAACTTGTTAATTTTGTGACATTTTTGAAAATTCCCCTTTCTTTTATTCTTTCCTGATTTTTAGGTTCTTGAATTTGTTCCTCTATTTGTTCATCTTTAATTTCTTCCTTCATAAACTTGATATGTTGTTTTTTATAAGTAATATTATTAATTATCTTTGAGAATGAAGCTTGTTTGAGAACATTCATATCTTTGTATGAAGGAGGATTAGTAAACTGAAACAATTTCTTGTCAAAGAATTGAAGTCTTAAAATCCTTCCGCATTTGCTTGAAAATGATAAATTTATACAATAAAAGGTATGCCGAGAATTACCTATAGATCTAAATCTTTTACTAAATAGAAAATATTTTTGAAACAAATATTTGAATTCCAAATATGAGCTTTTAAAAGTTTGCATCGAATATCCAATTTCTTTCTACTGGCTCCATATGATTGCTTATTGGTTTTTTCAAATACTTTGTAGGGATTAATCATTCTCCAATACAATTTTGATTTGCCTCAGAATCAATAAGGACTTGAGAATTTAGCTTGAATTCTTTATTTACTATAAGAGTACGTTTGATTGGAAAAAATTTCATGGAAAATAACATTTTTTCACTCGAATTCCAACTTTTGGAGTGTTTTGTTGCCATTTTTTTCCATGAAAAATGGTTTTCAACTTTTGAAAAATTTACCTGGTTTTCCTTTTTCAGGAAAATTTTTTTTTGAGAGGTAGATTATTCATTTTTTTTCACTCAAAACAAGGAAAATATTTTCTTTTTTAAGACATATTTTCCCCATCAATCGCACACACCCTAATTGTCGTTTGACAATAACATTTTTGAAGTTTAGATTCTATTTGCATTAACTTTTTCTTCTGTGGATTCAATTTCTTCTTTTCCTTTTTTCTTCTTCTTCGGAATCAGATTCTTCAATTTTCGATTTACTTCTTGTTAGAACGTCTTTTTCTAAAGATTTAGTTTTTCGAATGACAACTTCCAATTTCACATTTTTTACTTGATGCTCAAGCATGAATATTTAATTTTTCATTTCGTTGATTTTTGATATCAAATCAGAACTTGTAACTTTAGAAGTGGATTCCTATTCGTTGTTTGAGACGTGCTCAATTGCTCTCTTGATTGTTCTTGATGTGTTAATAATTGATTGAATTTATTCTTTAATTGAGAATCTTCTATTTTTTTCAATTACTTTTTGAATAATTTTCCTTTATTTAATAAGGACAGTAATTGATTTGTTTGTGCAATAGCAACTACTACCATTACATCCGCAAATATCTTTGTCATTGATAAAGCTTGAAGAATCAAAGGCTTCTTCAAAATTTGAATCTTATTGATTTTGATAAATTTGTTCATAGTCAGATTCTAAAATTTTTTAGAACTAGAATGGATCAAATTTAAAAGTTAATTTTTAATATCTTTATTTATTTGAAGATTATATATTTTTCCTTTCATATGACATTTATTTAAATAATGACATGTTTGTTTACGTTTCCAATAGGTTATATTTTTGAAACCTCTATTTATAAAATTTTCTTTTTTGAGGTTTTTGATATTTTCTTCTCTTTGATAAAATCCTCTATTTTTATTTATTTATTTTTTTGGGGATACGGTTTATTTTAATTTTTATGTTTTGAAGGAGTAATGATCTTTTCGATACCATATTGTCCACAAAATGATCAGAGTTCTCGTCGAATTTTAGCTCTTTCGCTTTTGAGTTTTGTTTGAGTTTCATATCATTGCATAGTACTAATCCTTCTTATCACCACAAGTTAGTTTAGCATATGGAATTGCATCTTTAGCAATTCTAACTCTTTTAGCAAAGAGCCTTGAAAGTTCAAAAATAAATCTTTCTTTTCAAAATGATTGAAAACAAATTTTCCTTGTTATTAATTTAGTAAGGAAGATATCTTTGTACCATAGAAAATCATCAAGCTTTGGGCATGTTAAATTTATTAAAAATTTTAGAGGATCCTTCTTGTAAAGAAGTCAGGCTTTCAATAAAATGTTTGATAGTGACAAACAAAAATGTTAGGAGGCTGTCATTTTGTTCATTTGATTTAGTGGCATTAATTACTTCTTCGCGTTTATCGTTATAGAGGTAATTAGTCTATTGACCTTTTAACTAATTGAAAGGCCAAGTAATACGTTATTGAAATCAGTTTCCTTGGAGATATACCTACGGAGATGAGCCGAATGGCACATGGCAATATTTTCAATGACTTGAATTACTTGATATTCGGTCATTCCATCAATATTTCATTTAATTATCTCATATCCATTATAACTTTATAAGAGGTTTGAGGTCTCCCTTTTTCCTCATATTGCATATTAGAAAATGAAAGTTTTGGGTAAAAATTAGGTATTTTTGAATTTTTAGCTCTTAATTTATTAATTTGAGAATGTTCTTTTTCTTCTAGAAATTGATTTTCTAGTTCTTTAATTGAATCAAATATATTGACATTATTTGATGCAATTAATTTTGATAGTTGCTTTGACGATTCTTTAATAACACTTGATTTTGTAGAGAGTTTCCCTAGATAAGGTTTTAAGCATTTCTTCTATTTGTTTAAAGATTGAATTAATTGGTTTTTTTCTTCTCTTCTTGATTCTGGGTTTGACGTAATTCTAGATAATTGATTTGTCATTGAGTGTAACAAAATATTTGTATAATTATTTTGAGCTTGAATATTTATGATGTCTTTGACGGTAGAACCAATTTTTTTGGTCTATCAATGACTTGTTTAAGAGAAGAAGCAATTACCCCACTATTTTCATGAGGAAAAACAATTTTTTTGATTGGCGGATGCTTTGACTCAAAGCTTTCTCCATTTATAGTTTTGCAACTTTTTCTGTTAATACAAGTCATATTAACAGATTTTTGTTTTTGTTTTCTAAAAACTCTTTTTTCAACACATTGAAAGAAGCTTAAATTTTTTGGGTAAGAATAAATTTTTTCTCAAAATGATTCTAATTCTTCTTTAGAAAACATCTTCCTTAGATTTTTCTAAAGGCTTTAATTTGAATTGTTTGATCTGTTTTGAATTGTCTTCTTCTATCAGAAGAAATGGCATTTAATTGTTTTCCTAATCTTTCAAATGGAGGGGGAGGTTGCATATCAGAAGTAGGAGACTCAGCTCTTTATGAATCAAACTCATCTTCATATTGAGATTTCTGAATATTTGGATTAAAATCACCTCCTTTTAATTTTTTGGAAGATGTTGAAAGTCTTGAGAGTTGATGAAATCTTTTAGAAATATGATTGGTTCTAAAAAAAAAAAAATGGAATGTGTTAAACCAGAAAGAATATCATCAAATATCATCTTAACGTTTTCATTAGGATAATTTATTTTTTGATGAGAAGTATCCTTTGACTTTTCCCCCATTCTAGAGATTTTGAAAGTTTGTTCCTATTCCAATGAATTCTTTTTGGAAAAATTGTATTTGAGTGTAGAATTTTGACATCCTAAGAAGAGTTTCTTGTTTCGGAGAAGATATTAATGCTCCAATATATAAATTTGTGCTCATTACCTTGTAATATATACGATATATTACAACGAATAATTTTGAACGTTCATCAAAATTAAGGTTCTTTGTTTCTTTATGAAGAGTAAGAGAATTTATTATAGCTCCATAATTTAGATCTATAGTATAATTGGGATAACAATTCGAGATTATTAGATCACTTTTTAGGTTTGACTATAAAACAGAAAGTAAAAAATTCTCAAATTTGAGATGTCTCTTGTCTCTTAAGATTAAGAGAACGGGAATGTGTAGAACAAGTCTAAACAAAGGCTTGATAGTAATTTGGACAAGACTAATATGAAGAAGTTTATATTCCTTCCTGTGATTTCTCATTGCCTCACTTGAAATTAATCCTTGTTTGATACTCATTAAATTATATTCCATTTTTCTCTCTCCTATTTTTAACCACACAATCTTCCATAAAATAATATTACATGCAAATAAAAAAAAATTCTTCCTTTTCAACTACTCATTTTTCAAAAAAAAAAAAACACTATTCCACCCATTTTTATTTCTAAAAAATGGGAACCAAATGGGGGCTTTTTATACATGGGATACATGTGCTATTTGCGTCAACAAATATGAAGGTGGTCCTAGGGATTCACTCTTCGTCAAACTGCTTACGCTTCCTTGCATGGTGGATGGTTCATCCATACAGAGGATTTTCCTATGGGAGGCATGTACTATCTGTTTCAATGAATAAGAAGACGACCATCTTTGGGATCCCTCTCTTCGTCGAAGTGCACACACTCCCCTGTATGATGGATGGTTCATCTATGTAAGGGATAATATAAGCTCTCTAAAGATAAGTAGATGTGACATAGCTGAAGTGGAAACAAAGCTTTGAAAGATAAGCAACTGTAATATAGTCGATGTAGAGCCATGATGAGCTCTCTTGAATATAAGTGCACATATAATGCAACAACTCGTATAGTGAGGCATCTTCACAAAATGAGGAATAATATTGAACTGGTGCTCGATCAAACTATCGGAGACTTGTAAGCTGGCCTCAAGTGGACGATGTTTTATAGTTGGACTAATGAAAGTGAGAGATGAGGAATAAGCATCACATGAAGCCAATAATAAACGTCTGGCGCACCGAGGATTAAACATCCCGTGAAAAACTCTTGAACTATCAGAGTCTTATAAGTTTGCCTCGGAATGAAGAGGTTTTATAGCTAAGCTCAAAGATAGTGAGAGGTAAGTAATAAGCATCTCACGAAACCGAGAATAAGCATCAAGTGAGGTGGGGAATAAACATTCTGCGAATAGCTCTCGAACTATTGGAGTCTTATAAACTTGTCTCGGAATGATAAGGTCTTACAACTAGGCTCAACGATAGTGAGAGGCAAGGAATAAACTTCTTACAAAGCCAGAAATAAGCATCTAGCGAGGTGGGAATATATATCCTTCGAATAGTTCTCAAACTATCAAAGTCTTAGAAACTGGCCTAGAAATGACGAGGTCTTACAATTAGGTTTGATGATAGTGAAAGTCAAGGAATAAACATCTCGTGAAATCAGGAATAAGCATCTAACGCAATGGGGAATAAACATTTCGTTAAAACTCTTGAACTATCGGAGTCATAAAAGCTTGCCTTGAAATGACGAAGTCTTATAGCTAGGTTCGACAATAGTGAGATGCGCAGAGTAAGCATCTCAGGAAACTAAGAATAAGCATTTGGCAAGGTGGGGAATATATATCTTGTGAATAGTTCTTGTACTATTGGAATCTTATAAGCTTTCCTCGGAACGACGACGTCTTATAGTTGGCTGAATGATAGTAAGAGGTGAGGAATAAAAATCTTGTGAAATCAGAAATAAGCATCTAGCGAGGTGGGGAATAAATATCCTACGAATAGCTTTGAACTATCGAAGTCTTATAATCTGACCTCGGAATGACTAGGTCTTACATCTAAGCTTGACGATAGTGAAAGACGAAGAATAAACATCTCGCGAAGCTAAGAATACATATCTGGCGTAGTGAGGAACAAACATCTCGCGAAAAACTCTAGAATGATTGAAGTCTTATAAACTTGCCTCAGAATGACAAAGTCTTATAGCTAGGCCGAGTGATAACAAGAGACGGGGAATAAACATTTCATAAAGCAAGGAATAAACATTTGGCCCAGCGGAAAATAGACATCTCGCGAAAAACTCATGAACTATTGAAGTCTTATAAGCTTGCTTAGGAATGACGAGATCTTATAACTAGGCTCGACGATAGTGAGAGATGATGAATAAACATCTCGTTAAGCTAGAAATAAGCATCACACGAATAGTTCTCAAACTTTCGGAGTCTCGTAAACTAGCCTCGGAATGATAAGGTTTTACGGCTAGGCTCGACGATAGTGAGAGGTGAGCAATAAGCATTTTGTAAATAAGGCCATAAAATCTCATTTTGCGAAGGCAAACACATTTTACAATTAGCCTCTTCATTTTTCAAGAAACTGGGATTCCAAATTGTTGCCTCTAACTAGAGCTCACCTTCAATAATATGAGGTCTTACATGCAAGACTCGGACATGCGAGGTCTTAGAGTTTGCATCGAAAATAGAGATGATGATGATCAAGATGACCTTCAAATAGGAGAAATCTAGGCTAAGCTCGTGAAAGCCAAAAATGGAACTGGGATAGTGGCAAAGCCAAATAAATAACGCCCTTTTAGTTTTTCAAAATGATTTCAACTTGTGGAAGACAATATTAAATACTTGTCTGAACTGAATATTCAAGGCTGATTGGTCACACAAAGCACTTGTGCAATGCCATATGTGCAACTGATTGTAGTCGGACACTGTACTAGCTAATTCAAACCAACCACTGCTGCACAGATGCGAAGGACTGAAGTTGGGTTAGCCTATTTTACCAAACAAGAAAACCCAAAATATATAGATCAAATGAGCATCATGTCCTTCTTTATTGCATCTTCCCAATGTTAAAACGAATTGCTGTTGCCAGTAGAGCATATTTCAGCAACTAATGTGCGACATGGGCGTCGGTGGTGCCCGAATTAATGTCACTGAAAAATATAGCTGCCTACAACATTGTAGCAACCACAATGGTTTTGACTACCTCAATTCTTTTCTTTGACATGAGCTTTCCATAGTATTGAAATTCAGCATAAAGTAAAATAAAAATTTATAAGCATAGCCACAATATACTTTGAATGGGATTTTTTTTTTTAAACTAGCTTGTAGCATCAATAATCTTTCCAGAATTTATTCAATTTTGAAGTAGTTGGAATAACTTAAAACATGCAGCCAATTTGGATGAAGAGGAAAATTACGACTTTTGCCATTTCATGTTCCACTTAAATGTGATCCAAAGTAAGGGGCTTCACAAATGGGACAAGCCCAATAAAATCATAAGACTAGGAGGCGGCCCAAAAAATAATTAGTAGTAGCCTATTGATGTTTAACCATAATCCAGATGCTATTTCTCCAATCCAAGATTCTGGAAGAACCAATGAAGTACCTGTGCCCAAAAGAAATAAACAGAACTAATAAAACAAAGCATCTGATGGGGCCAAAAGCTTTGGACAATTTGAGAAGTAATGAAGCAGAAGGATGGAAAATAAGTGCGGCCCAAATTTATATAAACATTTGACCTTAGTGTGCCTTCTTCCATCCTATTTTAGTGGATGAAAATAATTCATATTAAACCAACTAGCAGACCTTGATGCCAAGTCATGCGGTTAGCCCAAGGTTATTGACTCGATGACTTAGTCGATCTACAAAAGGCAAAAACCAGTCTTGAGCATCAAAATGGAAGCATACCATAGTCACATGGCAGAGCAAACAGGCAGAGACAACAAATAATCTACAAAGAATGAATCACCAAATTGTTCCAACTGGAAATACTGATACATACTAACTAAAAAAGTCAGTGAACATACGGTTTTCCATCCTTTGCATCAGGAAACTTATATGCTACATATCACATGACACCTATCCTCCTTCGGAGCTTGCTTTCTATGTCAACTTTTAGGAACTTAATATCTGTACATGAGTGCAGAAGAAGGTCAAAGGTAAAACTCTCACCAAATCAGATAGTCCACCTCAAGCGATCACAGATCACATCTGCATTTTCAAATCATTTACATACAATGAATGTAATACTTTGTGATTTTGATATTAATAAAAATAAATATTCTACTTACTTGATTGAATCTTCTAATTTATGACATGATAGATCAAGACATGTTAGTGTTAATACTTTACATAAATTAGTAAGTTTAGATTAATAGTCTTCTATTTTATTTGATCAAAAATATCGGTGCAAAACTGTTGCAGAGGTTAAATTAGCCGAAACATCGTTTCATTTAGTTGAAAGGAACTCGAATCCTCCGGAACGAATTCATAGTGATATCTGTAATTTAAATTTTGTACAAACTAGATAAGGTAAAAAGTATTTTATTACTTTTATAGAAGATTGTACAAGGTACTGTTATGTCTATTAGCTAAGAAAAAAAGATGAGCCCTTAGAAACAATTAAACAATACAAGAATGAGGTTGAAAATAAACTTAGCAAACGAATAAAAGTTGTTCGCAGTGATAGAGATAGAGAATATGGAATACCTTTTGAAGAATTTTGCTCAGACTCTTGGATTATTCATCAAACTACAACTTCTTATTTACCTCAGTCGAACGATATTAATTGTACTCTTAAAGAGATGATGAATACTATGTTGATTAGTTCTAGTTTATCTCAGAATTTGTTGGAGGAAGCAATTCTCTCAGCTAACTACATTCTAAATAAATTACCACACAAAAAGTAGGAAAGAAACTCCTTATGAGTTATGGAAATATCATAAACCTTCATACAAATACTAAAAATATAGAGGTGTTTGGTGAAGATAGAAGTATCAAAGCCTAAACAAGTTAAAATAATGTATAAAACCATTGACCGCATATTCATTGGATATGCTAATAACAGTAGTGCTTATCGGTTCCTCGTACATAAGTCTGACATTTCAAATGTACATGAAAGTACTATCATTAAATTTAGGAATAATGTATTTTTAGGCGATATTTTTCCTTGTAAGGATAGAAAAGAGCTAAGTTCTCAAAAATGAATTTATAATACTGCAATCAATAATCATCAATGTAATGAAGAACCAATATACAATAATAGGACCAAAATAGCTCCATCATTTGGTCCAAAATTTTTAACTTATTTGTTAGAAAATGAACCTACGACATTCAACCAGAAGCTCAATTCTAGAAAGAGGCTATCAATAGTGAAAATTGATTCTATCATGCATAATCACACCTAGAAGTTAGTAGAGCTCCCACCAGTAATAAATCGTTATGTGGTAATTAGATTTTGAAAAGAAAATTAAAGACTGGTAGATCAATTGATAAATATAAGGTCGGAATGTTAATTAAATAGCTCAATCAAAAAGAAAGTCTTGATATTATTTTTATACACACTCACCTATGATAAGGATAACATCTATTAGAGTATTAATTGCAATCACAGCGTTGCATTGTTCGGAGATTCATTAGATGGACGTTAAAACAACTTTTTAAAATGGAGAGCTACTGAAAAAAATTATATGGAACAACCTGAGGGGTTCATTGCTCTTGGACAAGAAAAAAAGGGTGTATAGACTCGTTAAATCGTTATACGGACTAAAACAAGTGTTAAAACAATGGCATGCAAAATTTGACAAAACTATGTTGTCTAATGATTTTAAGATTAAAGAGTGTGATAACTGTGTTATATTAAAATCACATCAAATGTATGTGTAATTGTATGTCTATATGTTGATGACATGCTAATTATGAGTACTAATTGTGATATCATAACAACTAACAAGAAAATGCTAACAAAATATTCTGACATAAAAGATATGGTTATTATAGATGTAATATTATGAATTAAAATTCTTAAGACATATGAGGGACTTGTTTTATCCCAATCTCACTATATTAAGATTATAGTTAAGAAGTTTCATATATATGATGAAAGTCCAGTTGAAACACTAATAGACTTAAGTCCAGCTATATTAAAAGGATACAATGATGCTAATTGAATATCAAGTGCAAAAGACTCAAAATCTATTAGTAGTTATGTTTTTATCATTGGTGGCGCAACCGTATCTTGGAAACCCTCTAAACAAAAGTGTATAGCTCGATCTACATTGGAACTTGAGTTCATAGCTTTAGATAAAATTGGAGAGGAAACAGAATGGCTTCACAACTTTTATGCGTTGTGATCGATAGAGCACAAAGTAGTGTGTATAATGATAAGTCTCGACATATCTCTCGAAGACATAATACAATTAAGCAGTTGATCTCAAATGATGTTATTTCCATAAATTATGTAAAATCTAGGGAGAATTTTGTAGATCTACTTACTAAAGGTTTATCAAGAGATCAAGTATACTGTCTATCAAAGAGAATCAGCTTAAAGCCTATTACATAAGAATCTTTGTAATAGTAGCTCAACATTTCTGACTGAAGATCCCAAAATCTTGGTTAATGGGACTACTAAGTTATGAAGATTCACTGAGCGCTTGGGAGTTAATTTCTATCCGTTTCTATAATATGAAATGTGATGTATGCAAAAAGTTTTAGGTTAAGTTATACTTTTAATGATTCTTATAGCTTGAATTATCCAAGTAAGGTATGACAAGTACTCTTGATAGGAGATCACCTATAATTCTTATTGGTTGGAACTTCTAATCATCTTGGTAGAAATTTGATATATATATATTTTTCCACAAGGGATCATGATGTCTAAGTATGAAGTGGGGACATTTCTATAAGAATGTTTCAAAGGTTTGATTTCTCTAAAGCACTTAAGAAATTCAAAAGTTATTCAAGGCCAAAATGAATACAACAATGAGAACTCGAAAATGTTAGAAAGGTTAATGTTTTTTTATTATTTTCTTGATTTACACAAATGGCTGACAATTCAAGACATCACTTTTACTGATTAGCCATATAAATCCGATAATATTCTACTAGGAAAGATTCAAACCCATAAGGTATCTATCTCAATGCAACAACTTTTATCCTGATCCGTGACGTCTTCTAGAATTTGATGGTTGACTGTTAAACTATTTGTCCAAATGGATTGTGTCTATTCAAGACACAATTTTTTGGCTGTTGTGTCTTTTTGACACAACATTTCAACTTATATATATGAGCCACCATGTGCCGGATTTTATGCATTACAAAAATCAATTCCAATTTTTTCTCTCTTGCAAATTGTATTTCTTTCTTCCTGCATATTTTCATATTTTGCATTTTAATCCCAAATATTATTTTCGTGCATTTCAGTCCTCAAATTTTAGAGAGATCAAAACATTATTAGGTCATCGAATTTTGTAATTTAGAGCGCTACTATTACAAGTTGAGGTTGTTATATCTTGGAAGACAAGTGCCAGAAAATCATCAGCACCATTGCTGACATTATCGTCTTAAAGAAAAAGAGCCGAACTCTTACCTCGACCATTAATCATTCTCTTTTATTCGGTTCACCCCGTAAATCGAAATTTTGCCCAATTGGTTATTATAAAATATAAATTATAGCACGAAAAAAAAAAGGATATTTTTCCAACGGATAATTAGAATGATCAAAAAACAATACAAAAACGTTAAATCTGTGTACCAAATTAGAGCTAATTTTGATAATAATAAAAAATGTACTTAGTGGATACTCAATCCTCGTGATTTCGATTATCTACTCAACGTATATTTTTTTTTGATCGGTATCTACTCAACGTATATTACTTCAACACAATATTGTTCACTCGTGGAATAAAATTTACAACATATACATAACATATAAGAGATTTTTATCATTTGAAGTTAAAAATTCTTGTCTGTTGCAGTATATGACATTGTCGGGTGCCTTTTACATTATGACGTTGGTCTGTTTAAAGATGCAAGACTGCAGAGCATCTTGTTTTGTAAGGAACTAATACATTCAGGGACATTCACAGACTAACAGTCCTATGATATGCTGCCAAAAACAGAAAGGGAAACACAGAAAAGTATATAAATTAATTAATCCTGTGAAAACTTATTTAATTAATATATTAATATTGTTTAGCAGCGCAAGCATTGCGTATCATAATTGAATAAAATACAATTGCTCCCCCCCGACCCCCCACCCCCTCCCAAAAATATTAAAAAGATAAAAACTGTAATCCATACAACCAGTGGAATCCACTAGCTAAGACTTTATTATGTGCGTCCAAATTATAACAAAGAAAGTTATTTGTATTTAAAAATATAAAAATTTTGAAGTCCAAATCTCATTGGCATCTAACTATAAAAATTATAAGTTAGATAGGGCATAATTATAATAATGTAGGAGCATATTGAAAAAAATTTGCAAATATATTAGGTGTTCTAAAAATTTAGTCTTATAAAAAAGTATCGAGACAACTCAATTTTTTCTAGAGAAAAAAGAGAGATGATAAGTTCCAAACTATCGAATCCTCATTTTTTTTCTCCATAATAGTGAATTCCTATTATGCCTCTCGTATTGAGTGTGTACTATCTTAAGTTGTATTTTCTTTTCTTACTTTAAATTTTAGTTTCGTGTTATATTGCTCTAGTTGTCTGAGATTAGATGTTTAATCGATAAAATTCCACATGTAATGTCCTTGATTAGGTATAAACCTATATTGTCTATATACTTTGAGCGGTTGAATTATTCATATCTAAGTAGAGTAGATTGATCATACAGGAACCCTAGAAATGATAATTCAAGTAGCAAGTAACATGTGCATAAAATCCATGCATACAAAAGTACAAGCGTTTTCACAATTAATTAATTAACAATCAGTAGATTGATATCAGATTTTGATTTGACAAACAAGATATGTTCACACTAAAATTATACTTTCGACGGCTTTTTGTTCAACTTTAGGAAAAAACATCATCAAAGCAATTACATCATGCGTACAGATGATTTGAACCTGTACACAAAAGCACACACTGCAAATTTCAAAAGACATATAAGCTAAAAGCAATACACTTTCTAAAGCTCAGATCACATCGATATAAGATATTCAACATAAGATTATATATATAAATGTAGAGAGAGAGAAAGATTCTTTCTTTTTGGTCCATAGACTCAGGTGCATGTCTGTTGGTAGCTAGCCAGAATTTTTTTGTGAAATTTCTATTCTGTTCAGTGGACCGTCGCCTACTAGGTCAACCTCGTCGTTCTGGGGTCCAGTGTGGGGTGGAGGGGCTAAAATGAGCCGAGACCACCCTGGCATTTAACAGTTCGAGAATGGGTGCGAAATTCACACATCTTGGAGGCTTATATTGATTAATTGAAGCACCCCTTGAAATTGCATAGTCCATGAGCTCTTCAAATGTGCCATTTTTCACCACCCTTATTTCGAGTGGTCCAATAGAGTTGTCCGCCACTCGACCTTGTCTATAGACCGAATTCATCGACTCTTCCATAGCTAAGCAGCATTTGTTCAAGACCTCTTGAGTTGGAGCATTTTCTGGGTCTTTTACATGCAATTCCCAGTAAATAACATAATGTCCTGGGATTGTCCTAGTGTCACCATGACTAGTGTACTCAACGACTCTAGTATTGAATTCATTTAGTAGCTTGGAAGCATTTTCAACGGCCTTCTGCAATTCTGACTCATCGGTCTTGTCCGAGTCAATACTTAAGAGCACATTCTTTCTCCTTATGAACTTGAATTGGGGTGCCGAATTGTAGAACCCTGTGACTAACAGAATGTCACCAACTCGGTAACGACACAACCCTGAGTACGTGCTGATCACAAGCTCGTATTCCTTTCCTACCTCCAGATCAGCCAGGTCAACGAGGCGGGGCGGAGAGTCACGTGACAGTGGCATGGGATTGACTGGATCATGTGGAATGAACTCAAAGTATCCCATATTAGGCATGATGGTGTAACATGTTTCAGAAGGCTTGGTCATTGGCTTTAAATTGAGCCCAAAGTAACACTCGGATGAGGCATACATAGTACAAGGAAGTGGTAGCCCACCACTGTAATAATCAAGGGTTGGAATGTATTGAGCCATTGCACCTGTAACAATCACGTCAAGGTACTTTGTGTTTGGCCAGATTCTTGGGATGATGCTGGCCCAATTCTCACCTTCACACTCCTTAGTAATAAACTGAGCAAGTTCAGGGTTAGGTTTGAGAATTTTGGACATGCATTCTTTTATGGAAGGGTCTGCAATTCTAGGGTTTAATATCCCGGACGAGATATCATCAGCAAGCTGTTTCCAGTTGAGTTGAAGGAATTTGATGGCCCGGAGTAGGCCAGAGGCGAAAACAGCCCCGACTCGGAGGACCTCTTCGCGCATGATTAGGCCACATAGCATCTGTGTATACATGCTTTGGAAAGAATCAGCACAAAGAATGGCTTCATTAGGGCTAGTGTACACCAAGTAAGGATCGAATGGTCTCTTCTTGAATTGTTCACTTTTGTAGAAACTTGTGAGGACTGGACGTGCCACTAGCCCACCTGGAGTCTTGGTTTCGGCCTTAATAAACAGAAAGTAAAGGCCCTTCCCTTTGTCTAGTCCCGGAACATAGCTGTTTTCAACTAAGATTAAATAAGTTCTATTGAAAGAATATATTGATAATTAATATTTTCTTATGAAGAAATTAAATATAGAGTAAAAACAAGGTTACTCACAGGTTCATTACAGGCATGAGAAGGCTGTATAACAGTTGTCTGCGGTCCATCTCTTCTGCAATCGTTGGCATGAGCTTTCGTTCACCGGCCGACGTCCCGGAACTAATATTTTTTTAGAATATTAATGCAGCTTCAAGTGTAGTGAAAGTTTTAATAGTTTTAAAGCAGAAAATATAGCTGAGATCTAGCTTCTCTCTTTTCAATATCCGTGGAAAATATCAAATTTTTACTTAAAATACATGGCTTTCATCTAATTTTAGATGCCAAAAAAGAGTTACTCTGTGTAACTTAAATGAATAAGATTCATCTATTCAATACTATATTAATTATTAATTACATATGTGGATCCATTGTGTGTGTACTTTCTTAACAAAGAAACACACTACTTTTATTCATTAGATATCTCAGTTGTGTATATCAGATTTTAATCAAGCACAAAACAGTGAGTTCCACATCTTAAACTAGCGAAGGTTCTACAAAACCTGAGTAAAAACACCACAAATTATGTGTCCGCGCGCTTATTTATATAGTATATGATTAAATACATTTGAAAGATAAATTCATATTAGTTACCTGGTAAGAAATTCCGAGATGGGGTGCGAGGAGAGGATAGGAGACCGGTCACCATTTGCAATACGTTGGATCTCCGGCAGAAGATCCTCGTACGTAATGACAGGGACCTTAGCCTTATACGTATCTCGGTTGGTAGCACCATTTAGTTGAAACCTCTTCAGGTACTCAGTGTCAGCATTTCTGCTCAGAATTTCACCAATAACCTTCTCTTGCACTGCATCACAATTCTTAGTCATCTCTTCAATAAATTGAAGAGCCTTAGCATGTTTTTCGCATTCGGGATTGGCCGTTGGAATTGAGACAGCGGACTCAACAGCCATAATATCTTATCAAAAGTGAAAAATCTGAGATTATTAGGAGAAGGAATTGTATGTTTTTGGTGGTGCAAATAGAGAGTGGACATGGGTTTATATAGTGAAAAAATTGAGGGATTCGGAAATGTTTTTCCACGACAAGAAATACAATTGGAAAAAGGCACAATAGTTGATGAATTATGTTGCAGTGACATAATTATTGACATAACATTACATGACATTCATCATTAAATTGTTTTAAATATAGTTAACTTTTTTATTCAATCATATTTTGTCAAATCACATTTTGTCACTTCATCTGTTAACCACTTTCCGTGAAAATAGCATAACCCATATTTGATTTCTAACTTAATAATGTCATTCAATTTTGTTGGTGCTTTAATATCAGTCTAGATATCCATTACATGTTCGTACATAATAAAAATTTAATGAAATTAATGAATACTTAAACTTTTTATTGAAATTGAATAGCAGTTTCTAACAACTTTGGACGGACTTTGAAGGGGCATTGGTTTGTGTAAACAACAAAATATTATTGGAATAGGAAATTTAGGGTGTTGCAGGGGAACATTGTGGGCCACTGGATGTCTGCGTGTTTTTAATGAGCAGACATTTGGGCCCAATATGAAGCCACATAGGCATTTTCCAGCTTGGATAATTTGTCCCGGTTCTGAGTTTGTTGGTCACGGAACAACGATAGGCCGCCGGCGACCTAGGCAAAGATTTTCATTGTTGACATAGGAAAACACATTTATAAATATTAATTTTATCACTTTTTTATGAAGCATTCTACATAATATATGTAATATAATTTGCATTCTTTCAATGGTTAACAATAATACGAGTAACTAGTAAAATAAAAACATTAGAATTTCATACAAGCGTATAGAAAAATAAAAACATATGGGCGTCTAGTATTATCGATTTATCCGGAAAAAAATAAGATTTACAAAAATATAAAATGAAAGAGCTTAAAGATGCCTTCATAACCCTCGAACAAGTTCGTTTTCTTAAGAACTAATGGAAATTTCCTGAATTACAATAAAAAAGAGTAATCTTGCCAATTTTTGTTACCGAAAAAATGAGTACAATTTGAACGTTTAATTTATGAAATTAGAATTCATGATACATAGTAACAAAGAATGCACTTGAAATTTTAGATTGCATGTTAAATGTCATTATATATCCATGATGGGGTTTTTTGGGGATAGGTTTTTTCCTTTACTTCTTTTCTTTTTATTTTTGTCTATGCTATATATATCCATTGATGTCGGAAATTTATTAACTTATCTTGCTATAAAGTAAATTAAAATATTGCAAAGAACATATATTGCCCTTGTTTGAGCCCCATTTTTTTGGGTAGAATGAATTTTTGAATAGTGAATTGATGGAAAATATGTGGTTAAAAAATAAGGAAAAATTTTAGATTTGCATGTAATATTATTTTATTAAAAAATATGCGATTGAAATGATGTCAAAACACTGTTGAAAAATGTATTTTTTCAAAAGAATGGGGCTCAAACAAGGGCTTGTTATGCCTCGCCACACATGACAAGCGCACTGAGGCCCATTTGTTCATTACTGAACTTGCTGACCCACTTCAATCGAAAAATCACATCCGCTGAAGCGATCCTTTGTCAAGAACGAAGCCTCAAAGCTAAGCTCATTTGTTTGTTGAGGTGATGAAACTCAACACAAACCAAAGCCGAAGCCCAACTATAGCAAGCGACGACCCACACGTGAGGATTTTGAATTTATGTAGGAAATTCTTTTAGAATAATTGAGGGGACTTTTATACTGAGTAAAATGTCTTATCTTGTCAGTTTATACAATAGAGTGATTGCTCTTTATAAGAACATTAAATGCGCCACAAGTTAGGGAGATCAAATTGATGCCTAGAATTGTATGCTTCGGCCAAAGAGATGAGGTCAAGTGAATTTCCATCCAATGGACACCGTTTCATTTGTAACACTATAAATACTTCCTTTATGTATCATTTGAAGACTAATGCAATTCAATACACGTGAACCTATTCTTTGTCTTCTCTCTTGTCGAATATACACTAGATTTTGTTTGAGTTTTGTTTGCTTTGCTTTCTTCAAGTCATTACCGATCGTTTATTATCTAACAATTGATCTTAGAATATATTGTCGGATCCCGAATATATTTGTCTCGTATTATAAAGCATCTCCCACGTTCTAATACAGAGTATTTTCGACTAACATCTTGTTCATATGTGTCAGAATTTGTTTACGTGTACATGAGAGGGATAGGCATTTGTTGTACACGCCACCCTAACAGAAAACAAGATCAACATTATTGTTAAATTTTAAATATTAAGAAATATTTGCAAAAGTTAATGATATGGTAATAATTATATTGTTGAGTCTCAATCAATGGTGAAATAAATATTTTGCTCATCATCCTCAATGTTGTCATTAACGTTGTAGTTATAATATTTGGTTTGCAATTATGCTTCTTGTCAACTACTGCCGTGATCTACATTAGAATTTCAACAACTCTATGAATTTTTTATATTCATTTATGGGATAGCTTTTTCTATAGGGTAGCAAAGTGGCAGTGCCATGATTAGATACATAAATTTGAATAGTATCAATTCAATTAAGATCTTAATTATTGTTTAAATTCCTCACAATAAAAAATATCATTCTACATTTATTGTTACCGTATCTATTCAACATGTCATTGTAAGAAGGTGATTTTGAATTATCTTGGAATCCATCTGCTCTTTTAAATTTTAAACGAACAAAAGCGCTCGTTTAAGCTTTTTAAGTTTAGAATTTGATGTGCATTTTAAAGGGTTAACTTTGTTAAGAAGAGTAACATAATTCTTTATATCTTGAATCTTGTTTTTACATTAATAATATGATATGTAGTTTTATGTTAACATGAAAGTGTAGAATATATGATTATAAATAAATAAATAAATAAACAGTTTTTTTTTTTTATTTAAACATTTACACGCTTGGGCATAGAATAATATTATCGATATAAAAGAGGATCTGCAGGCTTTCCATACTGTGACTTACTTTATGGTTATAATTTTGTATAAGGTAGCACATCTAGTAATTTATAATATCAACTCCTTTGTTATGTTAATCAATGTGTTTTATTTGAAAATAGTTCAAATATTAAGGTATTTAAAAGTTTGATTGTATTATCATTCATAAAAAAGTAATATATATTAACAAAATTGTGTAGCTAGGTATATTTCGATTTCTTTTGAAACTTTTAAGGCTATAAGATGCCAAGGCTAAATGACTCTAAATTTTTTCTAGCTATTGTATAAATAAAAACACATCATGCTCAATAGCAAAATATTACATGAAAATGTCGAAATATTTTTTTGAGTCTTGTTACATGTACGTCAAGTCTGATGTCATGTGAATTGGCAATTTTTTATACATTAATTTTAACAACTCTTTCCAATAAATGGTCAAATTATCTACACATAAGAGGATGTCATCCAATAGGTCAAGGAGGAAAGTACAAATAGATTAATCCATATATATTTTTCAATAATGCTGATATATTAAAACAAATCATGCTCAATACAAAAAATTTGATGCTAAAGAAAAAGAAATATAATTTTTTTAATAAGGCCACAATCTTGTTGGTCTAGCGTCCCCTATACCTATGTTGTCGGGGAAAAAAGAAGGATGTTGTAAAATCAAATGTTCAACCCTAAGAATAACATTTGCCGACTCACCATCTCACTAAGTTGCTAAGATTAATATTTCTATAATTTTAAATTTTATGTAGTGGAGGGATGTCAACATATGGCGTTTTATATATTGTTCAATCTATTGAGGGGTAGCTCAGTGATCAGTTTCTAAATTTGATTCCTAATGGTCATCAGTTCGAATCCCCTCAGAACCATTGAGGTGAGTACCCAACTGTAAATTTTAGGCCCCCATGAGATTAGTCAAGGTATGTGTAAGTTGGCATATATATATATATA